>NC_143576.1:45161519-45467828 GCF_048544385.1 Mastigoproctus giganteus | reverse complement strand
AGGAATAGGGATGATAGAGTAGGCATCCTCAAAGAGGTCAGTGGAGACGAGCCCCCACCAGGCAAAGTATGGGGGGTAGGCAAGGAGAAGAGGAGACAGAGACCTGTCTCCACCCTCCCCTGCCCAGGGATGGGGTTTTAAAGAGAACCGGGTTAGATTACCCAGTTCAGATCGCCAATGGCGTGTTGGCAGCAAAACCACAGGATGTCTTCGTCGGTGTCATGTCCAAGTAGTGTCAAATCCGGTAGGAAGTTCAAGCTACCCATCTCGCTCCGGGGGTGAGATATGTTAGTTGGCATTGGTCAACCCACCAGGCGAAGGGGTGGAAGAGAGACATTTCCTTCATTCATAATCTGCATTCTCACTCTATTTGCATTCAATTTTTATACTGTTTTTTTTCTTTTCTTTTAAGTTTCATATACAGTTGATTCCGGTTATTTGGGACACATCGGGACTAGTGCTTTTTGGCCCGATTAAGCGGCTGCCCCAATTATCCAAAGTTTCACATAAAAAAAGTTAAAAATACAATGGACCCCCACTTTACAACTGGTTCGCTGTACAATCAAATCATGTTACGATGGAGTCACCATAGTAAAGTACCATTCACTATACAATGTGTAGTAAGTGCCAGTCATTGTGATCACATTTGTGAATTGAATTTTAATTCTATTAAACAGCGATTCTAATTAGCGAAAATAGTAGGAATATTATCCACGCGCTATAAAAGTAAAGATATGTTAAGCACAAATTTACCTTTTATTACCTTACCAATTAAAAAATTAAATGATACATGAAAATCGGAAGAATATAAGTGATAATCGGAATAATTAATACATACTGTAATATGTACATACTAACTAGTTGACATTTCTGTTCACTGACATTTGTAGGTGGGGGTTAAAATTTAAAACAGTAAATAGATAAGCAACCAATAACAAAGAAAACGGCACACACAAATTGCAAGTAACATGATACACACAAGTGAGAACGGAGTAACAAGTTACGAAGCTTTAAAAATATGAATAAAGAGAAGATTCTGAAAATTAATTTTTTTATATGATTGAAGATTCCATGGAAGTGTAAACACATTTCACTATAATAACTCACAGAATTCCAGCTGTCGGTATTATCACAAATCAATAAGATCGAGTTTACTATCCGTTTATGATAGATTGAACAAACAGAAAAGCCCAATAAACAGGTGACTGCTAACTGTTTTTGTTTTATGGTTGTGACCTCCAGAAATCCGACTGAACCACATGGTACGGTCGGAGACAATCGTAGGATAATCTCCAGTGCTGTGGTCTCCTGCCCCAATTAAGCAAAGTAAACCCTGGCTATTTTCTCGATTGGGTTCTGTTTTTTTAAGATTTACCCCAAATAAACGGCTGCCCCGATTAACCGGTGGCCCAAATAACCGGAATCCACTGTACATACATACACATATATATATATATATATATATATATATATATATATATATTTTTTTTTTTTTTTTTTTTTTTCCACTCACGCTCATTCATCTTTTTCTCACACATCAGGGGAGGGGATACATGTGTAATGTAAATTTAAATACTAATTAAATATAATAAAATAAATTAAACTAATTAAAAAATTTTAAATACAAATTAAAACTAGCATTTATGGTTTGTGTTCTTTTTCTCACACACTTACACTTTCATTCATTCTTCTGGCTTTCATTTCATTTATTCAACTTTTGCTTTCTGCACTGCCCTCTCTGGGCATCTCAACTTACTGTTATTCTTCAGTTGGGGTGCAGGCCTAGCTGCAAGTTTTTTGCAGGCCAGGGGAGAATGCAGTGATAGTGTTTGTGTTGTTAGTAAATGTTTGTTAGTATATATAAAATAATGTAAGTTATTTTTAACTCTGTATTTTTTCGGCCAATTACATTTGCTCTTCCACCCATTCCCATTCACTCACTCTTTCCCTCATGCTAGGTCACTCTTTCTTTCACCAAAACTGCCATTTATTCTCTTTTACCACAATTCCTAGTTCACTCAGTGCCCAGCCTATTCATTCTATCTTTCATTCTCATTCATTCATTCTTCTTTCATTCTACATTGCATCCCTTTGCTACTAGCTTACTGATGTTTCCAGCTAATCTGCTTGCTGTACATCTCCCTCCCTACGTGGTTACTTATTTGCCATGGGGTCCCAGGTTCCTACACATGACAGGGTAGTCCTGGGGAGGTTTGTCATGTCAGGGTGCAGAATACTGCTATCCTGACAGTTTTTAAGTCTGGGTGTGGTGGGAAATGGGCAATTTTAACTATTGATTAATTGCTGGGGGCTGAACTGCCATTCTTTGGATAGTTCTGCGCATATCAAATACTTTCTGTGTGAAAGATGTAAAGGCTTTATAATTTGACTCTTGTATGATGAATAGATGTTCTTCTGCCCCCAAGTGGGCCAATCTGTGCTATTAGCTCTGTTCTGGGGATGTCATATATTATACATTAATATAGAATGTGTGCCCAGTCTTCACTCTCGCCACAGGTGCAGTTTGGGTCATCAATCAGGCCTAAAGAAGTTAGTTTTGCCTTTAGGGAGCCATCAATATAAATGTTGCAAAAAGTCCAGGGGCATACCACTTAGGTGGCTTTGGGCTAACAATTGCCACCCATGGTAGAAACCGTTTGGTAACCAGACCTCTGCTTTCCTGCTCCCACTTTGTTTGCCATAGGTCATGGAGCTTTGTGGCTGTTCTTTTTTTTTTCACCATTGAAGGTGTTGGTTGTATCAAGGGCTATCCCCAGAAATTCTGTGGGTATGCCCTTTTTAAATCTGTAATATAAGCCTCTTTTGGCTACTTCCAGGTAAAGTGGGAGAGCTCCAGCCAGCAACTGTAGCGCACTATATAATAACTGTATACCTTCTGTCATACAGTTATTATATAGTGCGATTAATTTTTCTGGTGCTATTTCCACTAATTTTTTGATAATCTCAACCTGTAAGAGGTCAAAACCTGGGCATTTATTGTTTTTGGTTTTAGATAGTGCTATTTCTAAGTCTTGCATAGTAAACAGAGATTCAATATTGGCATTGTCATAGTCAGTGTTTTCTTTTATAATGTCTAGCTGGGTGGGGGAATAATCCCAAGTTTCATTCTGAATAATACTGTCTAGGATGTTATTTACTGAATCTGCCCAACACAGGGTTGGGGATCCATCAGGTTTGACAGTAGTTTCAAGGCATCTCCTCTTGGCAGCTGTTCTGTAAACTCCACTATTCTGTAAACAACTCCCCAAGGATTGTTTCCACCAAGTGCCTCCAGCATTCCTTTTTTCTTGTCTCTTATGAGGGCTGTATACTGATTCCTGAGAGTTCTCTAAGAATCTCTCAGTACATCCACCTCGTTTTGTGGCGAAGATGTTCTGGCTCTTTGAAAATTTCTCCTAGCCTGGTGCACCCTTCTCCTGAGTATAGTCAGTTCGGGGCACCACCAGGGGACTGCCTGCTTCCTCAGCTTTTTCCGTGGGATAAACAGGTTTGCTGTTTTTGTTAAAATGTTTGTCATAGTCAGTGCTCGTCCAGGCTACAGTTGTCTGATCTAGACCACTCATTTTCCTGTTTTTGCAGCTCAGCTGCTGTATGTTCTGTGAAAATCTGCCAGTTTGCCTTTTTGAGGTTAAATTTTTTGGTATCCAACAAGGAGTGTTGGGTTATTTGTAATTGCCTGTTTAGTTTGAAGGTGATGGCTCTATAATCTGATGAGGTTCAGGCTGGCTGGACACACCAGTCTGTAATTTTACAGGCTATTGAATTGGTGGCTAGAGTGACATCAATGTCACTCTCCCACATGGTATTGCTAAAAGTTGGTAAGTTATTAGGTTGATTTATCACTTGAAAGGGTGAGGTGGCTATAAAATCTGATAATATCTGGCCATTATATGTGCCTGCTCTGTCTTCTGTACAGCTATGCCATAAGGCTGACTGGCAGTTGACATCAGCACACACTATGATATTTGCTGTAGGCAGCAGGTCTGTGACTGCTTGTAAATATTTTATTGTAGGATTTATATCTTCACCAGGTCTGGAATAAAGTGAGATAACATAGAACTGTCCCACAGCACTAGTGATATGAGCACACACTGCTGCTCCCTGTGCTTTATATAATGGGATAATCATCTCCTTATCTCTACTAGCAAAATTCCTGTATATCATTAACAAAACCCCATAGAACATGAACTGTAATGGCAGCCTGTCTGCACTGCTTAGACAACTTTGTATCTGACTGCACAATTACCCCAATTTGTTTTCATTCTCCAGTATTCTCAAGTGTGGTACTGGCACAGTTGGTACATTAATCTGGGATTACAGCTACCCATATGAAGTAGCTTGCATTTGTCAATGCCAAACTTCAATTAGTAATCCTCAGCCCATCTGCTTAATTTTTCTAGCTTTTGTTGTTGCAGTACCATACATGGATTACTATCATTAACCACCCTGGCAACCTTTTGTATCATCCAAAAAATTAGACATTACCCCTTATAAACCTTCCACATCATTAATACAATACAGAAAAGAACAATGGGAACACCTGAACCCTAAGAGACTCCACTAATAACATTAGCCCACAAAGAGCACTGCCCATTGATAACCACTCTTTACTTCCCTCATTCACCCATCCCTTTATCCATAGCAGTAACTTGCCCTTAATGTTACACTTAAGTGAAATGTCCAATTTGTACAGCTGTCTTTTATGTGCATCAGTATCAAAAGCTTTCCTCAAATCTAAGTACATGATATCAAATTAATTTTTTCCATCCCAATTCTTTGTTACTACATCATAGTATCCAATGAAACCCATACTGTGACTGCAGTATAACAGCATTCCTGTCTATATGGTCCCATGGATTCCGCATTTAGTAACTTGGATTCGCGTTTAGTAACTTCCGTTTTTAGGAAGCCAATGTGCACAGGCCAATTTACCAATTATGGCTCTGCGCACGCCCCTGGTCATTTACGTAGCACTGTGCGTACATTATTCTCCCGCGCTTGGACGCACTCTAATTTGACTGGCGACAGGCAATTGGAGATTTCAAAAATTAGGGCGGAGATTTCAAATTGCGGCTATCCACCTCATGTTCTAGATAGATGTGAGCTTCAGGCTCCCGAATTTGTTACGAAATCTAACCCGCCTCGTACCAATCAATTTATCTCTACCGCCTACATCCCCTATTATCTGGGTGTATCGGAACGTCTTGTTAGGATTTTGCATCTCCATCATATACGATGCGTGCAACTTCCAGGGAGGAAATTACAATCCATTATTTCTAAGGTGAAAACACCTGTTCCTCTTTTCCTACGGAGTGGTTCCGTATACTGTATTACGTGTCCGGATTGTGGGGGATGTAATGTAGGAGAGTCTGGTAGAAGATTGAAAGATCGGGTTTCTGAACATGAGGTGGCTCTGCGAACCGCTAATTTTGAACGCTATGCAGTCACCGAACATTATTGGGTTGAACAGCACAATCTTGATCCCCAGTGGGATATGGAAATCGTCGACTATTAACGTGATTACCGCCAGCGCTCATGGCTTGAAGCACTACACATAGCCACCAATAATAGTACTATGAATTGGACGGGGGCAGTACATTTACACCCTATTATAGAATGTACTGTATTGCAGTGCAATTAGCACTGGCAATCATCACATGTACGTAATTCTGCTTTACCGACAGACACCAGACTTGTGATACATGATCAAGCCCAACTGACTTGTGCTATTGTAACCGTTAATATATATATACTGAAGTACACAGTCACAGACTAGCTGATGAAGAGGCACTTTGCTTCGAAAGTTACTATATATTTTAACGCTTTTATTATATATATTTTAACTCTTTTATCTTATTTTAATTTAAACTTTTATTTTATTTCTGTTTTATCTTATGTATATATTATATTTTTATTTTAATAAATTTATTTTAACCAGTTAGTCGGTCGTCGCAAGAAACTTTGATTATATAATGCAACCCGACGCACGAGGCCTGTTTTCTAAAAATCCAATCCCGGTAAATCAAGAGTCTGCTGTACTTTATTATTACCGTATTTAATGTTGGTAACGTTTTACTGTGTGTTTCATTTATCAATTAAACTTTATTATACATATGTATGTACAAGAAAATCACGTTATATATGGGGTCAGCAGGTGTTCACTTATATCTGCAGTTTCAGCCATCCACGGTAGTTCTTGGTATGTATCCCCTGCGGATATGGGGGGGGGGCTTACTGTACTTCACTCTATGCTTCCTGTTTAGAATTTCCTATTGGTAACATTATCAGTTGGTTCCACTGACTAGAATTTAAAAGCTGTCCAAGACAAATATAGTCATCTTTAGAAAAGCAAAACACCTTCCAATTACCCTTGGTATTTACATCATTAAGTAATTTCCACATTAATACATTGTGATCACTGCCATTCAGTGTTTCTTTTATGTACAGATCCTTAATGCTTGAAGAATCACTGTTGATAGTCAAATCAAGAATACTGCTTTCTCTTTTTGCATCTATAACATGCTGATGTAGTAGTATTAGTAATGGCCGCATGGTGCAAGAAAGCCTATGGCTTATGCTGCACCAGCCAAAAAAAAAAAAAAAAATTCCAAACAAAACAATGATAAAAACAAAAAAATAAAAAAAATAAATAAATAATAATGATTAATAAAAAAAAAAAAGGAAATTAAACCTATCATCCTATGCGCTTCCCTTACACGCAAGTACTATCCAGATGACCTTTGAATTTCCCCAAACTGTCGGCCTCTACAACCCATGAAGGCAACTTATTCCAGTAATTTATAACTCGCTGGCTAAAATAAAACTTCCTGCAGTCCAATCTAAACATTTTCCCCCATAACTTGAATTTATGTTCCCTAGTTCTAGCATCACTTATAATCTTGAAAATTTCATCCTCATTCATTTTACTGATGCCTCTCAGAGATTTAAACACCTCAATCAAATCTCCTCTAAGGTGTCTAGTTTCCAAACTCTGCAACTCACATATTCGAAGTCTTTCTTCATAAGGACACCCTTTTGCCGATCTCACCAGGCAAGTTACCCGTCTTTGCACCCTTTCAAGAAGCTCGATGTCTTTCTTTAGGTGTGGTCTCCATACTTGAACACAGTATTCCAAGTGTGGTCTAACATAAGCCTTATATAATGGGATTATCACGTCCCTATCTCTACTTGCAAAAGTTCGATAGATCATCGATAGGACACCATGGGCCTTCCTTGCAACCTGTTTACAATGCTCAGAGAATTTCATGTCTGACCGTATCGTAACACCCAAGTCCCTTTCCTCTAGTACTGGGTTTAGTTGAACTCCACCAAGTGAATAAGTTATTTTGGGATTACTATTTCCCAGGTGTAATACCTTACACTTTGTTGGATTAAAGCATAGCTGCCATTTTTCTGACCATTCCTGAAGTCTATCTAGGTCTCTCTGAAGAAGCTCAGCTTGACAGTGATCATTAACTACTCTACCAATTTTAACATCATCTGCAAATTTAGACATCACGCCCTCTATCCCTTCATCAATGTTGTTTATGAAAATTAAAAACAACAGTGGTCCTAATACTGATCCTTGGGGAACCCCACTTCCTACATCAACCCAATCTGAGGAATAGCCATTTATCACAACCCTCTGCCTCCTGCCCTGAAGCCATCCTTCTATCCATCTAAGGATTTTCCCAGTGATTCCAACCTGTTCCAGCTTATAAAGCAATCGCTCATGTGGGACTGAGTCAAAAGCTTTGCTGAAATCTAAATAAACAATGTCAAAATTATTCCCTAAATCTAGCTTGTGAGTGACCCTTTCGAAATAGCGAACCAGATTTGTTAAACATGATTTTCCCTTTACAAAACCATGCTGAGTATCCTTGAGAATTTCAATTCGATCCAAATGATCCTGAATTCCACCCTTGATCATTGCCTCCATGATTTTCCCTACTACTGAAGTCAGACTGACAGGTCGATAATTTCCAACTTCACTTTTAGAGCCACCCTTATGTATGGAAGATACATTTGCACTTTTCCAATCCAAAGGAATCTCCCCGGAGTCTAGTGATGCTCGCGTAATTAGCCTCAATGGTTCAATGCACTCGCTTGCCGCTTCCCTTAAGATTATATAGGGTATATTCCATCAACTCCAGGAGCCTTACTGGCCTGTAGGCTCGAAAGTTTTTTCATTAAATAATCTTGCGAAATTTCAATATCATTAATTACATATTTTTTAACTTCGCTCCCACAATTTCCCATTGCCACAAAAGGTTTTTCATTTGTAAATATCAATGCAAAATAACTGTTGAGTTCATCTGCAATGGCAGCTGGTGTATTTAATACTATCCCCTTTCCCTTACGTAAAGGTCCGATCTGGTTTGTCCTGCTCTTCTTGGCATTTATATATGTGAAGAATTCTTTATCCCTCCTCTTTGCTCTGTTTGCTAGTGATTTCTCATAAACTGCCTTTGCCTGTCGAACCTTTTCTGTGGCTCTATATTACACATCACCTTGTAGCTGTTATAGGCTTCAGTACTTTTTATTGCTCTGTAACCTTTCCATGCCACCCTTTTCTGCTCAAGTAATGTGGCAATTTCACTATTCATCCAACTTGGAACCCTCCTCGTGGAGTATTTTTTTAATGGTATATACGCATTCAAGGCATCTGTGATTAATGTTTTAAAAGCGTACCACAGTTCAAATGTATTCATTTTCTGCACGATATCTACCCAGTTAATAGAGGCCATGTAGTACCTTAAGGCATCGTAGTTTCCTTTTCTGAAATTAAAACCCATTCCTTTGCCTTTTACTTCTGCTACCTCTCTCATCATTATCCACCATAGAACTCCGTGATCACTTCCTGCTACTGGTTCCTCTACTGTCAGCCCTGTTATGTCATCTGATTCATGTGTGATGATGAGGTCTAGGATATTCTTTTCTCTAGTATTTTCCCTGACATGTTGTAGGAAACAACATCCACTAAATCCACAAAAGTCTAGCTAGTTTGTTACAGACCAATCTAGAAGTTCCAGTAAATATCTGGAAAGTTAAAATCCTGCTTTTTATAAGACAAACTGATTTTCTGGCTTAATCTATTCCCTATCTAGTTATTTGTTATAGTCATCACAATAGTTAGGCCTATTACTCACTTTTTCTTTTCCACTACTTACATCACACCAAACTGATTAAACATTACACTAGCCACCAATCTGCAGGGCTCGTGGGGTAGAATTTTTTGTGCATGCTAACAGGAACGACTGCTTCTACAGGGATGGGATACACTTAAATAGAATGCAAGAATATTTGCTGATGCTATGGATGCAGTGTTAGGTGAGTCAGAAAACTGCTAGCTTGGGGGGGGGGGGGGTATTCACAGAAAAAAAGATTAACAGTAGCTGCAGACAGAGGCGAAAGTGATTCTTGCACTTCTATTGTAATCAGCAGCAGCTTAGAGAGCAAGTTGCTGGGAATTTCAGGAGCTGCTGGGAGTCATCATGGAATAAGTAAACACATGGGCTGTGTTAGAGTAACTAAGAGTAAGAACAGGTGTATGTATACTTACATGTACACCAATGCTAGAAATACAGTAAATAAATGTGAAGTGCTGATCAAGACATCAAAGGTAGATATTGTTTGGATATCAGAGAGATGGTGACACACATATATAAAAAGGGTAGAATTGGAATTAGGGGAATACAATGTGTACAGAAAAGATAGACAGGATAGGAAGGGAGGAGGGGGATATAGAATAGAATCTTTAATTGCAGCAATGATAGACACACAATTAGTCCCGTCACGGCATGGTGGTGCCAGGGGTTTATTAGTTAGTTAGTTAGTTAGTTTAGAAATACAAAATCTAAGGAAGTGGATCAGGTTGACATGGGTGGACAGTGCAATGTTGAGTCTGTTTGGTGTGACATAAATACTGGGAAAGGGAAAATAAGAGTAGGAGTGTGTTATAAGTCTAATGACTCTGATGAGTACAACAAACAGCAGCAGTGCAGAAAAATAGAATGGGCCAGTAAATCAGAATGTCTTGTAATGGAGGATTTTACCATTCCAGATATAGACTGGAACTTGTGGGTTGGTCACTTGCCTGCTAGCAAGACTTTTTTGGATTTATTGAAGGATTTTTTTCTACAGCAACATGTTCAAGGGGCAACCAGATGGTGTAATACTCATGATCTGATTATCAGCAGTGATGACTCATGCATTAGGAATTTGCAGATAAAGGAACTACTAGGTGACAGTGATCACAGTCACTGATGTGGGATTTACTGAAAGATGCAACTACAATCAAGGGTAAAGGGAAGGGTTTTTGTTTTCGTAAAGGTGACTACAGTGGTCTCAGGCAGTTTTTAAATTCTATACAGTGGGATCAACTGATGATGTTAAAGACAGTGAATTCTAAAGCCTTCAAGGAATTAATCTTGGAAGTTACTAGGCTTTTCATATCAACTAAGAAATACAGGTGCAGGCAGATATGAAGTTTTCTGAGAAGTGCAGACGGTCTGCAAGAGTAGTTCATAGTGTCTTGTCAACGATATACAGGAATTTTTCTAGCAGGGATAAGGAAGCGATTATCCCCTTGTATAAGGCAATGGCCAGGCCACCCATTCAGTCCTGTATACAGGTCCGGAGGCCTCATTTTAAGAAGGATGTAGAGCACAAGATTAGTGAATGGAACAAAGGGTTGCTCTTAGAAAGAAAGGCTTAAGTTTTGCAAATTACAGCGAGGGGTATAAAGATTTGAACGGTTTGAGCATGCTCAATACTGATGGAATTCTTTCTCTTGCTCAGAATAATCACCTGAGAGGGCATTAATTTGAATAGAGGAAGGACAGTTGTAGGATAGAGGTGCAGAAGTTTGTCCTAAGCCAGCAGGTGGTTGATTTCCTGAAAAAGGCCTCTGAGGTTGGGCAAATTCATATTTTAACAATAAATACTCATACGCCTATTTTTTAACAATAAATACACTCATACTTTAACAATAAATAGACTCATAAATATCCGCCATTGTTACGGGAAAATTAATCAGTAAAATCTATTAATCTTGTCGAACTTCATTGGCAATTAAATTGTACTTTTAACTATACATATAACCATTTAGGTTACGTAACATAAATAATTAGTAAAAACAAATAATTAATACATAACTTGATACGAAAGTTATATAAAGGGATTTCGTAGATAACACTCGTTACTGAAACGTAAATATTTCGTAGATAACACTCATTACTGAAACGTAACTATTTCGTAGATAACATTCGTTACTGAAACATAAATATTTCGTAGATAATACTCGTTACTGAAACATAAATATAGCGTTATAACTGTGCTTGGATACAAGTTTAGGATTTAATTTTGTACAGAAATTGAAATTTTATTGAAAGTAAATCTAAATCATGACTCAAACCAGAGCAGCAAAGCAAAGGGCTCAAGCTAATGGGAATGCTGTGGCCCAGGGGAGAACTGAGGGGGGCAGTTGTCCTCTGAATCACAGCCTTTTAAGATGCACTATTTGCTTGATGTTTGCGGAGCAGTCAAGTATAGGACATGATACTGCCATGGGGGATGTCTTTGTATGTGTGCGATGCAAGGAGTGTAAGGAGATAAGGCGACAACTCAGCGTTGTTATGGGCCTATATGAGAGCTTGAAGGACAGGGTGGATGCCCTCGAAGGATTACAAGTGAGGGGCCCATCAAGCTCTCTGCTGCCCACACCAATGCCAGAGCTTGCACTTGGTCATCGCGCAACACAGCGGCAACCCCCAAGGCAGAATGCGCTGGTCCCAAAGGAACTAGTAGTTGTTGGTGACTATTGTCAGGGAAACGAGAAACATGCTTTGTAAAAAGGATAGGTGGAACAGGACCAGGGTATGTCTGCCAGGGGCAAAAGTTGATGACGTTGTAGAGCGGATATCATCTTTTAATGGCACAAAAGGTGATATAGTTGTACACGTTGGCACCAATGATATTAGGAGTAGGAGACCAGCGGAATTACTTGACAAGTACAGGTCCCTGATGAAAAAAAGCCGTGAATTAGGGTTGAAATTGAAAGTGTCTGCAATTCAGCCCAGACACGATAGGAGGGAGTATATGATGAGAGCCCTGTCAATCAATTCGGCCCTGGAAAGATTGTGCAGGGCTCAAGGGGTAGAATTTTTTTCAGCCTGGTCTGTACTTGTTAACAGGAGAGACTGCTTCTACAGGGATAGGATACACTTAAATAGAAAGGGTGCAAGAATGTTTGCTGATGCTATCGAGGCAGTGTTAGGTGGGTCGGAAAACTGCTAGATTGGGGGGATACAAGGACTAATAGATTAACAGTAGCCACTGGCAGAGGTGAAAGTGATTCTTGCACTGCTTCTATTGGAATGAGCCGCAGCCTGGAAAATAAGATGCAGGATATTTCAGAGACTGCTGGGAATCATTGGGGTACAAGTAAACACATGGGTTGTGTTAGGGTAGCTAAGAAAAAGAACAGGTGCATGTATACTTGTGTGTACACCAATGCTAGGAGTTTAGTAAATAAATTTGATGAATTTGAGGTATTGCTCAAAACATCAAAGGCAGATATTGTGGGGATTTCAGAGACGTGGTGTCACACAGATATAAGGAATGCAGAACTGGAATTTGGGGAGTACAATGTCTACAGAAAGGATAGACACGATAGGAAGGGAGGAGGGGTTATGCTATTAGTTAAAAAACACATAAAATCCAAGGAAGTGAAGCCAGTCGAAATCGCTGGACAGTGCAGTGTCGAGTCAGTTTGGTGTGACATAAGCATTGGGAGATCAAAATTGAGAGTAGGAGTGTGCTATAGGCCTAATGACTCTGATGAGTATAATAAGAAACTGTTCGGAGAAATAGAGTGGGGCAGTAAATCAGAGTCTTATAATGGGGGATTTTAATTTCCCAGATATTGACTGGAATTTGGGGGCTGGTCACTCACACAGTAGCAACGCTTTTGTGGATTTATTGGATGATTGTTTTCTACATCAGCATGTTCGGGAGGCAACTAGAGGGAGTAATACTCTTGATTTGATTATCAGTAGTGATTCTTCATGCATTAAGAATCTGCAGATAAATGAACCACTTGGTGGCAGTGACCACAGTGTGCTGAAGTGGGAGTTACTCAAAGAGGTAACTACCATTAGGGGTAAAGGGAAGGGGTATTGCTTTCGTAAAGGCGACTACAATGGACTGGGACAGTATTTAAATTCTATACAGTGGGATCAACTGATGATATTGCCAACAGCAAATTCAAAATGGGAAGCATTCAAAGAACTTATCTTGGAAGCTACTAGGCTTTACATACCAACTAAGAAATACTGTTCAAGGTTTTGGCCTAAATGGATGTCAGATGAACTGATGAGGCATATGGCAGAAAAGAAAAATGCATGGGATACATACAAATTAACACGTGAGACAGACGCCTATGATAGATACAAGTTGATCTGTAACCAAGTTACAAAGGAGGTTAGGCAGGCGAAGGCAGATTACGAGAGATCCTTGGCAAGGGATGAGAAGAAAAACAGCAAAGAGTTCTTTACTTATGTAAACTCTAGAAGGAAGGGGATGAATCAGATTAGTCCACTTGAGATCGATGGGTCAACTGTTGATGACCCTGCTCAGGTAGCTAACAAACTAAATGAATATTTTGCATCAACATTCACACATGAGGAGTTATTCAGCGAGGGGAATGCCAGAGGTGTATTCAACTCTAGCAGTAAGCTAGAGAATCTTGTAATAACTGAGAGCAAAGTGGAGGAGAAATTGTTGAAGATAAACACAAGAAAGGCACCTGGGGTGGATGGGATCTATCCAGTTATATTAAAGGAGGCAGCAAAGGAAGTAAGCAAACCCTTAGCCATAATTATGAGAGCTTCCTTGGACTCAGGGGAGGTACCCATGGACTGGAGATATGCAAATGTGACCCCAATTCACAAAGGGGGATCAAAGGCTGACACAAGTAATTATAGACCTGTGAGTTTAACTTCTGTTCCTGGAAAATTAATGGAGGCACTGGTTAAAGAAGCACTGCAGGATCATCTAGACAAGACTTCAGTTATAGCTAGGACACAGCATGGTTTTGTTAAGGGTAAGTCTTGCCTGACCAATTTGATTGGATACTATGATGCAGTCACAAAAGAACTGGATGCAGGGAATAACTTTGATATAATATACTTGGATCTTAGAAAGGCTTTTGATACTGTTGCACATGGAAGATTGCTGCACAAATTGGAGCAGTGTGGCATTGGAGGCAAATTGCTGCTAGGGATAAAGGGGTGGTTGAGGGGGAGAAGACAGAGTGGTAATCAATGGACACTGCTCATCGTGGACTAATGTTATTAGTGGAGTCCCTCAGGGTTCAGTATTGGGTCCTTTGTTTTCTGTATTTATAAATGATATTGATGATGGTATATCAGGCTTAATGTCCAAGTTTGCAGACGATACGAAGGTTGGCAGGGTTGTCAAGGACACTACTGACACTATGCTGCTGCAACAGGATTTGGAAAGGTTGAGCAGATGGGCTTCGAGGTGGCAAATGAAGTTTAACATTGACAAATGTAAAGTACTACATATGGGAAACAGCAACCCCAGAGCAACGTATCAACTCTGTGGTACTACACTGACAGTGGTAGAGAATGAAAGGGACCTGGGGGTGGTTGTGCAGGCAGATATGAAGTTCTCTGAGCAGTGCAGACAGGCTGCAAGAGTAGCTCTTGGTGTATTGTCAATGATATATAGGAATTTTTCTAGCAGGGATAAGGAGGTGATTATTCCCTTGTATAAGGCAATGGTCAGGCTACACCTAGAGTACTGTATACAGGCCTGGAGGCCTCATTTCAAGAAGGATGTAGAGCTGCTGGAACGAGTACAGAGAAGGGCAACAAGATTAGTGAATGGAACAAAGGGGTGCTCTTACGAAGAAAGGCTTAAGTTTTGCAAATTACAGTGTCTGGAAACTAGGCACCAGCGAGGTGATCTGATAGAGGTGTACAAAGCCTTGAATGGTTTGAGCATGCCCAATGCTGATGGGATTCTTCCTCTTGCTCAGAATAATCTCCTGAGAGGGCATAAATTCAAATTGAGGAAAGACAGATGTAGGATAGATGTGCGGAAATTTGCCTTTAGCCAGCGGGTGGTTGGTAGGTGGAACAGACTTCCATCCCTTGTCGTGGAAGTTGATAGCCTAAATAAGTTTAAGGCTCAGCTGGACAGGTATTTCGAACGAACAGAGGGGTGAAGTGGAAGTGGTTATTTTTATTTATTTATGTTACTTTTTTTTTTTGGCTGATGCTGCATAAGCTTGCTTTCTTGCATCAAATGCCTCTACTAATGCTAATGCTAATACACCAACCATGAAAATATAAGTATTTTACTGTAACTAAAATATTTACAAATAAAATAAATATTTACAAAAACTGCTATTATATTAAATTAAGTACATTAAATTGGTACACCAAGGTGTTATGTATAAACAGGTTCACGGTACAGCCATGGAATCTCCCATTAGTGCCATCGTAGCCAATTTGGCCATGGAGGAGTTAGAGGATAGGGTTTTTAGTGGATGTCAGTTTCCCATAAATAAATGGAAAAGGTATGTTGATGATACCTTCACCATGGTCCAGAAGGGGAGAGAGGATGATGCACTCCATTGGCATAATAGCTTCTCCCAATTTATACAATTTACCTCAGAGGTGGAGACAGGAGGTACCCTTCCATTCTTGGATGTACTGGTCTCTAGGATAGGCCCTAGGCTTAAAACTTCAGTGTTTAAAAAACCCATGTGCAGAGGCCAGTACACCCATTATAGTTCAGCACAAGCTGGGCAGCATAAGAATAGTGTAGTGAAGGCTCTACTAGATAGAGCAGGGTCACACTGCATTACCTCTGAGGACAAAGAATGTGAAATTAGACGAATCACAGCAGACCTTAGAAAATGCGGATACCCCCAGAGGATCACAAGCAGATTTAGTAGAGGAATAGAATCCAACCGTCAGGAACCATTTGTTCCTGTGGCTACCACATACATTCCTTACTGTCCGGGCCTTACTGAGCATCTTGCTAGAGTTTTGCGGGGTTATAAAACACGCTGTGTGCAGCTTCCCGGGCGGAGGTTGCACAGTGTTGTCTCAGGTAAAAGACCCAATAGCAAAGGACCAGAGTAGTGGAGTAGTATACAGGATAAAATGCCCGGATTTTGGGGAATGTTATATGGGTGACTCTAAAACGACGGCTCAAAGATCGTCTGGGGGAACATGCAAATGCTATAAAAACCGCTAATTACAATAAGTCTGCTGTGGCCGAACATTTTTGGGAGAAGCAGCATCAAATCTCCCCAGAGGATGCGGTTATTGTGGATCGAGTGCATGGGTTCTGGAACCGTAAATGGCTCGAGAGCCTATGAGTCTGTTCATCCGACCACAATATTATGAATAGGGACAGAGGTATGCGTATGCATCCTCTGTTTGAAACTATCATCCTAAGTACGGATGAACGGTTTTGCTTGACACGTTCCCGAGCTGTTTCCGCTTCCAGTTCAGACCATGCATCGACTGAACCACGTGTATAAGTATCGTGAGCCTGTTATATAAGGACATGCTGCAGGAAGATTTGTTACTGCTGAGGAAGGAAGCCGATGCTTCCGAAAGCTCCAGATTTTTATCGTTTTTAATCCGGTTTATTTTAGTGTACTTTATCACAAGGATTTCATCATAGTTTTAATGTTTTTTACAATGTACATAATTTAATTTAATATAATAGCAGTTTTTGTATATATTTATATTATTTTAATTGTAAATATTTTAGTTACAGTAAAATACTTATATTTTCATGGTTGGTGTAAGAGTCTATTTATTGCTAAAAAAAAGGTGGTTGATTGCTGGAACAAACTTCCATCCATCGTTGTAGTAGTCGATAGCTTAAATAGATTCAAGGCAGAACTAGACAAACATTTGAAACGAGTGGATGAGTGAAATGAGAAGGTTTTTTTATTTTTTGGCTGATGCTATATAAGCAGGGCAGCCGCAAGTGGGTAAGTGAGGTAGGCATTGCTTATGGGCAGCAGTTCAGGAGGACCCCAAAATGAACTTCTCTGTTTAATGAACTTCTTTACAGCAAAATTTTCTATTTGATGATATTTTTTGAAATCCTCTTGGTAATTAAATTTAAAATAGTTTCCTTAGAACGAAAAAAATTTCCATATAACGAACGAAAATCATAGATTATGTGAGACTTAACTGGGAATGCATTGTTCACACCTCTCGTCTTCAGGCAATTGAGGAAATTAGTTTGGTTTTACTCGTTAACCTCTTAATTCGTTAGGTTAACATGCTTTGGCTCTTAATTCGTGCTACTAAGCACGAATTAAGAGCCAAACCATATTACTGGGGGATGTCATGAGCTATCACAATATGTCAAAGTTGAAATGAAGAAAAAGAAACAGGAAAACAGTATTTTTTAAACGGCTGACAAAAATTTATGATCTATACTGTACTAGACAATTTCATGTGGATTAACAATGAGAATTACTATGCACATCAACAGAAATGCTTCTCTTCTTTCTTTCTTTTTCTTGTTCTGGGGGCTGCTGCCCCCACACTCTGCTAATATAAAAAGAATCTGTATGATACTAGCAACTCATACAATTATTGCAAAACACATCAAATCGTCAAGAAACAACTTGAAAACAAACATAAAAAAAAACCTCAACTCATCAGTCCTCGCATGCCAGCTTCATTAAACATCCACACAGAAAACACTTGTATTCAGAAACTATCAGATTCACACTCACACTATTCAATTACGCTCTTACATCCATCTTTTTGCAAATAGAATAATATTAGCATTAGAAAGGGCACATGATGCAAGAAAGCAAGCTTATATAGCATCAGCCAAAAAAAAAAAAAAAAACACGCCCTCTTTTCATTTCACTCATCCACCCACTCCAAATTTTTGTCTAGTTCCGTCTTGAATCTGTTTAAGCTATCAACTTCTACAACAACAGATGGAAGTTTGTTCCAGCAATTAACCACCCGCTGGCTAAAGGCAAACTTTCGCACATCTATCCTACAACTGTGTTTCCTCAATTTGAATTTATGGCCTCTCAGGCGATTATTTTGAGCAAGAGGAAGAATCCCATCAGCATTGAGCATGCTCAAACCATTCAAGGCTTTATACACCTCAATCAGATAACCTCACAAGTAACTAGTCTCAGGACACAGTAATTTGCAAACCTTAGGCCTTTCTTCGTAAGGGCAACCCTTTGTTACATTCACTAATCTTGTTGCCCCTTCTCTGTACTCATTCCAACAGCTCTACATCCTTCTTAAAATGAGGCCTCCAGACCTGTATACAGTATACAAGGTGTGGCCTGACCATTGCCTTATGGTCACTTCTTTATCCTTATTGCACTTCCTTATCCCTGCTAGAAAAATTCCTGCTAGAAAAAACATCTGGTGAGTATGGGCTTGGCACCCAGGGTCCTGAGCTGGATATCGTCATTCTTCTCTTTCTTGGTGATTTCCTTCTATCTATCTATCTATCTATCTATCTATCTATCTATCTATCTATCTCTCTGTCAGGGTAACAGAATTTTTTTTTGGCTGGTGCAGCATAAACCTCAGGCTTCCTTGCACCATATGCCTAATAATAATAATATCATTAACAAGACACCATGAGCTACTCTTGCAGACTGTCTGCACTACTCAGAAAACTTCATATCTGCCATACAAAATAACCGCAAGTCCTTTTCACTCTCTACCTCTGTCAGTGTAGTACCACACAGTTAATACGTTACTCTGGGTTTACTGCTTCCCATATGTAGTACTTTACATTTGTCAATGATAAAGTTCAGTTGCCACCTCTTAGCCCATCTACTCAACTTTTCTAGATCCTGTTGCAGCAGCATACTGTCATTAGTGTCATTAACAACCTTTGCATAGTCTGCAAACTTGGACATTAAGCATGATATACCATCATCAATATCATTAATGAATACAGAAAACAACAATGGACCGAACACTGAACCCTCAAGGACACCACTAATAACATTAGTCCACGAAGAGCAGTGTCCATTGATTACCACTCTGTCTTCTCCCACTCAACCATCCCTTAATCAATAGCAGCAATTTGCCTCCAATGCCACACTGCTTCAATTTGTGCAGCAGTCTTCCATGTGCAACAGTATCAAAAGCCTTTCTAATATCCAAAGAATAATATATGATATTATTCTTTGCATCTGGTCCCTTTGTGACTACATCATAGTATCCAATCAAATTGGCCAGACAAGACTTCCCCTTAACAAACCCATGATGTGTCCGAACTATAAATCAAGTCTCGTCTAGATATTCTGCAATGCTTCTTTGACCAGTGCCTCCATTAATTTCTTTGGAACAGAAGTTAAACTAACAGGTCTGTAATTACCTGTCTCCCTTTGATCCGGCTTTGTGGATTGTGGTCACATTTGAATATTTCCATTCCATGCATACCTCCCCTGAGTCCAAGGAAGCTGTCATAATTATGGCTAAGGGTTTGGTTACTTCCTTTGCTGCCTCCTTTAATATAACTGGATAGATTCCATCCACCCCAGGTGCCTTTCTTATGTTTATCTTCAACAATTTCTCCTCCACTTTACTCTCAGTTATTACAAGATTATCTAGCTTACTGCCAGAGTTTAATACACCTCTGGCATTCCCCTCCCTTAATAACTCCTCATGTGTGAATGTAGATGCAAAATATTCATTTAGTTTGTTATCTACCTAAGCAGGATCATCAACAGTTGAAACACTCATATGAAGTGGACCAATCTGCTTCATCTCCTTCCTTCTAGAGTTTACATAAGAAAACCTCAACATATCAGTTTTTCTGTTTTTCTTTGCATCTTTGCCAAAGTTTTCTCGTAATTTGCCTTTGCCTTCCTAACCTCCATTGTGATTTGATTACAGACAAGCTTATATCTGCCATAGGCTTATGTGTCACCTGTTAATTTATATGCATCCCATACATTTTTCTTCTCTGCCAAAAGCCTCATTAATTCATCTCACATCCATTTAGGCCTGAACCTTGAACAGTATTTCTTAGATAGAATGAAAAGCCTAGTAGCTTCCAAGATTCAGTCCCTGAAGGCATTTAGAATTCAAATTTGGTAACATTATCAGTTGATCCCACAGTACAGAATATAAAAACTGTCTTAGACCACTGCAGTCACCTTTACAAAAGAAAAAGCCCTTCCTTTAGCCTTGTGATCACTGCCACCCAGTGGTTCCTTTATCTGCAAATTCTTAATGCATGAATAATCACTGCTGATAATCAGATCACAAGTATTACTCACTCTGGTTGCCTCTCAAACATGCTGCTTTAGAAAACAGTCATCCAATAAATTCAAAAAAGCCTTGCTGGTGTGCAAGTGACCAACTCCCAAGTTCCAGTCCATATCAGGAAAGTTAAAATCCCTCATTGTAAAACATTCTAATTTACTGGCCCACTACTTCTCTGCACAATTGCTCATTATACTCATCAGTTTCATCAGGCTTATAACACACACCAACCCTCATTTTTCCTTTCACAGTGCTTATGTCACACCAACAGACTGAACATTGCATTGTCCACCACCATCAATGGATGCACTTCCTTTGATCTTATGTGTTTCTTAACTAACAGCATAATCCCTCCTTCCTTCTTTCCTGTCTATCCTTTCTGTACACATTCTACTCCCCAAATTCCAATTCTGCAATGCTTATATCTGTGTGACACCACATCTCTGATATCCCAACAATATTTCCCTTTGATGTCTTGACTAGCACTTCAAGCTCATTAAATTTATTAACTATACTCCTAGCATTGGTGTACATGCAAGTATACATGCACCTCTCTACTCTTAGTTTCTCTAACACAGCCGTTGTACTTATTTGTTCCACTATGAATCCCAACAGTCTTGGAAATCCCCACTGCCTTGCTTTCCATGCTGCTGCTCATTCTAATAGAATGAAGTGCAAGAATCACTTTTGCCTCTGCCTGCAGCCACTGTTAACCTTTTAGTCTGTGTTTCCACCCAAGCTTGCAGTTTTCCGACCCACTTAACACTGCCTCAATAGCATCAGCGAATATTCTTGCACCCTTTCTATTTAAGTGTACCTCATTCCTGTAGAAGCAGTCTCTCCTGCCAACAAACACAGACCAGGCTGAAAAAAATTCTACCCCTTCAGCCTTGCACAATCTCTCAAGGGCCAAATTGATCGACAAGGCTCTCATCATATACTTCCTCCTATCTTGTCTGGGCAGAATTGCAGTAATTTCCACATTCAACCCTAACTCGCTATGTTTTTTTCAAAGTTGGCTTGTACCTGTTGAGTAAATCTTCAGATCTTTTACTGTTAACCTCATTAGTTCCAACATGTCACCAATATCAACATTGTACAAGGCAATGGTCAGGCCACACCTAGAGTACTGTGGACGGATCTGAAGGCCTCATTTTAGGAAGGATGTAGAGTTGCTAGAACAAGTACAAAGAAGGGCAACAAGAATGGTGAGGGGAACAATGGGGTGCTCTTACCAAGAAAGGCTTAAATTCTGCAAATTGCAGCACCTGGAGAGTAGGCAGCTGTGAGGTGATCTGATTGAAGTGTATAGAGCCTTGAATGAGTTGAGCAAGTTGAATGGTGATGGGATTCTTCCTCTTGCTCAGATAAAGGACCTGAGGGGGGCATAGATTCACTTTGAGGAAAGACAGTTGTAGAATAGATGTGCAGAAATTTGCCTCTAGCCAGCGCATTGTTCATTGGTAGAACAGTCTTCCACCTTTTGTTGTGGACATTGATAGCTTAAATAAATTTAAGGCTGAGCTGGAGAGGCATTTGAATGAATGGAGGGGTGAAATGGGACGTTTTTTTTTTTTTATTTTGGCTGATGTTGCATAAGCTTTCTTTCTTCCACTGTATGCCTCTACTGATACTAATGCTATTTTATCTTTTTAACTCTATTTTACACTTATATATTTATTTAGGTTTGATTTTTATTCCTTCCTTTTGGTCTCTGTCGGGTCAGCTATGATGTATACATTTTGCCCATATACATCATAATAGAAACAGAGACCCTTCTTATTGCAGTGGTTCCTACAGTTTTTGCTGCCAACCCCATGAAGAAGTAGTTAAAGCCCTAGGACTCAGTAATTTAGGTACCACCGTTATTATCACTTTTATTTTTATGTTAATCTAATTTAATTACAACATAGTTTAGGGCTAAAGCCTCAGGTTATGTAAGTGTTAATCTAATGTAAATGTTAGTGCAATTGCATCATTTCGGTACATACCCAACTACTTAAATAGTTATTATTATCATCATTAGCCATATGTTGCAAGGAAGACAGAGGCTTATGCTGCACCACAAAAAAAAAAAAAAAAAAAAAAATCTGATTTACCCTGAGAGAGAGAGAGAACAAGAGTCAGAAGTAGAAGAGAATCATCAAGAAAGAGAAGAATGATGATATCCAGCTCAGGACCCATACTCACCAGATGTGATAACAAGACCCATACTCACCAGATGTGATAATATGGTGCCAAGCCCATACTCACCAGATGTGATAACTTGGGGTTAAAAATTGGCGTCATTAAGTATATCTCATATTGTGGATACCTTCACAATGAGTTACTATGATATTGCACTACCTTGAATAAGTAACACTTCACCATAGCATGTAATTTAATTTCAGGTTATCAGCTTTTACCTTGCTGGCATTCTCAAATTTTTCCATGGTAATTACAATTGACAGGTCAGCACCCCTACCCAATAACACTGAAAATAATCTTTTTTCTATATATATATATATATATAAAATATTGTAGGTAGAACATGTTAACTAGCTTTATGTAAAAATTAAAACTGATGAATATACGGTATACCCTGGGAGCAATATATGTTGTGAAATAAAGGGAATTAATGTGAAATAAAATAAGGGAAAAGTGAAATAAATATGTTGTGAAATGAACAGGAAAATAAAATGATCGTTTTATTTTCCTGTTCATTTCACACCCCTTTATTTCACAACATATATTGCTCCCAGGGTATACCGTATATTCATCAGTTTTAATTTTTACATAAAGCTAGTTAACATGTTCTACCTACAATATTTTATATATACATGTACACATTATGGCTGTAGGGTATTTTTTGCTATAGCAGTGTCCGTGATCCATAAGTAATGTTATTGTAATTCAGACTTATCTAATTTTAAACTTAATTTTCCTCCCATATCATATAGCTTCTCTATATCATTATTCTTGACTATATATATATATATATATATATATATATATATTTAGCAAACACCAAATATATATAATATATATATATATAAATACATATAAATAAAAATATATAAATATATATATATATATTACATGTTTGCCAAATCATTTATACAAGAGCAGGAAGGAAAAAAAATAGGATGTTACTATGGCAGCTCAACCTTTAGGTTGCAATAGAACCATCAGGTTGTAACTATGGTAAGAATATAGATGATCAGAATTTGCAGCCAATACCTGTTGCAAAAAGCTCGAATGCTTGACTACCATTCAGACAAGAAGCAAGTTTTCCTCTCTTAGTTTGTTCAAAATCAAATTTGAATTGCTTAACAATTGTTTCACAGTTGCTGTGAGCATTAGGTTAGACAGAAAAAGTTGTGATATACTGCATTCTTTTGTTGAACAGACTTAGCACATTTTTTGGAAAAAAATTATTTAAATAAGGATGAGATTTTAAGGTGGAATGGAAATAAAAGACTTCACCGTACAAGAATATTGGGAACAGATTTAAAACTGTAAATCAACCAAAGAAAATAGGAACAGAAGTCATACAGATCATCCCATTTTGCATTCTTGTAATGCTAAATATATGAGGCTGAGAATGCAAGAAAGAGACCCCGTAGCAGAAGAGACCATTACGAAGTTGTAGTGTGAACTTATAGGATTCTTGATGAGGAACTATGAGTGTAGGATATGTGGTTAAGAATGACTAGTATCCTGTTAGATAAATGAACGTGTGTGTAAGGTTGGGGGTAATTGGAGAAGTCTCAAACAGCCAGTACTATGTAACAAGAAAACTGAAGCTAGCTGGAGTTCGAACATCACATGACCAATTAAAGTTACCTCACTGTTAGAAAGTCAGATAGGAGACAGTGAACATTCAAAGAAATTAAGTCAAAGAGAATTGGGAAAATGATAGGGGTGACAGATGAAGTTACCAGAATGGGGTGGAGGGATTTTAAGCCAGAGGTGATTGCAAATTATAAATTCTCCAAAATGAAGAATTTTTTATTCATATCCGTTACTTTATTCAAAATGACGAGAGAGGGAGGAGAAGCATGACTGTGCACCCACTTCCCAAAAGAAGCCGCACGACATTTTTATGTTCTCCAATACATTTTCGTTATTTCTACCTGTTACCTATAAGTGAAATTCATCAAGATTTCTGGGCAAACAGCGACCAGAATAAAGACTACGAAAAATGTTACCCCGCAATAATTGTTGTAATTGTAAAAAGTTTATGTGTGTGTACGTTTTTTTTTTTTTTTTTTTTGGTTATTTTTTATTTCTTAAAAAAGAAGAGAGAAACTGCAAATAAATCGCATAATCATAACTTACCATACTAACAGACACAGCTGTCTCTCCCGGCAGAGCCATGCCACACCACGTGATTTTACACACTCTGTGTCCAGGGTGTGTAAAATCATTCTCATTTCGTTTCTTCGAAGATTAATCGCAATGTATATGACCACACTTAGCGCTACCATACATTTAGCACATAACTCCAGCTTTATATATCTTATAAAAGGGCCGAAGCAGACATTTTACAGTAATTTGCACTGGCAAGTTATGCAAGCTTATACGAAAGCGGCAAAAAAAAAAAAAAAAAACCTTCCCATTTCACCTATCCACTGCCTCGAGGAGTTTTCTAGTTCTTTCTTCAATTTATTTAAAGACAGAGGCAACCAGTCCCGAGTACACTGACTCATGGAATAACGTTCAAGGGGAGCTGCTAAAAAGCTGAAAATTACATACACATATGATGAAATCTTCAAAATATGTCATATTTTTCTGAATATGAGCATGTTGTTGTTGTTGTTGTTGTGTTTTTTTTTTTTTTTTTTTTTTGGCGCAAGGGCTACTATGACCAAAATAAGCCTGTCCCTGTAGGGAGAGACTGTACCAATTAATAAAAAGAGTGTATAAGAGCATATATATGTTAATCTGTTTTAGACAGTGTAAAAACTCAGATAAACTGGAGTTCTGCCCTGTAATAGATCTAAGTTGAAGAAACTCGTTTAATTTAGAGACGATACGAATGATGTGGATCTAGCAGACTGATAATGAGTGCACTCTATAAGAATATGTTTTACATTTAGTGGTGAATCACAGTGCAAGCATAGTGGGGGAATATTTCCTTGCAATAAATAGACATGAATAAGGTGGGTATGACCAATATGTGCTCTGTCAAGCACATATTGGTCATACCCGCTAGATTTCCATAGCTGTGGATTCTGTTTTATATTTCGTAACTTATTATTATTATTATTATTATTATTATTATTAGCTACATGGTGCAAGGAAGCCTAAGACTTATGCTGCACCAGCCAATAAAAAAAAAAAAAAAATTCCCGATTTACCCTAAGAGAGAGAGAGAACATCATTCTTCTCTTTCTTGGTGATAGTAATAGTATAGTATTACTATTACTATACTATTACTATCACCAAGAAAGAGAAGAATGATGATATCCAGCTCAGGTGAGTCAAGCCCATACTCACCAGATGTGAGCCCCTGGGGTATTTAACTGGTTATGCCAAATTTCTCTCCATTTTTCATTGCATATTCGCCAATGGAAGGAGTAAGGAGGCTGAATATGATCTGGATATTGTGTAAGGACAGTGTAAAAACCCATATGGTCTGGATATGGTCGTTGTCAGTGAGATTTCTTGCTGCTTTATCTGCACGTCCATATTCCTGGTATTCCAGTATTCCCCGGGGTCCAACAAAAAGTGATAGTCTGCCTATTGTTATGAAGTTCCAATATTTGAGTTCTAATTTTATTTATAAATGGATGTGGAAAGCGATAATTGCCATGACGGACTGTCACTGCACTTAAAGAGGCTGTGTATATTATAGTCTTCAGAGTAAAATCATTAGCAAGAAAGCTCAAACCCATCTTAATGTCATAGAGTTCTGCAGTGAAAACACTGCATTCCTGTGGTACTGAGACAGAGACCACACGTGTTGACAGGACCACAGCAGTGTCACTTTTGGAGAAGTCAGAATAAATTTGCAGAGTTAGTGCATTTGCCAAGGGGTGGGCTGCATATAGTTTCTGAAAGTTTGAATGTTCACGAAGTGTTTCCTCCCAACGTCAGAAGTAGTCATCACATGAAGGTATGCACACTTATCTTAGAGGTTGTACAATTTCTCTGTCTCGAGGAGAATTATCAAATCCATATTCCTCTGCTGAATTAGTCCTTGTAGATGGATTCCTGTAGGTTTGTTTTCATGAGGTTTATTTTTAAAATGGTTTACCCTTTGAGGATCATAGAGGTGCGACCAAATAGAATGAGATGGAAGGCTATTTATTTTAACTGCATAATTGAGAAGCAGCACCTTTCTCCAAAGGGGAGTGGGTTCTATATTGTAGGCGTACACTTTTACTCTGTGTACTATATATATATATATATATATATATATATATATATATAATTGTTTAAATTAATTTCTATATATTTTTTTACCACCTACTGTTAATTTATTATTTCAGTAACTGTATGTTACCCTTGGGCCTCTGACTGCATATACAAATCCAGGGATTTTGGGTTAGCTAGAAATAAGTGAGACAACTGACAAAACACATGAAAATTGCAACATGTTTAATTCTAGGAAACTGACTTATGTACATACAAATTGTTCACTAAATTTTTAATACAGGCGACCTCCACTGGGATGGACAGTTACAACAAGTCCTTACTACATCTCATTGCTAAGCTGATTTGTATACAGTTCCTTTAAAAACATCCAATTTGTTTATCCTTCCACTTCCTAGGTTAATCAAATGAATCACAGTTAGGATTACAGAATGCCTTTCTCCTTTTTCCAGGACTATATTCTTGACTAGGAATAATAATACTATACAGTACTTACAATAACTTTTCCATTCTCCAGCTCCTTGATCTTCAGGCAACTTTCCTCAATGGTCTCCACATCTGATTTCTTTGTTTTGTACCAAAATCTCCCCGATCAACTCACTCTAATACGGTCTACTCATACTATAACTGTGCACTCGCTTTAAAACTACCTGCTCGCTTGAAACTACCTAAAACTCTCCCTAAAACAACCCCTAAACACTCTACCTAAAACAACCAGCAACTACCTCAAACGACCAACTGGTCGTTTGAGGTAGTTGTTCCTCGATTAAAAACTACCTCCACACCACCAACTCACTCTAAACCGACTAACTCTCTCTAAAATGACCAACAACTACTTCGTTTCCCGCCGAAACAAATCCTTATATATCCCATTTGGTCCTAAATTCTCCCCCACACCTTATTTTAATGTATTCCCCGATTAATTCCTTCGTCCTGGACCTTCTCGGTTTCTCCGTATATTTCTCCTGGTTCGGACTTTTTCGAGGAATTCTGAACTGACCTTTCTGTAGGTTGAAGTTCACCCTCCGTCTAAGAATTTTGTTCTAATTTATCAGAATATTCCGATGTCAAATGCACCAATATGTATTATTATTATTACCTTATTTTTATTTATTTATTTATTAATAAAAAATTTTCTTTTCTTTTTTTTTTGTACACAGGTTGGTTGTAATGTCTGGCGTTACTGTTGGTCGAGGAAATCTCTGACTGTCCTACAGTGTTCAGGATTGAGACTTTCTGGAGTTCCTTCTAGGAGTTACCTGGGAGACCTATTGCTGCTAGGCTGCTATGTAGAGTCTTTGGTACCATAGCGGAGATTGACACTATGATCGGGATGGTTGATACTTCTTGCATATGCCACATCTCCTTGACCTCATGTCTCAGGTTAGTGTAGTTCCTAAATTTTTCCTCATGGGTTTTCTGGACATTGCGAGTGTTGGGCACCGCTATGTCAATCAGGTAGATAGCCTTTTCCATCTTGTCCACAAGGGTTATGTCCGGTCTGTTGTGTGGGATGGTCTTATCCATTATTAGGGTGCGGTCCCAGCACAGCTTGTGGGTTCAGGTCTCTAGTACTGCCTAGGGTTCGTATTTGTAGTATGGTACACTTTCTTTGGTCAACTGGTATTTCCTCGCTAGCTTCTGATCTATTATCCTGGCTACCTGGTTGTGTCTATGAGTGTACTCAGTCTGGGTGATCACCTTACACCCCGTGGTGATGTGTTGGATCGTTTCTGAAGCCAGGTGGCATCGTCGACATGTGTCATCTGACATTCAGGGCTCCTTTGTGATGTATTTTCTATAGTTTCTGGTGTTGATTACCCAGTGTTGGATGGCCAACATGAATCTTTCAGTCTCAGCGAAGAGCGTCCCGCTTGTGAGCCATGCATTGGAAGCAATGTTATCGATGTGATCTTGATGGTGGTCATTGTAGTGGCTGCCATGGAGTGTCTTCTTTGCCGATCTTTCTAACTTCGTTTCTTGTGCCGTCTGGGCGGGAGGGGATTCCACGCTAAGGTTGAGTGGGATATACCACTTATCTATCTTTCTTATGGCTTGGTGGAGTGGTGCTACGTTGTTCTTGAAGTAATCCTTCAGGTTAACTATCGCTGTTTTCTGTTGCTCTATTAAGTCTATCAGGCCCCTTCCTCCCTCTTTTCGAGCTATTGTTAGGTCTCTCCACTGCTGACTTCGGGTAGTGTTGGCGGCTTTTGGTCATCATTGTCCTTGTCTCTCGCATGATATCTTCTAGCTCGGTGTTAATCCAATCTATGACCCGAAAGGAGTATGTTAGTACTGGAGCTGCATAGGTGTTCATGGCTTTATCTGTGTTCCCTCCGTTCAATTTTCCTTTCAGCAGGCTTCTGAGTCTCTGATGATATTTTTCGGTCAGGCACTTCTTGATTTCCTTGTGCTCTAACTGCTGAGCCTGTATCATCCCTAGGTATTTGTAGGTCTCACCTTCTGTCATAGCTTCGATCTCTTTATCAGTCAGCAGCTGGTAGTTTTGGCCAACTAATTTTCCCTAGTGCAGTGTGTGGGTCTTGCATTTTTCTAGACCAAATTCAATCCTGATGTCTTTGCTGAATTCTTCGGTGATCCGGAGTAGTTGCTGGAGTTGCTTCTCGGTTGCCGCGTAGAGCTTGATGTCATCCATGTACATCAGGTGTGGTGAGGGTGTACAGGTTCTTGCTTCCTTCTTTGAGGTTATATCCATACTTGCTGCCGTTGAGCATGATGGACAGCGGGTTGAGTGCTAGACAGAATCATAGTGGGGTCAGAGCATCTCCCTGAAAGATTCCTCTTCTAATGGGGATTGGCCTGGTTGTGATGTTCTCGACCTTAATGGTGGTACTCCATTTCACCATTGTTGCTACTAGGAAGTTTGTCACTATCGGATTGACCTTGTAGATGTTCAGGGTCTCTATTAGCCAGCTATGAGGGACGGAGTGGAAGGCCTTACGGTAATCGATGTAGGCTGTGTATAGGTTGTGGTGCTTCTTGTAGGCTTGCTCCATAACTGCGGCATCTATAGTTAATTGCTCCTTGCATCCTTTGCTCCTCCGCTTGCATCCTTTCTGCTGTTCGGCCATTATGTTCTAACTCTCTAAGTGGTCTGATATCTTCTTGGTTTATGGAGCTGGTCAGAATCTTGTACATCGTTGGGAGGCAGGTGATTGGCCTGTATTTCGCCGGGTTTCTTGTATCTTCGTCTTTAGGCTTCAGATGTGTGATTCCTTCGGTGAGAAACTTCAGGATTGTCTCTGGGTGCCTTATCATTCGAGTGAACTGATCTTCTAGGTGCTTGTGTGTGTGCAGGTGAGCTTCTTGTACCAGTAGTTGTGGGTGTTATCAATTCCTGGGGTTCACCAGTTGTGGGTGTTTCTGATCGACTGTTTTACTTATTCTCGAATCTCCCACTCTCTCATCTCTTGTATGTCCATGGTTTTCTTCCGTTCTACTTCTATCCAGGGTTCTCTGCTGTTATGTCTTACTTCACTGCTCCAGATATTTCTCCTGAACTCCTAGATTGTCATCTTCTTAGGGAGTCCGTTTCCTGCTTTCTCATCTTCATCCAGTTTCCTCTAGAAGGCTCTTTGGTCCTCATCGAAGATTTGGTTGTTTCTTTTCCTCTGGGAGCTCTCTTTGTATCGGTGTAGTCTCTTGCTGAATGCGAGGAGGTTCTGCTTCAATGTGTCCAAGTATTCTCCTATTCTCTGATTTCTGGTCTCATGTTTGCTGTTATTATTATTATTAGCCATGTGGTGTAATTAGCCTTGAGGCTTATGCTGCACCAGACAAATTAAAACCCCTTTCGGGGTAATTCAGAAATTTGATCGATGTTTGATTAAAGCTCGGTATAGGTGGAGTAGAAATAGCGATCAGTTCCCCAAGTCATAGATAATATGACTTTAAGCATATTCAGCTTTTTCATACAGACAGTTCGTTTTTGTAATATATGTTTCTGGAATGTCAATTTGGTGTCAAAGTCATGCCCATGAATTGAATATTGGTTAACTGGTATCGGTTGATTTCCCAATAATAATTGAATTATTGCTGGATAGGTATTTCGAACGAACGGAGGAGTGAAATGGGAGTGGGTTTTTTTTTGGCTGATGCTGCATAAGCTTGCTTTCTTGCATCATATGCCTCTACTAATGCTAATGCTAATAATTCAGGTTCAGGAAGTAGTAGATGTTTTAAAGAAAAGTTATTGGCTGTAGTTTTCGTTGCTGAGAGGTGATAGCCATTACGTGAAGTCCATGACACTATTCGTTTATTGCAAGCTGCAGTTTTCTTTCACAATGTACTGCATATTCTGTGAATGGCAAGATATTGCAAGGTCATCAGCATAAAGATAGATGTCTACGTTACCCAAAATCTGCGCTAAATTGTTTATTCTAAGCGCAAAGGGTGTTGTGCTGAGTATCAATCCCTGTGCCACATCTTCTCTTTGGACAAGGTTGCGAAACAGGATTACGATAACTCACTTGAAAAGTTCGACTTTTAAGGTAACTGGCTATGATCATTGGAAGTCGACCTCGGAGTTCTATGGCATGCAGGTCTTGCACAATGCCATAGTGCCGCAGATGGTGACAAATGCTTTTTCAATATCTAGGCACATAGTCTGCATAGCGTTAGGGTCAGGCGCCACCTGTGGTTTCCCACATGTACGCTGTGAAGAAATACAATACTACTGTAAATGCCAGAAAAGTGTTGTATCTTGTATTTGACATATTGCGTTAGGTTCTGTTGTGTGTCCTGGCATTTTGCCGCAGAGCCTCTGATGGGACCCTACGTTGCCCGCACACACCACTAGGAGGTAGCCAGGTTGCCCATAATTCCCTGGCTGGTCTCCGCCAGGGTCACCTGAGCTTCCTAGGCAAAGACCAAGTAAAAAACAAAAAAAATAATAATAATAAATAAAATTAAAACGCCATAAGGGCTTATGCCTCAGGCTGCAAGAGAATTAGACTACGTACAAGTTAGTGCAAATGCATCATATTAGTACACAGCTAAACTCTGAATCAGCAAATTTTTTGCAAAGGCGGCATCGTTTAAGTTATATCTCATATTGTGAATACTTTCACAACGGTTTGCCATGATATTGCACTACTTCGAATAAGTAATGCCTCACCAAAAGGTGAAGACTGTTGTTACTTATTCTCAGCGGATACCATCACCCAGACGACTCCGTTTCAGAGCTACCTGGCCCTTCTTCAGTGGAAATAAGTAACAACATATCCGCTGAGAATAAATAACAACAGCCTTCTCCTTTTGGTGAAGCGTTACTTATTCGAAGTAGTGCAATATCATGGCAACTCGTTGTGAAGGTATTCATAATGTTTGTTGTTTGTTGTTTGTTTGTTATTTGGTTTTTAGGAGCATTAGCAACTAAGGCCATATTGCTCCAGGGATATGCGGTGGTAATTCCCTGACCTTTCCGCATCCTCCGTATTTGGTGGTCACGGGCTCGAACCCCGGTCTAATCAAGAAGCGTGTGCTACGCACTGCCACTTCTGCCTACCAGGTTATGGAGGCGCCCTATTCACAATGATATATGACTTAAACGATCCTGCATTCGCAAAAAATTTGCTACTTCAGAGTTTAGCTGTGTACTAATATGATATATTTGCACTAACTTGTACGTAATAAAATAAATAAATAAATAAAATAAGATAAAAAATAAAATAAAATAATATTAAAATAAATTTAAAAAAATGGTGGGTTAGCAAATCCTACCCTTCAGGGGTTGTTAGCAACTGCTACCCTACAGAACGGTAAGCAAATCCTATCCTACACAAGGGTTAGCAGGGAGTCATCTGGTTGAGTTGTGGCAAGACTGTGGGTGCCATCATGTCCATGAAGGTTGTTTTCAGTTAAGGAGTACCGATCCAGTCCTGTTCTTGTCCACTTACAGAGGGAAGAGAATGTCCTTTAGAGATGAAGGATAAGAGGAAAGTCAGAAGGCAACTTGAGGCAGTTGCGTGTGCAAGGTGTGCTCTTCTTATAGCAAACAGGTCCTGGGCAAACTTGGTAAAAGCTAGGTAATATGCCTGCTCAGTGATGTACAGATATTCTCTGTCTCGTGGGAGATTATGTATTTTGGAATTTAATCGGTATCTTAAGTCTTCGTAATGAGAACACGTATAAACCATATGATCCCAGTCCTCTTCCTGGCCACAGGAGCAGTAGGGGTCCTCCTCAATACCCAGAAGGGTCAGCTTCTCTTTGATAGATCCATGCCCAGTAATAAGATATGTAGCATGGAGACCAGGAGAGAACCTAAAGGGAGCTTAGGGGAAAACTGTAGCGACCTAGGGAATAAATTTCTTCGTGATTGGTCCTTTGCTTGTGTCTGTTCATCTCTGCTGCCAAGTTTGAGTCAGTATAGAGAAGAGGGTTCACTTTTCCATACGAATCTCGTTTGTGAGATGAGATTGATCGTGTGGTTAAGGACGGTGGCCGGAATTCCTCTTCATAGGCGATAGTGTATTCCACGGCGGATCACCTCCTGGTCTAAACTCCAGGACCCCAGCCAAAACTTGAAGAGCAGGAGTGCTAACTGTGTGGCAGGCCGTTGTTATCATAAGTAACATGCTGTGCTGGATGGTTCCAAGTTTCCATATGTTCCTAACAGTGATGACTCTGGTAAACCATGCTCCAGCACCGTAAGTAATTATGGGCAGGAACACAGACTTATAGAGAAGAGACAGGATGCATCTTTTTAGTCCCCATTCGCTCCTACTTGCACATGCGATCATGGCATTTTGGAAATTAAACGGCATCATAAGCCTTCATAGTGAGGACATATATAAACCATATGTATTTGTAGTTGGGGATTTTTGTATGTAAATATGCTAGGTGTGGATAAAAGGACTGTTTACTGTCTAACATAATTCCTAAGTATTTCAGTTCCGTGATCAAAGGGATTATTCGTCCTACTAGCTTGATCTGTGGTGGTCGGGTGGTCTGTAGCGTTCCCTTGAGTAGAATCGATTTGGTTTTAGCAGGAGAGAGCTTCAATTTGAGGAGAGAGTAGCCCAATCCTGGAGTCTGCTGACGAGGCTAGTGGAGCCAGACGTGTTCAAAGCCGCTAAGTGGATTTTCTTATTTATTGATTTGAAATTATTGTTTTTCTAAAACTTTTGATTTGAATTTAGTAGTATAGCATTATTTTGTGATTTTCTGATTAATCTGGTGTATTTATTCTTTACTCGGCCTTGTAATTGCATAAAAGTATCGGTAAGGATATCAAATCCACGTGTTATAAGTTGCAGCTCCACAGAACGAGCAGTTTTTCAGCCATATTTAGCCGCTTTATTGACCAATTGTTACATCAAATTATTTTCTATAAGTAGCTTATAGACCTAGTCAGGATCGTTAGTTTATTCGAATTGAGACAGCGAGATTTGGAAGTTAATTAATACTTAAGTGTCCGTAGATTTACCGTTCGTAACTTGCCACCTTTGTTATACTATACGTTATATCCCGAACTAGATAGCGTTAGTAAGTATAGTATAGTATATAATATAATATTGTCAATTAATCAGCAAAATCTATTAATTTCGTTAAAATTTCTTGTCAATTAAATTGTACTTTTAACTCAATACATATAACGACTTAGACTACAAAGGTAACATAATTAATTAATACATAACTTGATACGGAAGTGATATACAAACGGAACTCGTAGAAAATACTTGATACTGAAAAATATATATAGCGTTATAACTGTGTTGGGATACAAGTTTAGGGTTATATTTTTGTGCTGAAATTTAAATTTTATTAAAATTAAATCAAAATCATGACTCAGACCAGAGCAGCAAAGCAAAAGGCTCAAGCTAATGGGAGTGCTGTGGGCAGTTGGGCAGTTGCCCTCTGATTCACAGCCTTTTAAAATGCACTGCTTGCATGATGTTTGTGGGGCAATCGGGTACGGGACATGATATTGCCATAGGGGATGTCTTTGTGTGTGTGTGTGCGCGATTCAAGGATTGTAACGAAATCAGGTGACAACTCAGCGTTATTATGGGCCTATATCAGAGTTTGAAAGACAGGGTGGATGCCCTCGAAGGATTAAAAGTGAGGGGCCCATCAAGCTCTCAGCTGCTCACACCAACGCCAGAGCTTCCACTTGGGCATCACGCAACACAGCTCCAAGGCAGAATGCGCTGGTCCCAGAGGAACTAGTAGTTGTTGGTGACTCTATTGTCAGGGAAACGGGCCACATGCTTTGTAAAAAGGATAGGTGGAACAGGACCAGGGTGTGTCTGCCAGGGATAAAGGTTGATGACGTTGTAGAGCGGATATCATCTTTTAAGGGCAAAAAAGGTGATATAGTTGTACACGTTGGCACAAATGATATTAAGAGTAGGAGACCGGCAGAATTACTTAACAAGTATAAGTCACTGTTGAAAAAAGTCGTGAATTAGGGTTGAATTTGAAAGTGTCTGCAGTTCTGCCCAGACACGATAGGAGGGAGTATATGAGGAGAGCCCTGTCGATCAATTCGGCCCTGGAAAGATTGTGCAAGGCTCAAGGGGTAGAATATTTTTCTGCCTGGTCTGTACTTGTTAACAGGAGAGACTGCTTCTACAGGGATGGGATACACTTAAATAGAAAGGGTGCAAGAATATTTGCTGATGCTATCGAGACAGTGTTAGGTGGGTCGGAAAGCTGCTAGCTTGGGGGGATATGATGACTAATAGATTAACAGTAGCCACTGGCAGAGGTGAAAGTGATTCTTGCACTGCTTCTATTGGAATGAGCAGAAGCCTGGAAAACAAGATACAGGATGTTGCAGAGACTGCTGGGAGTCATTGCGGTACAAATAAACACGTGGGTTGTGTTAGGGTAGCTAAGAATAGGAACAGGTGCATGTATACTTGCGTGTACACCAATGCTAGGAGTTTGGTAAATAAATTTGATGAATTTCAGTATTGCTCAAAGCATCAAAGGCGGATACTGTTGGGATATCAGAGACATGGTGTCATACAGATATAAGGAATGCAGAACTAATGCAGAATCACACAGATATAAGGGTTATGCTATTACTTAAGAAACACATAAAATCCAGTCGACATCGCTGAACAGTGCAGTGTCGAGTCAGTTTGGTGTGACATGAGCATTGGGAGATCAAAATTGAGTGTAGGAGTGTGCTATAGGCCTAATGACTCTGATGAGTGTAATAAGAAACTGTACAGGGAAATAGAGTGGGCCAGTAAACCAGAGAGTCTTATAATGAGGGATTTTAAATTCCCAGATTTTGACTGGAAATTGGGGGTTGGTCACTTACACGCTAGCAAGGCTTTTGTGGATTTACATACTTGATTTGATTATCAGTAGTGACTCTTTATGCATTAAGAATCTGCAGATAAAGGAACCACTAGGTGGCAGTGATCACAGTGTGCTGAAGTGGGATTTACTCAAAGAGGTAACTATCATCAGGGGTAGAGGGAAAGGTTATTGCTTTCGTAAAGGCGACTACGATGGTCTGAGACGGTATTTAAATTCTATACAGTGGGACCAACTGATGATATCACCAACAGCAAATTCAAAATGGGAAGGATTCGAAGAATTTATCTTGGAAGCTACTAGGCTTTACATACCGACTAAGAAATATTGTTCAAGGTTTAGGCCTAAATGGATGTCAATGAACTAATGAGACACATGGCAGAGAAGAAAAATGCATCAGATACATATAAATTAACACGTGACAGAAGCCTATGATAGATATAAGCTGGTCTGTAACTAAGTCACAAAGGAGATTAGGCAGGCAAAGGCAGAGTATGAGAAATCTTTGGCAAAGGATGCAAAGAAAAACAGAAAAGAGTTCTTTACTTATGTAAACTCTACAAGGAAGGGGATGAATCAGATTGGTCCACTTGATATCGATGGTTCCACTGTAGATGATCCTGCTCAGGATCATCAACAGTGGAACCATCTAACAAACTATCCTAACAAACTAAATGAATATTTTGCATCGACATTCATACATGAGGAGTTATTCAGCGACGGAAATGCCAGAGGTGTATTAAACTCTGCCAGTAAGCTTGATAATCTTTTAATAACTGTGAGTAAAGTGGAGGAGAAATTGTTGAAGATAAACACAAGAAAGGCACCTGTAGTTGATGGGATCTATCCAGTTATATTAAAGGAGGCAGCAAAGGAAGTAAGCAAACCCTTAGCCATAATTATGAGAGCTTCTTTGTGCTCAGGGGAGGTAGCCATAGACTGGAGATGTGAAAATGTGACCCCAATTCACAAAGGAGGATCAAAGGCTGACACAAGTGATTATAGACCTGTGAGTTTAACTTCTGTTCCAGGAAAATTAAGACAAGACTTCAGTTATAGTTCGGACACAGCATGGTTTTGTTACGGGGAAGTCTTGCCTGACCAATTTGATTGGATACTATGATGCAGTGACAAAAGAACTGGATACAGGGAATAACTTTGATATTATATACTTAGATCTTAGAAAGGCTTTTGATACTGTTGCCCATGGAAGATTGCTGCACAAATTGGAGCAGTGTGGCATTGGAGGCAAATTGCTGCTGTTAATAAAGGGATGGTTGAGTGGGAGAGACAGAGAGTGGTAATCAATGGACACTGCTCATCGTGGACTAATGTTATTAGTGGAGTCCCTCAGTGTTCAGTTTTGGGTCCAGTTTTGTTTTTTGTATTTATAAATAATATTGATGATGGTATATCAAGCTTAATGTTCAAGTTTTCAGACGATACAAAGTTGGCAGGGTGGTTAAGGACACTACTAACCTATGCTGCTGCAACAGGATCTAGAAAGGTTGAGCGGATGGGCTGAGAGGTGGCAAATGAAGTTTAACATTCACAAATGTAAAGTACTACATATGGGAAACAGCTACTACAGGGCAACGTATCAACTCTGTGGTACTACACTGCCAGTGGTAGAGAATGAAGAGGACCTAGGGGTAATTGTGCAGGCAGATATGAAGTTCTCTGAGCAGTGCAGACGGGCTGCAAGAGTAGCTCATGGCGTCTTGTGAATGATAAACAGGAATTTTTCTAGCATGGATAAGGAGGTGATTATTCCCTTGTATAAGGCAATGGTCAGGCTACACCTTGAGTACTGTATACAGGTCTGGAGACCTCATTTCAAGAAGGATGTAGAGCTACTGGAACGAGTAGAGAGAAGGGCAACAAGATTAGTGAATGGAACAAAGGGGTGCTCTTACGAAGAAAGGCCTAAGTTTTGCAAATTACAGTGTCTGGAGACTAGGCACGGGCGAGGTGATCTGATAGAGGTGTATAAAGCCTTGAATGGTTTGAGCATGCTCAATACTGATGGGATTCTTCCTCTTGCTCCAAATAATCATCTGAGAGGGCATAAATTCAAATTGAGGAAAGATAGATGTGCGAAAATTTTCCTTTAGCCAGCGGGTGGTTGGTTGGTGGAACAGACTTCCATCCCTTGTTGTGGAAGTTGATAACCTAAATAAATTTAAGGCTCAGTTGGACAAGTATTTTGAATGAACGGAGGGGTGAAGTGGAAGTTTTTTTTTTTTTTTTTTTTGGCTGATGCTGCATAAGCTCTGCTAATGCTAATCCTTAGAATATAGTTTGCCTTGGCCTCGAGGGATGCTTTAGAGTTTGCAGTTACCGTGAGGATAAGATCGTCGGCGAAAGCATAAGCAGTGACTTCGCTTAAATTCATCGTGAGTAGTTCATCCAGGTCGACGTTCCACAGGAAGGGGCCCAAGACAAAGCCCTCTGGAGATCTTCTGTGAACAGGATGTGTGATGCTGCTGTATGTGGTGGTTATGCAGATTTCCCTGTTGGTAAGGTACTCCTTAATGTAGTTGTACAAATTACCCAGTATTTGATCTTGGTGGACGCGTCGGAGGATACTCGGCCACCAGAGCACATCAAAGGCTGCAGCAAAGTCGACTGAGATTGTCAGATAATATTTTTCATTGGTAGTTATACTCGACACAACATGCTCATTCCAACCTCATTTGAAATACCTCAGGAAAAAGGTACGAAATTATGCAGCCCTGGTTGCCAAGGGTCGCACATCGTGACTGGGGACTCCAGCGAAAGACCTTATCTTTATTCTTCAAAACTGCTTTCTCTCCGGTAATAACATATGCCTCTGGAATCTGGTATACCAAAGCTACCACTACCACCAACAGAAGGAAGGTATCTTGGAACTGTTTTAGATTCAAACTTATCCTTCAAGCAACATCTCCTCTACCGAAAGGAGAAACTTAGAAAATACACTGCCATGATTGCAAGAATCTCTAGAAAGACTGGGGACTAAAACGAAGAACTCTGGCACTTTATTACAAAGCGAGTTTTATCCCGGCAATAACCTAAGGCTCGCCTGTGTGATTTACCAAGGCAGTTACAGCTGTTAACAAAAGAATTCTTGACACCATCCAGAGAAATATTATAACTCGCGTATATTATAACTCGAAACTATAACTCGTGCCGGCTGTACGGTGAGCGCCCATGCCCTACAGACCCTGGCAGGCGTTCTCCCCCTTGGTCTAGCGGTGTTGCGATGTGGGCTAATGTACATGCTCTCTAGAGGAATCCAAACGACCTTCATAGGGTACCCAACAGATCCGGCGAATAATCGAAAACAAGAAAAAACGCGGCTGGTGCTACACCTGCGGCATGCATGGCAAGAGAAATGGTCAAACTCCTGTAAAGGAGAAATCACAAGAAAATTCATACCGCAAATCAGCATTCTATCCCAGAATCCCACAGTGGTTCTTCCCAGGATTACACACTACATACCTATTGACGGGTCATGGTGCCATAAATTCCAAGCTAAATAATGAGAATTGTAGACGACCCAAATTGTTGATGTAAAGGGTTAGAGACATGGCAACATATAATGTATGAATGTGAATATTGTGAGGATCTCGGAAGCATCCTGATAACCAAGACTACATACTTTCCTCGTAATCGGGAACAGCTTTTACTGGACGCGGAAGAAGAATAATGAGTTCAGTAAGTTTGCATAGGATCTTTTCGCAAGGAGCAGGACATCGAATGCGCTGTACAACAACGCAGGAGATTAACAAAGTAGACCATAGACCTGCACAAAATGAGCAAGAAAAGAGCAGCAGAGAACCTAAGTAAGGGAATGGTGTCCCTATCAACAAATCCTTACTGACTGAACACCCAGAAATGACACCTAAACTTAACGCAATTAAATAGAAAAGGCAATGAACAAAGAGGAGGAGGATGCTTATGGCGACACGACACTGATGATGGATAAGTCCCAAATCAGCCTCATGTCTGATGGACCAGAACTGTCTATTCACAATGCGCGAAGTAGCAGTACAAGATTCCCTACCAAAACCGAAACTAGCAAATAGAAGAACTGGAAATACAACTGAAGTATAACAAATACCAACCAATGGAACGATCTTCTAGTCCCCCAGTCTGGGTGGTAGGAAGAACCATCCCGAATCTGACCTGTCATTTGGCGATCTAAACCGGGTGCCTTAACCTGGTTTCTTTAAATCCCCATCCCCTGACGGGGGGAAAGTGAAAGTGAAAGTGTGTTTAGGGTCCAACGGCACCAGGGGTTTCCCCCATCTCTGCGTAGTTTACATTGTGGGTGAACCAGTTGACTGGAAAAGGCAGAGATTTAAAAGTGTGTGGGAATTGTATTTGTGTGGTGTCGTGTACCGTTGTTCATCTGGTCATTTAGCCGCTGGACCCCTATTGAGGCCCAACGTTGCCCCACTTTCGCCCCGTGGAGGCAGACCAGGAACTCACTTGACTTAAGTTACTCTGGCAGGTCCTGCCGCTTAATTTCCTGAGATTTCGGCAGCTAGGACCTAAAAAAAAAAAAAAAAAAAAATTGAAGATATATAAGTGTGTGTATATACATGGTGTTTCAGTTAAACGTTTCAGAACTTCTAAGAGGGGTAGGGTACATCCTGACAACTCGAAATCATATAGCAATGTGGGGTCGGAAATGCTTTCCTGAAGCGGTATTGTACACAGAAGTCGTCGTGCGACGTCGTGCAGCACAGATTCGATTTTCGGTCAATGTATGGGCCGGTATTATGGGAGATCACCTCATCGGACCTTACCTGTTACCGTGTCGTCTAACCGGACCTATCTACTTGATCTTTCTGCAGCAAGTATTGCCACAACTTTTGAGAGATGAACAGATTTCTGCATCGACGCAACAGACAATGTGGTTCCAACACGATGGAGCCCCTGCCCATTATAGCGGAGATGTTCGTAACTACCTGGATGTCACATTTGGTCAACAGTGGATCGGACGTGGTGGTCCCGTGCGTTGGCCTGCTCGGTCACCCGACCTATCATGTCTTGATTTTTATTTCTGGGGTCATATGAAATCGCTAGTTTATGACACCCCTGTTGACAATGCTGAGGAGCTGGTTGCAAGAATCGCAGCAGCTGCCGAAGAAATTCGAAATTCGCCTGGAGTATTCCAGAATGTTCGGATGTCCATGCGTCGGAGATGTGAGGCGTGCATTGTAGCCCGTGGAAGAAACTTCGAACGCTTACTTTAATCCATGTACCTTTTGCTTCTTTTCATGTATTATTAAAACGATTTCTCACTTACGGTCTCTTTTCTTTATGGTGCTTCTGTGTAAAACACCGCTTCAGGAAAGCATTTCCGACCCCACATTGCTATATGATTTCGAGTTGTCAGGATGTACCCTACCCCTCTTAGAAGTTCTGAAACGTTTAACTGAAACACCCTGTATATATACACATGCAGTTGTAATTTATTTTTGAATGTTTGCATACAGCGCATAGCGTCCATGCATTCAAACGGCAAGAGCAGGGCAGTGGATATGATACGCCGAGACTGGGCGAAAATTATTTTTGATTTGATTAATTTAGGATGTAGGGCGTTTACATCGTGTACAGATAGAGGCAGAAGGCTGGGGGGTAAAGGTAGAAGTATGGGGGCGACAGAGTAGATGTCCCCAGGTGGTCAGTGAGGCATGTCCATGCCTCACCAGAAGGAAAAGGAGGGTCGGCAGAGAGAGGGGGGGACAGGGTGTCTCCCCTCTTCCCGCCTGGGTTTGGATTTAAAGTAATCGAGTCAGGTGCTCGATTAGTGGACGGTTCCCGTATGCACACACAGGTTCGTTTGTCTTGTTGGGGCAGCTATTAAATTCATGGCCCTTCTCAGAGCAGTGGCGACAGGTCGATGTGGTTTGTGTGCATGTATGGGAAGTGTGGCCGAACTTACAACATTTAAAACTTTTTGGAACGGCCACATGTTCTCTGAAGCGGTGGCTTCCCCACTCTATATAGATCCTGTTCTGCAGCCACAGTACCTGCCAGGCTTCCGGGGCCAGTTCAACCATCCAATTCAGGCTCCCATTGCTACTAGTTTGCTAATGTACCTAGGAAATATAAGGTTCTGTTCTTCTTGATCCGGAAGGTCGCTCTGCAGGTGTCTTCCGTACACTTCTTCTATTAGTTTCTCTGGTGTCAGGTCTTTATCAACATCAAAGATGATGAGCGATGGCCCTTTCTTTTCTGAGGGCTCAGCAAATAGACCCAGCGTGGTCATTTTGGGATTACTGATTATATGCTGCATCTCCTCTTTTGTTTTAGTTTCGATCACGACACCCGGATTTCGCATCTTTCTAATTGCGTTATCCTGGTGGTTCTAAGGTCCTCTTTTAGGTTTTCCATTATTTTCGATTTAATCTCCTCAACTTGAAAAAAAGAAATTTGTTTGTTTCTGTACTCCTGTTGGCCTTACAATTACCAAATCAAGTGTTGATAGTAATGTTTTATTTCTTGCTTGGGGGTTACTGGTTCACTGTTCTGTGTGTTCCTCAGCGCTTGTGCATAAGTAGGGACACGCTGTAGCATTTAATTCGTCCCACTTTCTGTGTACGCCTCCAGTTTTGCGGTGGCTCGTTCGCACTCAAGGTGAGTTTGTAGGTGCACCGTTTCCAGCTTCATCCAAAAGGTAACGATCTGTCCCCTAAGGCCGGTTGTGACCCCGTTTGACACGTCCTTGAATAAGTCCTCCAGGGCTGTTCTTAATTTTAGCTTCTTTTCAAGGACAGTGCCGTCTGGAAGGGTAGGGTCCAGGGGGACACCCTGCTGCTTGTTGGTGTTATCTTTTGTGACATGAATAATGTGCCGGTTTGTCTTGAGTCTCCTTGTTTTCACTTAGGCTTCTTGTTTCTCGTTCCATTTTTGACACTACCATCTTGTTCTTTTTTTTTTTTTTTTATAGACTGGCACTGACTTAGATCCTCCCCTTCTCTTACGTTAATGGCTAGTGTTTCTGTAGGTCGAAGATTCACTTGGTGGTCAGTTTTATGGTTGAATTATAAGGGCAGTAGGAATGAAAGAGAGCACACCCAAAGTTGAGCTGGTATTAAGCTGAATGACAGTTTTGCTTTTATTAGGTTGCAGCACTACCACGCTCGCCGACCGGGATAGCCGGTTGGGTAAAGTGCCTGCCTGGCAACCCAAAAGTCGCGGGTTCGAATCCCGCCTCGAGCTTGGATGAGAGTAGAAAATGCAAAAACCTTGGGAAGTGCAATATGGCCACAGAAGCCGATGCGCCAACAACTAAAAAAAAAAAAAGTACCACGCTCACAAGTTATCTCAAATTTAAAGTTCCCAATTAATGCTCAGAGGGCGGCACTAATTGGAATTAATTATGCATGCCACATTTCAGTCAGTTCAAAATGAAATTATGCTAATTAAATTAATTACGCAAATTAATATCATCTATATAATTATACTGAGTTCCATGATTAATGAAGTCTGAACTAGGAAGACAAATCAAGCTCACCACCAATCACCTCTAGAAGTATTGTTCACGTGATTGGTCATGTGTCTTATTGTTGTTTTAACAACGGCCTTTGGCTCCGCAGGAGGAGAAAACAATACCATCCCGCTAGCTCCCTGAATTTTTGTTAGCAAAAGTGCAACAAGGATAATCAGCCAGAAGTTTTCATGTTACAGTGCATTGGCAATATAATATATTTTCCTATTGTTCCCGAAAAGCAATTTAACATGCAAATAATCAAAGGCAATAGTCAAATCAATGAGGTCAAAAATTTGAACTTTCATGACATATCACTCCTTAACAAATCGACCACAAAAAATACATGCATCAACTCACTAACACCAGAATAACCGACGGCAGTACTTGGAATTGGGAAATTCACAATTTTTATCACAATTAAGAACAACGTTTAGAAAGCGAGAAATCACACTGCATACTGAGATAGCTGCCGCCTGGCGGTCTTCACTTGGGGCTGTGCAGTAAAAGTGAGTGTTAAAAGCCAAATAGTTTTGGGCAAGAATTTTGATGTGCTCTTATAAGATTTGAAGTGTAGGGCTATACTCTATGGAAGACAAAGGTTTGGGGAGAGGCTGAAGACTGGGGGAAAGAAATTGGAAATAAGGAGCCGATAGAGTAGATGTATAATGTCTTTATTTCAGGCAGTGAATGGTTACATGATTGCAATAATAACCACAACATGATGCAATAATACCCACAACAGCGACAATGCTAGGGATTTAACATGAAATAACTAATACAGGAAAAATTACATAAAACGTATAAATTAGAACATAAAACGTTTAATTACATATTTTACATTTAAAATTGATATTAACATGGGAAATGAAAAGACGATGGCAGTCACTCGGTTGAAGACGAAAACTGTTCCCTGATGATGCATCTTCTATACGATTTATTCTCTATGAACTTTTTGTAGACCACATCCATCTCCTGGACGTTGTGGAGCATCTCCATGGGCAGGAATCTATCCCCTATCCTGAGCCTCAACGCCACAGACTGCAGAGAGGGGAGGGCTCTTAAGGGTTTCGGGGGGATCCTCCAGTTGCACATCTGCCAAAAACTTGGCGTATTGACTTCACCCGCTATCATTTTAATTAACACGAGCAAGCGGAGGGTGAATATCCGTTTGGAGACTTTTCTGTAATTTAGAAGTTTGGTGATATCTGAAGTATGTGTGAGTGGTGGCAGATTATGCTTGAAGTGGACTCACCGAAGAAGCTAGTACTCATCGGTTATAATCGTTTTTAGCGCCAGATTTCTGAACCGTAGGTGATGAGTGGCTACAGAAACAGGTATATGTATCAGGTATATGTTGTTTGGCAAGCCATCTTGATCTGCAGACTTTGTTGTGAATGTGTGCAACAGGGTGTTTGAAGCTGAGTTTAGGGTCGAATATAACGCCAAGATCTTTGTGCTTGGTGACTGGGTGATGGAGTTCCATAGAGATCCAGGTTTAGTTATGTTGGTTTTGATTTGAGTGAAAACACCAATTGTGCAGATTTGTTTAGATTTATCTTAAGAGAAAACTGTGCCAAGTATGTAATCAGATTCTTAAAGCTGTTGATAATGGTTTCAGAAAACAGAATCAGGCCGGGCGGTCTCATTGATCCGATAAAGAAGCTTCAAGTCGTCTGCATAACTGATAAATTCTGTTTGGTGGCAGATGAATGGGTGGATTGCAGCCATAAAGAGGAGCCCTGAAAGAACTCCGTCCTGGGGAACACCTACACAAACTTTCCTTGTGAAAGATTTTTTATTCAGAGTCAAGTGAAGGACCCTGGTCGTAAGTAGCTACTTCAAGAATTCCAGTATATTCCTTTTATCTGGTATCCATTCTCACAAAGTTGCAGGAGGGGCTGGGTGTCTATGCTGTCGAATGCAGACTGGATATCCAGATAAACAATTGCCATTTCAGCCCTATCTTGTAGAGCGCCCAGAATTGTGTTGGTGGGTTGCAGTAGGTTGGTAATCCTGCAGGCATTGAGGCAGGCCCGTGCCCCACGAGAGTGAGAAAATTGGAGAGGCAAGAAGAGGCTTGCCTCTCTGCCCTCTCCACTGGAGTTTGGAAAAAATAAGATCCGCTCAAGAGAGTGCGGTTTTGGATCACCAATGGGCTGTCCCGGCGGGAGAGTGCCATTGTATATCGTCTCCGTCAGTTTGCAAGCCCTGAAAAGCTGGCCGTTGAGTCTCGTCCAGGTGAAACACTAATAGCGGTTAAATCTGGGATGTCATATTTCCAGAGTGCATATAGTCTGGGTCCTATTTTCTGGTCATTATCTTGGGGTCATAATCAAGTCTACTGGCTATCACTATGGGGATTTGTCCCTTCTGTGATATTTACTAGTCTTTACACTACCTTTTGTCGTTATATAGTGGGTCTATGCTGCAAGGTCTTGGGGCAGTGTTCGTTTGTTCTGATGTCATGACTAAATAGTCATGACATCATTTAAAGGTGTTTTTCACTTTTCACATACCTACTTGAAATGACTATTAGGTATTTTTTCTGCATTCCTGTGCCTTCCGAAGCAGGCTTCCAAGTGCATCCACTCTGGAGGAACCCGGCTTAAATCCGAACTGATTCCTAGCCGCCAGGTTTCTCCTCTCATAGTGGTTTTTGATTCGCTTGTGCAGCAGTCTCTCATATAGTTTGCTGACCACTGAGAGCAGTGCGATAGGTCTATATGTCTCTGGGCAGTCCGGTTTTTTGTTAGGATTTTTAAGTAACAACTTGGTGTTTGCTGTTTTCCATGCTGTGGTGAAGTTGCCTGTTTCCAGGCACCTGTTGTATAGAGTAAATAGTAAGTGCGGTGCAAATTCTGCAGTTTTCTTCAAGATCTCTGGTTCAATCATGTCCAGTCCTGAGCATTTGCGATTTCTGATATCTTGGTGGCAGCCTCACTGAGCTCCTCCAGAGTGAAGGGTGGTTCGATTGCCGAGGTGTTATAGTTTGCGTTGTCCTTGCAAATTTCGCGTTGTTCTTGCATGGTTAATATTGCTGGTTTCTTAAATATTTTGTCCAGTATGTTGCCCATTGGCTGCTTCCAGGTGGTCGTTAGGTTTCCCTCCGGTGTCCTGGTAGTACTAATGACCTCGCCCCTGGGGAGCTTATTGGTTATCACCTTGTAGACTAAGCCCCAGGGGTCGGTGTTTCCAGAAGTAGACACTAGGCGCTCCCAGGAACGTTTCTTACTTTTTTTTTATGGTGTCTGTGTAACGGTTCCTAGCTTCTCTGTAATGTTGTCTCAGGATCTCCACCTCATCTTCTGGCCAGGTTTTGCGACCTCTCTGGAAGTCTTTTCTTGTTTTTTGCATTTGTCGTCGTAGTACTGCAATTTCTGGTGTCCACCAGGGTACTGCGCCAGGTTTTGGGGTTTTTCTTTATATCGCTCGATCACTGATGTTCAGTAATAATTTTGTAGTTTCTCTCTGAAGGTCATCCGGGTCGCTCCGGGGGTTCATGTTTTCCAGATTGTGTCTAATTGCCGTGGTGAGCAGCTCTCTATATAGTGTCCAGTCTGCATTTGCGACTGCATATCTGTTTTGTGGTTGGTTTGTTTGAGTTATTCTTGTTAGTTGTCTTTCAACTGAAAAGGTTATTGCCCGGTAGTCTGAGGTGGTCCATGCTTCCTCCACCCTCTAATCAGTCACATGTCCGGTCATACTCGTGGTGGCCAGGGAGATATCAATTGTGGCCTCCCAGAGGGTGCTCGAAAATGTTGGCAGATGGCGGGGTCGATTTAGTACAGTTAGATAGGATCCTGCAAGGTAGTCTTCTAAGAGTTGTCCATTTGAGTTGCTCGCCTGTCTGGGGTGAGGCTGTGCCATGCCGGGGAGCGACAGTTAACGTCAGCTCCAATGATGACTCTTTGATTTGATAGGGTATCCTGTAAGCATCGGAGGTAATCGATTGCAAAGTCTATATCTTGTCCCGGTCTGCAGTAGAGTGCCACGACATATAGGGATCATAATGCTGTGCCAAGTTGTGCACAAGCAGCCCATGGAGTACACAGCTGTGTGATTTTAGTTGCGCTGATGTTGGTGTTTGTTATCAGAACGGCAGCCCACGGGGTGTCGTCATCTGTGTGGATCACCTTGTAATTGTGTGGGTACCCTGCGACCCGCTTTAGATGTGTATACGGTTCCTCGACTATAATGACATCCAAGTTTTCGTCTTCTGCTTTGGTCCGTATCTGGTCAATCACTGCTCTGGCCCGTTGTGCGTTAATTTGGATTATTTTCAGCATATTTGTGTTATAATTCGTAATTTTCGTTCCCATAGTTGATCATGCTTTGGTATAAAGTTTTGGTTCGTTGGTATGTAGGGCATTTCGGGTCCCTAAGTGAGTGCTTGTGGTCTAATTTCATAGTCTTGCAATTAACGCAGGTGGGTTCCTTTTCTTTGTGGGGGACAAGCGTTAAAATCGTGGCCCTTTTCAGAGCAGTGGCCACAAGTTGGGGTGGTTTGTGCACACGTGTGTATCGTGTGGCCAAACTTGCAGCAACGGTAGCATTTCGGTATGATTACTCCTTCGTGATAGCGGTAGCTTCCCCATTCAATGAAAACCCTTGTTTAGTCTTTCAGGACCTTCTAGGCCTCCGGGGTAAGCTCAACTACCCAATTTTTATTTATTCTGTTTCTCGCTTGTATGAAGTATTTGGATATTACTGTTTCTTGTGGGTCCTTTCCCGGGATTTTGCTGTGTAAGTTACTGTGCTACAGCTCAGACGCTAGTTGGTTAGGTGTGACATCCTTGTTCACGTCATAAATTATTATAGCCGGACCTTTCCTTTTTGGTAGCTCAGCTGTTAGGCCCGAGGCAGCAATCTTGGGGTTTTCAATTATCTCTTGCATCTCTCGCTTTGACTCGGTTTCGATCACGAGTCCTACGATCCTCAGTTTGCGTATTCCTCTTATTCTTGTTTGCTGGAAGTCGTTCTTCATAGTGCTTATTAGTTTGTTCTTGATCTCGTCACTTGTCCAATTTCCTCGTTGTTTTTGGGTCTTAGTATTACAAGATTAGGCATTGGTAGTAGCGTTTTTTTCCCTGGTTGTTCCTTGGCTGGTATATTTATTACAGTTGGTGGGTTCCTCAGCGCATTTGCGTAGGTGGGGGGGCGCTGTTGCATTTGTGTGCCCCTACATTCCAGGTAGGCCTCTAATTTGGCCGCGTTTCTTTCTGCCTCGCTGTTGACCTTGTGGAGTTCTAATTTAGTCCAGATTCCCAGAATGTCGCCTCTTAGGGCTGCCGTGATTCTGTTCGTTGGCTCTTTTACTTTGTTTTCGAGCTCTACCCGAAGGGCACAGTGCATTCCGGCAGCCTGGGGGTCAATGTTTGGGGATTCAGGCTGTTTGCTTCCTTCTTCGTTGTTTTCTGTTCGGACGTCCTCTTTTTCTTGTTGTTCTTTACGTTCGCCGTGAGATCTTTTCTCCCTTCCCAACTTCGGGGCGGCGTATTTCTTGTACTTCTTTTTGGGCGTTGGCTGTGGCAGTGCAACGTTGCCGTCTTCACTTTGTTCTGTTATTTGCAATTCGTCGTTTTGATCTTGTTTGTGATGTCCTCTTGTTAGGTTTTCTTTGTCCATAGTTTGTTCTGTGATTTTCTGATTTGAATTGCTCATTTTGTCTCAGTTGGTGTCTGACTTCGGATCCTCGAGGCTGTTGAAGATTAACGAGTTCAGGACCTCTCCATCGGGAAGAGCCTGTGCGATGATAGCAAATGATGCCAACCGTGAGTCTGTGGCGAAATTTTGGCGAAACTCAATGTTCAGTTCAAGTTTTTAACTTCCCTCGTTACAATTTGGTGGGGGGGGACGCCCGAAAGTGAAACTAGTCTTTGAGAGATCAGACTAATTTCTGTTGGGGTTTTCTATGACGGAGGTTATGATGGTGAACACAGTTTTTACACTAATGGTGTAGTTACGATGATTTGATCCGTCCATGAGAGTCTACGGCAGATGGGGGGGAGACACTAGAATCATTGTTCCTTGCATTTAAGTTCACAATAACGTTTCAATTTTGGGGCAGAAGCATGTTCAATGTTACTCTGATTGGGACACCTTCCCAGTCAAGTGTAAATACTCTGTATAGTGTTTTCAGATGGACATTCGCAATTAGTGAAATGCGGCAGTCAAGGTCACAACTGAAGGAATAGATGTCTTTACTCACTAATTCCTGCGCCGGAGGGGAATGCTACACATTCCATTGTCACACAAGCCTCCCAAGTCAAGTGCAGGGTATTTGCGTGGCAATCACAGTGTAATTGGTGCCTCTCTATAGCCCTGCTGTCAGCAGCATGGTGACCAGTACGGTCTGGCATAGATAGAAAACGTAAATAATCTGCAAAGTTCCCAGTAAATGAGCAAAGGTTTTTCACCCTGAGATCCACTATAATAGTTCTTCTAATTAGTACACTTTTCATTAACTGGGAGACACTGTAATCAAATATTCATTGACAAAATCCAGGAGAGCGGAAAACGTGCGTCCACACTGGACGACGGCCATGTCCTATCTTTCATGTGGTGCATGTATGAGTGTTTTCTTCTTGATGGTAAGCATGTTAGTGTTTGCCACAGAGGAAGGCTTCTTCAGCGCATCAGCATAGGACTAGGGGCGCTGTGGAATTTGATTTCCCCATTCGTCTTGAAGTACTTCCAACTTCGCTTCCAACATCATCCACAGTCTAAGCTGTGGAGGATATGCTCCATCTTGGACCACACTCGTATTATGTCGCATCGCGCAGCCGAGGTGATTCGATTTGTTTGTTTACTCATTACGTCTCTATCTCCAGACGAAGGGAAAGAACCTGATCGGTTATGTTGCCTTGTGGAAGTCAAGCAACGTCCGGCTGGACAGCATCATGTAATGATCCCTGTACTATTCTACGTCTCCATTGTTATCGCCGCTTGGCACCGAGTTATCTTCGGGTTTCGCGAATTTTTTTGTACTCTTTTTGCACGCTGGAGTCTGTTGAGAGGCTTCAGTGCAGTCAGGCTCAGCTTGTTGCGAGTCGTATCTCGATCTGGTGATAACTACAGCCAGTTGCTGATCAGAAATATTAGTTCTATCAGTGCCAGGGTCCGTCATGGTTAGCAGTTCTGGAGGATTCCATATTATCGGAGCTTCGGACAATCGGGTTGGAGTGCACGCAGTACTGTATAGCTCCACGAGACAAGAATAATGGTATAACGTACGCAACTGTAGATTAAGGGTACGATAGATCAGAGAATATTGTGCAAATCTACATTAAGGTAAGATTTATGTTTAAGCATAGTGTGCATAGTGTTGGGAGAAAGGGGCCTCCGGTGGTTTCCCACATCTGCGCCATATAAACTCTTTGGAGACAAACAGTATCGCTGTGAAAGCCAGAAAGTGTTATATGTTGTAAATGAAGTATGTTTTAGGCATGTAGACATGTAGACATGTATAGTATCTTATGTAGGACGGCAGTTAAACTCCGTCTTTGTACACTGTGATGGTTACAAAGCACTGTAACAGGCCAGAAATGTGTGTAACGTTATGTTCGTGCAGTGTGTGTGTGTGTATGTTGTTGTGTCGTTTAGTTGTTTCTGGCCGTTTTGTCACGAGGCAGGCGATCACCTGGAAAGTCTGCCCAGTGTCCGTCTGCACCACGGGGAGGTAGGCCACAACTGTGCAGGAACCATGGCCAACTTCAAGAGTCACGTACTGAATGTCCAAAGAGGGTTTGGAGCCATTCAAAAAAATCCCGTGCCAGCAAGCCGGCAACAGCGCGCACACACACACACACACACACACACACACACACACACACACACACACACACACACACACACACACACACACACACACACACACATGTATAAAATAATGAAAAAAAAAAAAAGTAAAATAAAATCTTCATCCATTTCTTGCCCACATCTTTATGCAGTGCTGCCCAAAGTGGTTCCCAAAGAGAAAAGGTGTATTGTCAAACAGAAGTAGTAATGTCATTCAAACATGATCGGCAGGAACAAGTTCGAGATATAATTCTGAATTCTGTTAATCTGGAGTGGTGTCAGAAGTCTCTGGTCGATGACGGTATCACTGAGCAGAGGTTTAGTTGAAGAGAGTCTTGATAAAGGATGAGAAGTGCAGCATCTGTTAAAATCTTTGCGTGTTCTTGAAAACCACAACAATTTTGTATATGACGTCATTAGGACGACGAGGCAGCGCACAGTTGTATTATGATTTATGATGTGTTTTCAGTTTCATTGCTTGAATTAACATTGAGGTTGAGAGACTTCCTGCGATTAAAAGCAGCATTGCAGAAGGTTTGAAGGGCCTGGAAATTGTTGACAGAAATGAGTATCTTCTCACCTCCGGGACACAAGTTTGGTACTGTTGCCTTAAGAGCCGATCTTAGATCCTCGTAAATGGAGCATTCAAAAAAGACGTGAGGAGAGTCTTCCGGTAGCCCACATCGACAGGAGACTGTATTGGAAAGTCTGAATTGGTAGAGTTTTGCGTTAAGCGAACCATGCCCAGTTAGTATGTAGGAGGTAAACAGTGAGGGTGAAAACCATTTTCTGGTGGATGATGAGAGTAGTGCAGTTACGTCGGGAACGAAGTTTTTGGTGATAGCTCCTTTTTCGGTAGAATTTCATCTATTCTGCCAGGTGTTCACTAATAAATTCCAACATCTGGTTCGCTCAGTTTTGGGATCAGCCTGAGGGTTAACAATGATTCCCTGAAATTCCGTAGAAATGCCTTTGCGGATGTAAAAGCAAAGCCCTCTAAACACAACATGCTTTGTTTGTTTTGTTTGTTTTGATTGAGTTTTATTGGCGCATCAGCAACTATGGCTATAATGCGCCCACAACATGCAAGTCAAGTGGTATGGTGCCTGCAAGAGTCTGTAAAGCTGGAGTTGATACTATTCGGCAAACGTGAAATAGGCTAAGGAGAAAACAACGTTGAATAGTGGATAACTTGGTTTGTACTGTTTTGAGTGCAGTACGTCTAAACCAAAGGCTGCCAGCATAGGTTGTATTTGGGATTATGGCAGCATTATAAAATAGATGTAGGGTTTTAGTGTTCGGTCCCCAGTCTTGTCTGGTAATTTGGAGCAGCATTGCGGTAAAACTCTTAACTTTGACGGACAGATGGTGAATATGCTCAGTAAAGGAAAAGTGGTCGTCGATGATGACTCCTAAAAATTTGGTGCTTCGGACAAGTGGAAGTGATTTCTTGTCAAGTTTTACAACTGGTGGTCTGCGATAGTCTAATTTGTGTTTAAAAATCATGATTTTCGGTTTTGTTGGGGATAATTTTAATTTGTTCTTAGAGGACCAGGACGATAGTTCAAAGAGTAGTACTTTATTGGCATAGAGTTCTAATTCAGATCTTGAGTTTCCATTCACTAAAATGATAATGTCATCTGCATACGCAAGTTGTTGCACATTTTGAAATTCAGTCGTCCTAAGCAGCCAATCATCGAGAACTAGGTTCCAAATCAAGGGACCCAAGGTTGATTGTTAATCTTCGTGCTTTTAGTGATGACGGTGACGGTGCGATCAGCAAAGTAGTTCCTAACAAGTTTATAAAGCTGAAGAGAGCAGTGATTGGAACGGAGTCTACTGAGGGCACTCTCCCACCATAAAGTATCAAAAGCGCCCTCAAAATCGATAAAGATTGCCATAACGTACTTGGAAGTGGAGCAGTCAATGAGGTGGTGGAGTTCTAATAAGGCGTCTTCGCATCCAAGCCCTTGCCTAAATCCGTATTGAAGAGAGGATGTGGAGCTTGTGGCTCCCTGCAGTGTGGTTATTTTATTGGCGATTAATCTCTCTAACACTTTTCCCAGGTGAGAGAGCAAGGCTATGGGGCGGTAGGATCTGGCATTATCTAGTGGCTTACCAGGTTTATGTAAAATCTTAAGAATGGCGTGTTTCCATGGTTTGGGAAACGTTCCAGTATTTAAGCAGTTGTTGAATAATTTAAGTAGAACTTTGGGCCTTAGGTCACAAAAGTGTTTGATAAATATATTGTCAATCAGGTCATCGCCAGGACATTTGTTTGACTGAATTTTATTCAAGATTGAAGTAAGTTCTTCTGCAGTGAATGGACTTGTTTCTTCTAAAGGAAGGTATTTTTGGTTTAAATCTCGAATAGATAGATGGTGTGAAGTGTCAATAGTGAGATCATCATTAGGCAGCAGTTGGTCCAAGATGGCATTTATGGAGTCTGTTAGTGTAATAGTTTCCATACTGTTGGAGGTAATTGAGTTAAAAATGTCACCCAAGATCATTTTATTTTTAGCAATTTTATAGATGACGCCCCAAGGATTATTAATCCCAGACGTACGGACAAAATTGTGCCAGGATTGCAATTTGCTTTCATAAATCAATTTTACGTATTTTATTTTGAGAGTTTTGTATTCTTCATGTAATCTGTTGACTTCTTCTTGAGGCCAAGTACGCCGTTTGCGCTGAAAATTTCTTCTGGCTTTATGTACAAGTTTCCGAGTAGAGGAAAGTTCGTTATTCCACCAAGGTGTGCAGTTAGTTTTTAGTTTCTTTTTATGCGTAGATTTCTGAATTGCAGTGATGATAATGTTTTGAATCTGCAGTGCTAGTTGTTCGGTGGTAAGAGAATTAAAATTTTCTAGGTTGTCTTCAGGCAAGTGAGAGAGAACGGAACGACTAAAACGTTCCCATTTTATGTTTCTAAGAGAGTAACGTATGAGATTACGAAGAGGTTGTTGTAGAGGAAGAGTTGATCTCAGCAGGAAGACGATAGAGCGATGGTCACTTGTTGTTAGGTCAGTTTCGACGTGCCAGTCAGTTATATAAGGAGCAATACGGGCTGTGGCCAGAGAGATGTCTATATTTGATTCACCCAGGGAATTAGAAAAGGTACATGGCTGGTTTGGTTGATTCAAGACAGTAAGCTGATGGGAGAAGATGGTATCCTCAAGCAGTAATCCCCGCGCATCTGTGAAAGAACTATGCCATAATGCAGCCTTGGAGTTTGAGTCGAGTAAAATTAACAGAGGAATAGGGCCTAATAAACTGAATAAATCAATATAGTGTTAGTGAGGGATCAAGTCAGATGACGGAGGGCAATACATTGAGATAACATAAGTCGAGTGATTAGGACTCAAGACTTGAATGCAAATAGCATGCTGTGATGTTAAACAGGACAAGAGTAAAACGTCAACATTTTTATTAAATATTACGATGGCTACCTTAGGATCGGTATGAGTCGGTTGTAAAATCCGATAAGAGCAAGGATATCCGACAATTCGTCCTTTTCTATGATATGGTTCTTGAAGAATGAGAATGTCAATGAGTTCCTCCTCAGATACACGACGTAGCTCATCTGCCACGGTGCGTGAATGGTGAGCATTGGCTTGCAGAAATTTTAAGTTTACAGTCGAAATATTTGACTGGGAAGCGCTTGAACTTGATAAGACTGTGATATTAGAAGGGAATTGTTCGTTGCCTTACTGTGTCTTGAGCCTTTATGTATTCAGGACAGTTGATATTTCTGACCGAATGATTAGCATCATGTTTGTGCCTCTTGCATTTAATGCAGACAGGCGGTTAATCCTTGCTGGGGCACTCAGCAAAGATATGACCTAGTTTGCCACAATGGCCACAAGAAGGTCTTTCTTGTTTACACGTGTTCGAAAGCAAGACAACAATAGCACTTCGTCACAACAGTGAACGGCTTAAATCGGTGAGCGGTCCACCCAATAAATAACCTGTCTAAAGTAGAGATAGCTGAAAAAATACGTGGGGTAAAGTCAAACACCCAATTCGAAGTATTCTTTGATTTGGAGCTAATTTTAAATCGGAAAGTGATCTTTTGTGAGATTTCTTCACGTGTGAATTTAAATTCTTTCAGGTTTTTGAAGTAGAAATCATCAAGTATTTCCTCTTTGGTTAAATCATTATCAATATTGTATACCAATAAGGTTAGATTCAATTTCTTAGGTATCTCAGGGGTGATTCCAACATCAGACAGGATTTTTGAGGAAGAGATGGTATCCAAATCTTTACGTGAATCAGTTTCTAAAATTACGCCTTTGTTTTTAATGAGACGGAGAGCTTTAACTTTGACTTCTTTCAAGTCTTGCTTTAAGGTTTTAACTACACGTTCTTTAACATCAGTGTTCGTAGTAAGAGTAGAACTCTCAGATGCCTTTAGGAGTAATAAATGTGGTTTTCTGGTTGAAGTAGTTTTAACATTAGCGGATTGCAGACTGTCTGTTTGGTTAAAAGAAATTTTTGCAAGGGATTGTGCAGTAGCCTCAGAGATGTTTTCAGGAGAAACTACGTTCAAAGAAGTATCAACTAATTCTGTAGAAGTTGAAGATTTTGCCACAGAAGCATATGAGAGAGGTGTGGGCATAGTTTTTGAGTCATCACTTCTTATCTGCCGCATCTTTATTTTCATCTTAAGAGCTTCGTTTACTGTAATCAAGCCATTCACAACTAATTCAAGACCGCTCCAAGAATGAAGAATAGCTTTGATGGCAGTTTTTGTAACCTTACTATTGTCGTTTAATAAGTAAGTTTCAATTTCTTCTCGCAGGAAAGTAAGTGCATCGACAGGTGAAAGATCCGAAAGTAAGACAGTCCCGACGTTTGGTATATTAATTTTCCTGGCAGTTGAAGTAGCAGCCCTAGTCAACGTGTCTGGACTAAAATGTTTTATTTGTGAAGAATCAGTAGCGACATTTGTGGTCGTAGAAATTGGTACTTTGCTTGAAGATTCAAGATGTTCTGATTTAGCCTTAGGAGCGGTTACACTTGTAGTTTCCCTTGTCTTACTTTGTTCCTGTGAAGAAACGAGAGGTGGAAACTCATCGGTGTTTACCGACAAATTAGTGGCGCCTGTATTTTCTTCCACGTTGGGAGTTTGTTCTTGGGAGGGATCCAGTATGGAGAAGTCTCCTTTGTCACGGGGAAAGTTAAAAGTTTCACTAATAGCCTCTGTCATCCTGAAGGGTTTTTGCCCTTGAGGTATTTACCTCAAATGGTTAAATAGCCATACGGCGAGGAGTGGCAGGAGGAAGCGGTAAAAGTATCGCCCCAGGATGTGCGCTAACTTGACCTTGGGGTAGCTTAATTGGCCCTTCTTGTATGAGCTGAACTACTTGTGTTGGAAAATCTTTGGTCAGTAAGGTTGCTTATGCAGATCTAAAATTAATAAAATAACTTTACCTGATGACTTCTTTCAGAAGCTGATACACTCATTTTGGAGACTAAATGTTCCTCTTCTTGATGATACCAAATACTACTGTTATTAACTGTTCAGGCAATTAAATCAAGACCAAATTAGTAGAGCACTTTTTCACTCGACTGACGTGCTGCGCGAGCAGTGCATTTTGTGTGAGGTTAAATTCCGTTCAAGAAAAACAATTTTATTGTTTTCTCCTGGGCGAACTAGTTAAGCTTTTGCTTTCGCTGTCTCCCGGATTGGAAACAAAAGGCTAGGGATAGCAGGAGGAAATCACTTTAGAGCAGGAGGAGAACAATAGTCTAAGTTATTCGAAAGCTCTTATGCAGTCAAAGAGACCAGCGGTCAGCGATCACCTTATCGTTACCTGGGTTGCGACGGCAGGCAGTAAGTAATTGAAGCGACACAATGAGTATAGCTTATGCAAAGAACAAAATTTAAATTAAAATACTTATATCTGGAGGCTTTAATCCAAAAACATCTTATTAGCTTCTTCGGATTCTGGACTACTGCTGAACTATATTGACAGCTTGGCAAGTTCCCATAAACCAGTGTTTTAGAAACGAAATCAATATCCAGGCACACCATGACAAAAAAAAACCAAAAAAAAACCTGTTATTTGTAGGCCACCAGAATAATTAAATTCATATGCCGTGCTGTGTCTTATGTCTGTTAATTGCGTGTGTTCTACGGTCGATTTGTCTGTTTTTAAGGAAAAACCCCAGTTTCTGGTAAAAACACCTTGCTATCAACGCCTGAGACCGACTAACTCAGACACGGAGTGAAAAAATCCAATTAAAGTTCCTCGCGTCATCGACGGGATTCGAAGCCGGACCGTTTCTACCCTAGTGTGGGGGAGAATGGTGACGTTACCACTGTGCTACCACGCAGACGAGCACACCATGACAAGATGTTCTTTTCAAATAAAGGCGTTACATATGTTACGCTCAGCTCTCATCATAAAGTCTAATGTGGATCGGTTTGTGCTGCAGCCATATTATTGATTACAACTGATGGGACGCTATGTATCGCCGTCGTAGGTACCACAGTTGGTAGGATTGCAATTCTTCCCACACCGGGTGGAAAAAATCTGAGTTCGAATAATGTCGATGATGGGAGGACGTTTTAAGGATCTTTTTCACAACGTTGCTGAGTTAGTCGAACTCAGGTGAAGGTAGCATGGTTTTTTTCTCCTGTAAACTTGAGTTTTTCAGACAATACACGTGGACAATAACTTGCAGGTGGCCTTTTGCCGATGCTCCTAAAATCCGACCAACAAACAACAACTCTATGTACCATACAAGTCTATTGAGCATTATCATATTTTCTAATGTCTTGCCCAAGCAGCCGATAACTGGTATCGGTCTACAGTAGTTGCATGGATTCGACTGATCTTTTCCGTATTTAGGAAACGCTAACACCGTTGAATGACACTATATGAGCGAGAATAGTAGCTTTCGGAGAAGATCTGATTCAAAAAAAGCAATAGGCAATTTTATGCCTTTTTGTCTAGGCGTTGCAACATGAAGTAATAAATCCTAACCGGACCTGATGCCCCATTTGTTGGTTTGTTTAGAGCATCCTGTAGTTCCAAATTTGTAAAGGATTGATTATATGGAAGTGATAATCTTTGCTGAAATTTTATTTGCATAGCTCATCCCTTGTTTTATGTTGCTGAAAACATGGTTCGCATGCAGATATATCTGAGATTCGTGCAAATTTTCTGCCAGAGAATCAGCTATTTAAACTGAAGATGTTAAGTCTTGCTAATTCCATTTCAGTATTGAAGAGGATGCTGGTAGAAATCTACCATTCAGTTGTTTTTATTGTTATTATTATTTTATTTTATTCCAGCTTATTCTAGTGTTGGTATTCCTCGTTATAGCAGAGGGAAACTGAATACAAGAATCTTTTTTAGCCTTTTTCCTTACAAATCGCGCTTTTGCTTTAAGTTATTTGAAATTTTTAAGGTTTTCAGTTGTTGGGTATTTACGAAACAGGTTACATGCCCGGTTTTTCTCTTTTTTTGACAAGCTGGCATGCATTACTACACCACACATTGGAATGTTAAAAAAAACTATTACGGATTTTGGGTACGGCTAACATTACATCACCAAGCAAAGTTACCTCACTGTTAGAAAGTCAGACGGGCGAAAGTCAAGATTCAAAGAAATTAAATCAAGGAGTTCTGAGTTATTAAGAGAATTGGGAACATGATAGAGGCGACAGATGAATTTAAAGCATGGGGATGGGAGATTTTAAGCCAGAGGAGATTGCAAATTATAAATTCTCCAACATGGAGAATTTTTTTATTGATATCCATTACTTAATAGCCTTTCATTCATATCCGTTGCGGCATTTAGAATCTGCGTTGTGGTATGTTGTGTGATTGGTGTCTGATGATTACATCATCGAATGAGATATTAGAGGAAAATAACTTCCAATAAGCCTTGGAAAATTTTAAGGTTTTATTGCCTGCGGAGTCCTAGTTGATTGGATTTAGCATTAGCAAAGCCAGATGATGCAAGAAAGCAAGCTTATATAGCATCAGCCAAAAAAAAAAAAAAAAACTTATTTCTCCCATCCACTCGCTCCAAATGTTTGTCAAGTTCTGCTTTGAATCTATTCAAGGCAGAACTTGACAAACTTCTACAACTTCCACCCAACTTCTACAACAACAGATGGAAGTTTGTTCCACCAATCAACCACCCGCTGGCTAAAGGCAAACTTACCCACATCTATCCCACAACCGTCTTTCCTCAATTTGAATTTATGCCCTCTCAGGCGATTATTCTGAGGAAGAGGAAGAATCCCATCCACATTGAGCATGCTGAAACCATTCAAGGCTTTATACACCTCAGTCAGATCACCTCGCAGGTGACTAGTCTCCAGACACTGTAATTTGCAAACCTTAAGCCTTTCTTCGTAAGAGCAACCATTTGTTCTGTTCACTAATCTTGTTACCCTTCTCTGGACTCGTTCCAACAGCTCTACATCCTTCTTAAAATGAGGCCTCCAGACCTGTATACAGTACTCAAGGTGTGGCCTGACCATTGCCTTATACAAGGGTATAATCACCTCCTTATTCCTGCTAGAAAAATTCCTGTATATCATTGACGAGACACCATGAGCTACTCTTGCAGACTATCTGCACCACTCAGAAAACTTCATATCTGCCTGCACAATTACCCCCAGGTCCTTTTCATTCTCTACCACTGTCACAAATATATTTCACAAATTATCGGAAAATGGTCACTGTTTATCGGATTGTCCAGAGTTGACCAGCGGATGAATGGGTGCAATGTTGGAGATCAGATTGCTAAGTCTATAACTGTAGTTGTTTAATAGAGGAATGAATGAATCAATACCAGTAAACTTGTGCCAAACCCGAGCTGCAAGAGCGTTCCATCATCTGTGCTGAATTACCGTTACTGTGCTAGAGAAACATGTATTTTGTGTCTTCCCCCCCCTGCAATAGACATACCGTGGACAGAATGGATCTTAGCAAATATGCATTTAGTGCAAAAACTGATGTCACCACTGTTATCGGCGCCAAGAAAAATCCCCAGAGAAAGTAACCCCGTTTTCCTAGGGCCACTTAGCCGACCGGGCTAGCCTAGTGGGTAAAGTACCTGCCCGGCAACCCAAAGGTCGCGGGTTCGATTCTCGCCTCGGGCTTGGATCAAAGTATCTGCAAAAACCTTGGGAGGTGCAATATGGCCACAGAAGCCGATGCGCCAACAACTACCAAATCAAAATCAATCAACTAGGGCCACTTAGGCTGTTTCCCCCCCCATACTGCCAGTGGGTGGAGCCCAAATCTTCGCCTGCAGATCACACGGCAACAAATATACCCACGGACTAGTGGTTTATATCCTCCAACAGCTCTCAGAGCCCTGAAACAAAATAACGCGTCTAGACCTCACTAATCCGGATAACTTCGAAAATCCGAAATGGATACAAACATGGTGGGAGAACCACACAAAAAAGACTGTGACTCTGACTGTGAACAAGTTAACCCTGAACACCAATTCCATACTCAAGAAGTTAAACCGACACCTTTGGCTAAAAGAAAAAATCAAAATCAAATAGTCTCTAATTCGGACAGAGCAACTAGAAGCCAGAGCCAGCCAAAAGACGCTCATGATGATCCTGGCTCCCTACAACCAAGAAAACAAGTTGAAACCAAGCCGAAGGATTCCCCCCGGACCCTGCACCCCCAGAGGGATCCCCCTTGGATCAAGCACGCATTCTCAAGACAGCCCTAGAAGATCTATTTAGGGACCAGAGCAACAGAATCTCAGCAGGCCTCAGAGGCCAAATTGTTACTTTATGGAATAAAATGGAGTCCGTTTTATTCCAAACATACTTAGAATCTGAAATAGCCACAGCTAAACTGGAGGCTTATAAGGAAGGAGGAGCAAAAAATATGCCACAGCGCACTCCCTCCTATGCAGATGCGCTGAGGACACCGGCTCAGTGTGACCACACAGCCACTCAACCAATACAAGCCAAGGAGAAATCCACCACTCGGCGACCTAACGTTGTAGTGTTGAGACCCCTTAATAAAGTGGACAAACATTCTAGTGAAAGCATTAAGCAGACAATAATTGATAAACTCTCCGATGACCTAAGGACCACGAAAATAAAATCGGTACGAAAGACAAGGAATCCAGGCGTGGTCATCGAAACAGAGACCACAGAGGAAATAAACGAAATAATAGCCAACCAGAAGATGGCAACCCTGGGGCTCAGAGCTGACCCCCCAAGAAGGAAGGGGCCCTCCATCCTTATATATGACCTAGATAAGGATATCAAACCCGAAGAGGTCGCAAGAGAATTGTTTGATAGAAATCTGTCCAAACATTTGCCAGATCAAAATCAAAATTATCATGTGACACCCAAACACACCATCAAGACCAAGTCCTCGAGCACAGTCAACTGGTCTGTAGAACTGAGCCCGGTAGCTTGGCAAATACTTACAAATCAGACAAGAGTTTATATATATTGGGGTGGCCATCGATTCCGCGAACATGTGGCTATCATCAAATGCTACAACTGCTGCAAGTTCGGACACACGTCGCACACATGCTCCCAGGCTGTGCGAACCTGCGGCCACTGCGCTGGCAAGGGCCACAACTTCACCGACTGCCCAAATAAGAGCACAGATGCCGTTTGTGCTAACTGCAGAAGTAAGAAAATGGATGCCTCCCATTCCCTCAGAGACAGCATGTGTCCCATATACCAAAAACACAAGAGCTTGACCCAATCCAGAACAGATTATGGCACCACACCATAAACAATTCAACACTAAAGTATTCAAATTCTTCCAGCTAAACGCTCATAGAACCAGGGCAGTGGCCGACCAGGTTAGGATGAAAGCCGAGGACAAAAATATAGATATCATCATACTCCAAGAACCATACGCAGCCGCCAATCAAGTAAGGGGATACCCCCTACAATACAAGATCATACAGCCTGAAAATGAAATCCCTTGGGCCGCTATTGTGGTCAGAAACCCAGATATAACAGTTACCAGGATCACTCACCTCTGCACGGCCTGGGCAGTCTGTGCATATCTTATCTCAGCACTGGGAGTCTTTCTTCTACGTCGTCGCCCTTTATTGCCGCACTGGAGAAGACATAACGCTGGCTACAAGGTACATAGAAAATGTAACAAATATCCTTCCTGACCAGAAACTAATAATAGGGGCGGACGTGAACTGCAGGTCACTAGCTTGGTACAGCCACACCCTGGACAGGCAGGGGACAAGGAATGGGCAGCGCCTGGAGGAATTCCTAGCAACATCAACGATAACAGTGCTAAACCAACCTAATCAACTACCGACTTACTGCAACCTACGATGGGAATCAACCATCGATGTCTCCCTAGCCACTAGGAACATTGCTGGCAATATAACAGACTAGACGGTTCAGGATGGCTGGACAACATCCGACCACAGGGTTCTGACCTTCCAACTCAACAGAGACCATCAGAGACAATATCCTGAGAGAAAAATGCTGCAGAGATATGCGCTGAACACTGCAAACTGGAACCAATTCAGAGATACTCTAATAGCAGAAAAAGATACACAGCAAGCTGCAATTCAAACAAATCAAGACCCTGACCAATTAAAAAAAACAGTCACAGCGATCATTACTAAAGCAGCGAATGCTGCCATAAAATGAAGAAAACCTGCCTCAGCGTTGTACCATGGTGGAGTCCGGAGCTATAGAGGCTCCGAAGAGAAGTCCAGGACAAACGGAAAGCATTCCAGAGAGCCAGACGCTCCTGGCCTGCCCCTGAAGTGGATGCACTGCGGGAAATCTACAAGGAGGCCAGAAACCAGTACACCTCGCTCATACGCAGAAGTAAACAACTCTCGTGGGAAAATCTGATCGCAACCACTGGCAACACTGACCTCTGGGGGGTGGTCTACAAAGTAACCACTAATAAACTCCCCAGGGGAGAGGTAATTTCAACCACCATAACACCACAGGGAGATGCTACCAATTCTTGGGAGGCATCTGTTAACAATATTTGGATGCAACCTTCCACTCTCATGTAGACCCACAGACACCCAAACAAATCAAGATGTGCACAGAGAATGATGACTACCGAACAGAAGACAGGGAACCGGATTTCACAATAGAGGAATTACAAGCGGCTGCGCACCTTATTAAAAGTAAGAAATGTCCGGGTCCGGACCACTCGGAGCCGGATATCATCAGGAAGGTGGTGGAGATAGCCCCCCCATATGCTACTGAAACTCTTCAATCTATGTCTCCAAACTGGGACCTATCCGAAGGACTGGAAAAAAGCAAATATTAAACTCATAATTAAAAACCCGACAAAACCACCAGACCAACCGACTTCCTACAGGCCAATAGCCCTAATAATAGTCTGCAGTAAACTCTTGGAACGACTCCTGTTAACCAGAATACAGGCTCACTACCTACAGGCAAACCTAATGTCCCCAAACCAGTACGGCTTTAGACCGGGAACATCGACTGTAGATGCCCTGAAGAACGTCCCTACACGTGCAGCTGCCACAGAAAACAAATACTTTCTGGCTATCTCTAACGACTTTGCTGGGGCATTCGACACCCTTTGGTGGCCGAGCGTCCTGGCCCGGCTCCGGGCGAGTGGGATGCCAGGCAATCTCTATCAAGTAATCCAAAGCTACCTCTCCAGTAGACTCATCATGGTGAATGCTCCATATAAAATACTCACCAGAAAAATCAATAGAGGCTGTCCACAAGGCTCCGTTTTAGGACCTACGTTATGGAACATCGTCTTGGATGAATTCCTAAATACCGATATTGGAGAGGCGTCTTCACAAGCCTTTGCAGACGACCTCATCCTGATGATAGAGGCAAACAGCAGAATCCAGCTGGAAACTTTCTTTCCAGAAATCATGCCCTTGAAATCCTACAAGAGTGGACCAAAATCCACTTCCTTAGGATCTCTGCAACCAAAACGGACTCCATTCTCCTCAAGGGTGCCCTATATTACAGGAGACCCCCACAGATTAAGATTGATGGTATCACACTACGACTGTCCAAGGAACTTAGATACCTGGGAGTAATACTGGACCCCAATCTCTCCTTCCAGGCACACTTGAAATACATCCGTAAGAAGATACAGGGCTATACAGCCCTTGTTACCAGAGTAGCAAAAAGGGACTGAGGATTGAAAAAGAAGACCCTCAAGCTGTTTTACAAAGCCGCCTTCCTGCCGATAGCTACCTATGCTTCCGGAGCAAGGTACCCCAAAGTCACCATGGCTGTAAATCGCAGAATCCTCTACTCTATCCATAGAGCCATGCTGCTTGCTATAACCCGGGCCTGCAGATCAGTTAGCACCCACGCGCTGCAGGTGCTGGCGGGAACCCTACCTTTAGACCTCGAAGTAGCTAAATGTGGAGTATTATATGAACTCTCCAAGGGAAGAGCCTGCACCTTCGCCGGCTTCGACGCAGATCCTACCACAAACCGTTTGACTGAGAAAAAGAGACTTACAAATCATCTCAAGCAAACCTGGCAAACCAGATGGGAGAATTCCCCAAAGGGAAAAGTCACCAAACGATTCTTCCCCAACGTTGGAAAACTCTATCCAATGGCTCCAGCATGGTTCCCGCCGGGACTCCACACGACTTCCTGCTAACAGGACATGGTGCCTTTAAGGGTAAACTTACAGCCCTGGGCATTACAGATGACCCTACTTGCTGCTCTGGAGAGCTGGCACCACCTTATGCATGAATGCCAGCTTTATGATGACCTCCGCTGCCAGCTCATCAGCCGGATCACCTTTTTGTCCAGAGATAGAGAACAACACCTCCTGGACGGAAGCAGGAATATATTGCCTTCTCAAAGTTCGCTGAAGCCTTGTACAGAAGAAGACGGGACCTGAATGCACACTAGCCGCATAATGGCTAGAAGCCAAAATGTGCATAACACCAAAGATGACCTAATAAGCAACCATGAAGATAGACAAAAAATCTGAATGAAGGAAGAATAGCAGCTGTTCTGGCCGCCTGAGCCAAGGTGGTAGATGACTTTCATCAACAGGTGAAATACCACCACTTTGCTTATTGGAGGCTTGAAGTAGTGAAACCCATGTTTAGTCTCTAGAGCAAAGTTTCCGGCATCCCCCTCTCCCCATACTTCTCCTTCAACCCATGCACGGTACTAACTACTATAGGTTTTGATACCTTTCGTGTTTGGGGTTTTCATAAAAAAAAAAAAAAAAAAAAAAAAAAGCACTAGCCTGGCTCTCCTTTAATACCCCTTCCTGGCAGGAGGACGAGACGACCAGTCGCCTCGTTCCCCTGCTACCCCACCTTTCCTCTGGTGAGGCATGGGCATGCCTCATTGACCACCTGGGAGAATCTCTTCTGTGTCCCCCCCATACTTCTGCCTCTTCCCCCAACCTTCTTCCTCCCCGCCCCCACTCTATCTATACACGAAGATAGCGCCCAACACAGTAAATTTAATCTAGCCCAAAAATAATCTCCGCCCAGTCTTGGCCTAATTATCCTACGCACTGCCCTACTCCTGCCATATGAATGCATGCACACGTGCTGCATGTAAACATCCAAAGTAATTACGATTGCATGGATGCGTATATATTATGTATCACTGTTGCGTATATGTGCATATATGTGTATGTTCTTATATGTGTACATAAGTTTATTTTTTTTTTATTTATTTATTTTTTTTTTTAGGTCCTAGCCGCCGAAATCTCAGGAAATTAAAGGGCAGGACCTGCCAGAGTAAATCTTAGTCTACTGGTGTTTCCTGGTCTGCCTCCACGGGGCGAAGGCGGGGCAACGCTGGGCTCCAGCGGCTAAATGACCAGATGAACAACGGTACGCGACATTACACAGGTACAATACCCACACTTTTAAACCTCTGGCATTCCCAGGAAATTGGTACACCCACAAAGAAAGCAACGCGGAGATGGGGGAAACCCCTGGTGCCGCATGACAACAATATACCTTACACCTTACACCTTATTCAACAGTGTTAGATTATGTTTGTCAAGAAGAGATTCCAGAATTTTTCCTTGTATGTTTGTATGTGGAGGGCCCCAGAGCGTGTGGTGTGCAGTAAAAATCCCCTAAGGGAGGAGGGATTTGTAGCAAAAGTTCTTCCAGGTCATTATAAGAATGTTCTTTGTTTGGTGATATGTAGATTGAAACTATTGTTAACATGATTCCTAAGGAGACACGTATTGCTACTGATTCATAATAACTGCAGTGTAATACATCAACTGTATAATTGAAACTTTATTAAAACAGAAATAACAATATAATATATGACTGGATCAAATTAAAATTTAAAAATGATAAAATAAAATGCACTGATTGTAAAACAGAAGCAATAAAATAATAAATAAAATATAAAGAATAGCAATTATATTATACGGAATAAAAGCCATAAAAGCGATAAAAACAACCGTACATTTCAGAGGTCACGGCCTCCGTTATTAAGAATAAAACTTAACTTGTCACAGTACATCCTTAAATAACTGCAGGATGGTTGGTTGATTTAGAGATTTCTTAGGCGCATCAGCAACTATGGCTATAGTGCGCCATACGTATGGTAAGAATTTATGCTATTTCCTGTCAGATGGAGATAATTGCAAAAAATAGTTAATCATTTTGAGAAAGGTAAAAATGCTTGAGACATTTTTTTTTTTTTTATTTCCTAAAAGTGAAGTAAGTGAAAGAGGGTCTTTGTGGCTGGAGTGAAGAGATTCTGGCGTTCTCTTGCATATTTGTAAAAAAGATAGGTGGAACAGGACCAGGGTATGTTTGCCAGGGGCAAAGGTTGATGACATTGTAGAGCGAATATCATCTTTTAAGGGCACAAAAGGTGATATAGTTGTACACGTTGGCACTAATAATATTAAGAGTAGGAGACCAGCAGAATTACTTAACAAGTACAGGTCACTGTTGAACAAAAGCCGAGAATTAGGGTTGAATTTGAAAGTGTCTGCAATTCTGCCCAGACACGATAGGAGGGAGTATATGATGAGAGCCTTGTCGATCAATTCGGCCCTGGAAAGATTGTGCAAGGCTCAAGGGGTAGAATTTTTTTCAGCCTGGACTGTACTTGTTAACAGGAGAGATTGCTTCTACAGGGATGGGATACACTTAAATAGAAAGGGTGCAAGAATATTTGCTGATGCTATCGAGGCAGTGTTAGGTGGGTCGGAAAACTGCTAGCCTGGGGGGAGACAAAGACCAATAGATTGACAGTAGCCACTGGCAGAGGTGAAAGAGATTCTTGCACTGCTTCTATTAGAATGAGCAGAAGCCTGAAAAACAAGATGCATGGTATTTCAGAGACTGCTGGGAGCCATTGCGGTACAAGTAAACACATGGGTTGTGTTAGGGTAGCTAAGAATAGAAACAGGTGCAGGTATACTTGCGTGTACACCAATGCTAGGAGTTTAGTAAATAAATTTGATGAATTTGAGGTATTGTTCAAAACATCAAAGCCAGATATTGTTGGGATATCAGAGAGGTGGTGTCACACAGATATAAGGGATGCAGAACTGCAATTTGGGGAGTACAACGTCTACAGAAAGGATAGACAGGATAGGAAGGGGGGAGGGGTTATGCTATTAGTTAAGAAACACATAAAAACCAAGGAAGTGAAGCCAGTCGACATCGCTGGACAGTGCAGTGTTGAGTCAGTTTGGTGTAACATAAGCATTGGGAGATCAAAATTGAGAGTAGGAGTGTGCTATAGGCCTAATGACTCTGATGAGTATAATAAGGAACTGTACAGGGAAATAGAGTGGGCCAGTAAATCAGAGAGTCTTATAATGGGAGATTTTAATTTCCCAGATATTGACTGGAATTTGGGGGCTGGTTACTCACGCACTAGCAGGGCTTTTGTGGATTTATTGGATGATTGTTTTCTACATCAGCATGTTCGGGAGGCAACTAGAGGGAGTAATACTCTTGATTTGATTATCAGCAGTGATTCTTCATGCATTAAGAATCTGCAGATAAATGAACCACTTGGTGGCAGTGACCACAGTGTGCTGAAGTGGGAGTTACTCAAAGAGGTAACTACCATTAGGGGTAAAGGGAAGGGTTACTGCTTCCGTAAAGGCGACTACAATGGACTGAGACAGTATTTAAATTCTATACAGTGGGACCAACTGATGATGTTACCAACGGCAAATTCAAAATGGGAAGCATTCAAAGAACTTATCTTGGAAGCTACTAGGCTTTACATACCAACCAAGAAATATTGTTCAAGGTTTAGGCCAAAATGGATGTCAGATGAACTAATGAGGCATAGGGCAGAGAAGAAGAATGCATGGGATACTTACAAATTAACACATGACACAGAAGCCTATGATAGATACAAGTTGATATGCAACCAAGTTACAAAGGAGGTTAGGCAGGCGAAGGCAGATTACGAGAAATCCTTGGCAAGGGATGCAAAGAGTTCTTTACTTATGTAAACTCTAGAAGGAAGGGGATGAATCAGATTGGTCCACTTGGTATTGATGGGTCAACTGTTGATGATCCTGCTCAGGTAGCTAACAAACTAAATGAATATTTTGCATCGACATTCACACATGAGGAGTTATTCAGCAAGGGGAATGCCAGAGGTGTATTCAACTCTAGCAGTAAGCTACAGAATCTTGAAATAACTGGGAGTATAGTGGAGGAGAAATTGTTGAAGATAAACATAAGAAAGGCACCTGGGGTGGATGGGATCTATCCAGTTATATTAAAGGAGGCAGCAAAGGAAGTAAGCAAACCCTTAGCCATAATTATGAGAGCTTCCTTGGACTCAGGGGAGGTACCCATAGACTGGAGATGTGCAAATGTGACCCCAATTCACAAAGGAGGATCGAAGGCTGACACAAGTAATTATAGACCTGACAGCTTAACTTCTGTTCCAGGAAAATTAATGGAGGCACTGGTTAAAGAAGCACTGCAGGATCATTTAGACAAGACTTCAGTTATAGCTCAGACACAGCATGGTTTTGTTAAGGGGAAGTCTTGCCTGACCAACTTGATTGGATACTATGATGCAGTCACAAAAGAACTGGATGCAGGGAATAACTTTGATATTATATATTTGGATCTTAGAAAGGCTTTTGATACTGTTGCACATGGAAGACTGCTACACAAATTGGAGCAGTGTGACATTGGAGGCAAATTGCTGCTATGGATAAAGGGGTGGTTGAGGGGGAGAAGACAGAGAGTGGTAATCAATGGACACTGCTCATCGTGGACTAATGTTATTAGTGGAGTCCCTCGGGGCTCAGTGTTGGGTCCATTATTGTTTTCTGTATTTATAAATGATATTGATGATGGTATATCAAGCTTAATGTCCAAATTTGCAGACGATACAAAGGTTGGCAGGGTTGTCAAGGACACTACTGACACTATGCTGCTGCAACAGGATCTGGAAAGGTTGAGCAGATGGGCTGAGAGGTGGCAAATAAAGTTTAAAATTGACAAATGTAAAGTACTACACATGGGAAACAGCAACCCCAGAGCAACGTATCAACTCTGTGGTACTACACTGACAGTGGTAGAGAATGAAAGGGACTTGGGGGTGGTTGTGCAGGCAGATATGAAGTTCTCTGAGCAGTGCAGACGGGCTGCAAGAGTAGCTCATGGTGTATTGTCAATGATATACAGGACTTTTTCCAGCAGGGATAAGGAGGTGATTATTCCATTGTATAAGGCAATGGTCAGGCCACACCTAGAGTACTGTATACAGGTCTGGAGGCCTCATTTCAAGAAGGATGTAGAGCTGCTGGAACGAGTACAGAGAAGGGCTACAAGATTAGTGAATGGAACAAAGGGGTGCTCTTACGAAGAAAGGCTTAAGTTTTGCAAATTACAGTGTCCTGAAACTAGGCACCAGCGAGGTGATCTGATAGAGGTGTATAAAGCCTTGAATGGTTTAAGCATGCTCAATGCTGATGGGATTCTTCCTCTCGCTCAGAATAATCACCTGAGAGGGCATAAATTCAAATTGAGGAAAGACACATGTAGGATAGACGTGCGGAAATTTGCCTTTAGCCAGCGGGTGGTTGGTTGGTGGAATAGACTTCCATCCCTTGTGGTGGAGGTTGATAGCCTAAATAAGTTTAAGGCTCAGCTGGACAGGTATTTTGAACGAACAGAGGGGTGAAGTGGAAGTGGGTTTTTTTTTTTTTTTTGGCTGATGCTGCATAAGCTTGCTTTCTTGCATCAAATGCCTCTACTAATGCTAATGCTAATGCTATTTTGGGCAATAAACAAGGATATTAAAATCACTGTGTTGCAGTGATGACACTCAGGGGGATCTCCCCTCTTAAAAGATAACTATGAGTGATATCTGTGTGATCTATTCGTACGCGAGCCAATATTACCTCCTATTGTCGAATTGAGCTGAAGCTTGCAAGCCATCGCTCATGATTTGACTTAATACTTCGGAACTTATTGTTATATTGATTTTTCCATGCTAATTGCCAACGGTACATGCATTTTGCCTGGATTATTGATATATAGTCTTGATATGGGAATTTCCAGTTGTCATCGGGTGGTAAGACGGCCGATTTTGCAGCATTGTCAACTAATTAATTTCCTGGAATTCCCATATGTCCACGGACCCAGCAGAGGTGTATGCTTTTTTTTTTTTTTTTTCCAAGTTCGGATAAAGTATGCAAAGAGGAGGTTATTTCCTTTACGACCGGGTGGGTGATATTCATGGTATTTTCAGGGCTTGAAGTGCACTTAAGGAATCTGTAAAAATTATACTTTTTACAACAATATCGGAGGATTACATATGCTTCAGTGCAATCTGGATCGCCATTAGTTCGGCAGAAAATATACTGAACTCATATGGCAATTCATAGGCCAAAGTAATGTTCCGAAAAACTGCGGAAATTCCAACGTGAGCCTCATTCTTTGATCCATCTGTATGCACAACAACAAAGTTGGGGAACTGATCCACTACTGCATGATAAAGTTTTAAGAAAATTCTTTATGTAATGTAGAATTATTCCATTTATGGAGGGATAAATCGCATGAAGGTGAGGTTCTAAGGAACACAGGAAATTGGAAGGGTATGTGCAACATTATTTAAAGAATGATTAAAGTTCTTCTGAGAGGTAATTTATTTGCATACCTAATGGACGGTTAGCAGAATTGCTGTTTCGGTATAACATGTCATGCTTGTGAGTGAAAAATATCTCCCAGTTTGGGTGTTCAAGCATAGATCTAATTTTATATGCATAGCGTAATATAAGTTGTTGTCTTTTGATAGAGAGGGTGTTCATGTGCTTCAGCATACAGACTGTATGTATTGGAGATGTGCGATATGCTCCTACGGCAATTTGGTATCCGACAAAACAGATCAACACTAGATATTCTAGTACGACTTGAGAACTCCAACCGAAATGCATTTCTTAGATCGGAACATCATGTCATGGTATGCTTTGATACGGTTCCACGATTCCACGTGGAAGTATGGAATATGCAGCATGTATGAGATTATAATTTTCTAGATACCATATCAGTCGACGGTTTACCATTTTTTAAAGAATTTTGCAGAGGCAACTGCAAAATTCTTGAAAACTGCAACACTGGTCAAGGCAATGGCTCTATAGCAAGTTGGTTTTTTTGGATCTCTACCTGATTTAATGAATGCAAGGACTCTAGCATGATGCCATTTTTTAGGGAATATATCCTCTAGGTAAAGTCTATTGTACAAATCAATGAGTGACTGTAACGATTCAGAACTTAGCTCTTGTATCATGGAATAGTGAATATTATCTGGTCCTACCTGTGTCTAGATGTTGACAGCGCTCTACGCCAGGGGTTCCCAACCTTGTTTTGCTTGTGGACCCCCGGGTCGTCCTAACTTTACGTCTGTGGACCCCCATATACGCAAATGTAATATTCCTAAATGAAATATTTATTTGTAGGTTAGTAAAAGCTAATAATTAAACAATTCCAATATAATATAAAAAATGTAAATTACAAAAAATGAAAATTTTAATTGATAAAACAAACATATTTTTACTTGTAATGACAGAATTAGTAAAAAAAAAAAATTTTAAAAATACTATTTCAAACAACATATATAAATTTATTCCTAAGGCTATTAAATAGGATCCCATTAAATAGGCCCTACTAATGAGATCCTTGTGGCTGATGTTTTTATATTAGCATTTTAATATCTGGCTTAAATTTTGCGAGAGTCAGACGAAGACACCTCTTTTTACTATATCAAGTCGATTACGATTTTTTGTTAACAACTGTGTTACACGACTAAAGCCAGATTCCACAAGATAAGATGATGGGAAAACAATGACATACATTTTAGCTTTCTCCCATAAAAGCGGATATTTACATGCAATGTCACTATTCTTTCATACATCATGCTTTCCTTTTTTGAATAGACTTCGGACTGTCTGATCAGACCGCAATTCAACAAGTTCCTCTTGTAAATCAATCTCAAATGGAATCAGCACCCAATCTGGGATGTTCAGTTCTAGTAGGTCCTTGAACCGAACTTGCATGTCTTCATAATTTTTTTTTTTTAAATGATCAACATACACAACACAATCATCATCTTTTAAATCACTGCTAACTGAAGCAAGGTTTGGAAACTGATCAAACGCACGACGTGAGATATTAAGACTGTACAATTTGAGTTTTCCTAGGAATGCATTAATGGCTTCTTTGCTAGATATTAAATCACAATTATGTCCTTGCTGCAGCTTATTAGGAGAATTCAGTTTTTCAAACACATCTGAGAGGTAAAATATGTCTGTTTTCATGGCAACCAACTGTTTTCCAATCTTTTCGTTTAGAAATGATACAATACTGTCCCAAAGGACGACGAAGCGACGAAGACAATTGCCTTTAGACAATCATCGCACCTCTGTATGCAGTACAAGACGGTCAAATCCTTCTTCATTTTCATCACAAAATTTGCGAAAGAGACGATCTTAAAGAGCATTAGCCTTAATGAGGTTAACAGCTTTTATTACAAGAGTTAAGGCTTCATGAAGACGTCCACTCAATCTCTTCGCCACCAGATGGCGGTGAATCACGCAATGTATGCAAAATACTTTTGGCAATGCATTTTTTAAATGAGTAATAAACCCTCTGTACCTACTGACCATGGAAGGAGCGCCATCAGTAGCACAAGCCATTAAATTTTCGAGTGAAATATTTTTTTCTCTAAAATAAGACTGGACTTCCTTAAAAATTGTTTCACCTTTAGTATCTGTTTTGAGGAATCTTGCAAAAAGCATTTCCTCTCTGAGTTGATTATCATCCTACATATGCCAATAAAAGTGCTTCATTGCCCATCAAAGTTGATTCATCGAGTTGCATTGCAAACTGTTTCACTCGTAATTGAGCAATAAGTTGATTTTGTACATCTTCAGACATTTCATCAATGCGTCTGGATATTGTGTTATTACTCAAAGGAAGGTTATCGGTAATTTCATTACAACTGATATCGAAGGCAAGATGACAGTTTCACCAGTGCTATGTGGCTTTCCAGATTTTTCTATTATTTTGCTGATTTCATATGATTCTAATAAACCGCTATCTTTATTGCTTGCTTGTTTACTAAAATTCTGATCCAATTTGTTTCTTCCTTGAAAATTGTCTCGTAGTTTTCGGAAATACTCCACTGATTTATTTTTCTTTTCGCTGTGCCTTGTCTCCAAATGGTGACGAAGCTTACTTGGTTTCGTGCTATCATTAGATAGCACATATAAGACTCATTGGTTTTGTGATATTCTCTGGAGATTCAATAAAACCATACGACAGATATTCAGTCAAATATTGTCTCGTTTTCTTCTTTGCATGAGCCATGGGTAATTTGAAAACAATAATAATATTATTAACCTCAAATATTTAATGTTGGAAATGCTTGTAGGTACTAATGGAAATATAGTTCACTAGAACAATAACTTTCAATAACACAAACAATAGATTTCACCACGACGATGCCGATTACTCACTATAGAATGAAATGACTGCCTCTGACTGATTAACTCTTTCTAGATTAGTCGGTGCTCAAATAATGTTTTCTTCTTCGAGAATTTTCTATGGAAAGAATTTTTTTTTTTTTTTTGCGTCAACTAAAGAAGGTTCTAGAAAATACGAGTATCTTCTAACTGCGAATTTCTGGACTTTTCTATGACATTAGTTTATTTTATTATTATTATTTTTATTTATTTTTATTTAACAAATTATTTTATTTATAATATTTTATCATGAATCCCTTAGCTCATATTATGGACCCCCGAAATACAATATTTTTCTTGTGGACCCCCTCAAAGCTTCTATGGACCCCTGGGGGTCCATGTGGATCCCGGTGGGAAACGCTGGTTTACATCGAACACAAGGACTGGACAGCAGCGCAATGGGGTAAGTTATTGTTTACTGATGAGAGTAGATTCCGTCTCAGCAGCGATTCTGGACATCAGCTAAAATGACTAGAGGTTGGCACGCGGTATCACCCGGCAAACATCACTGAAAGGGATCGATATGGCGGTCGAGGTGTTCTCGTCTGGGGAGGCGTTATCTTGGATGGACGTACACAGCTCCAGATACTGGAAGGCGGTACTGTAACCGGTGCACGCTACGGTACTGAGGTAATCATTCCCGATGTGCGTCTGTTTCGAGGTGCCATTAGCCCCGAGTTCGTGTTTATGGATGATAATGCCACACCCCATCGCACTGCAGCTGTTGATATGCTTTTGGAAAGCGAGGACATTGTTCGTATGGATTGGCCTGTCCGTTTCTGGCCATCTAAATCCCATCGAACACATATGGGACGCTCTGGGGAGATGCCTAGCGGCACGTCCACACAAACCAGAAAATGTTCACCAGCTTAAAAGATGCGCTGACAGTGGAATGGACGATGTTACCGCAAGAACTCATTAAAATCATTGTTCTAAGTATGGACAGGCGGTGCAAGTCTGCATCGACATTAGGGGTGGCCATATCTCCTACTGAGGACCACCTCTTCCCTTTGTTCCATCTTTGGTAGTGATGCATCTGTATCAGCCAGTACTATGTTGCCTTTTTTTTTAATAAAATCCCTCTGTACCGTTTTGGTTCCGTTGTTGTGTCGGTGTTGTTTCCGTCATCATTTCTGTACCTCACGAGGTTCCTTTCGTATGCTTGTCCCATATCCAGGCCACTCCTATGAGAAGCTATAGTTGAAAACCTGACTGGTCCTTAAGTTTTGTACACCAGTGTGCTTAGTGGAGATTTAAACGTTAATTTTGCAGATACTTAATCCAAACCTTTGAGTGATTTCTAAGAAAATAAATTTGAACTAGGGTTAAACACTTCCAGATCTGTATCGACTACTAATCATCATCATCATCAGCCATTTTCAATCCACTGCAGGATGAAGGCCTCTCCAGCAACTTTCCAGTTCCTTCTGTTTTGAACACTGGCCATCCATTTACTACCCAAAAACTGATGAATTTCATCTATCCATCTCCGCCTTTGTCTTCCAGGTTTTCTTCTAGCTCCTTTTGGGTACCATTCTGTTATTTTCTTAGTCCATCTGTCATCATGTCGACTACTAATCATGGAACTATAATTGATGCTGTGTTTCAAAGACATTTACGATCTTTACAATCTAAAATGTACGTATGATATTTTAGCTATCAGAAACCCATTGTAAATAAATTACCAATTGAATTTATTGCAACCTCAAATTCAATACGTGTTAAAAAAAATACCTTTTGTTAGTACAGGGTACACACACCGCTTTTTTTCCAAGTCTGTGCCCGTAGCACAGTGGTATCGTCCCCGTACTCCCTACACCATTTGGAAAAGGCCTAGGTTCGAATCCCGTCGATGACGCGAGGATCTTTAATGGGCTTTTTTCGCTCCCTCCCTAAGTTCGTCGATCTCAGGCGTAGATAGGAAGGTTTTTTTCACCAGAAACGGGTTCTTCCTCCAGAAAAACAGGTAAATCGACCAAGGAACACACGCAATTTACAGACACGAATACAGATAGATGTATTAAATTACAGGTGATCCTAATATAACAATAATTTGAATTTCTTTTTTCAAATAGTTTTTGGACGACGAAAAAGAAGACTCTGTAATAATTCTTTTCTGCAATGAAGCGTTGTTTATGACCACATGAGACATCTTGGATGGTTGTAAAGACAGCTATTCTAAGATCTTCATAGCCCGGACAAACATAGAAGATGTAGTCATAATCTTCGTGGTCACAACTGTGACAAAGTGGACCCTGTATGATGCCCATAGAGGTGAGCTTGTGTTTAATGGAGCCATTTCCCCGTAAGCAGGTACAGGGAGAAAAGACCGGGAGAAAATCAAGGTGGAGGTTTGGGAAAGACTATGTCAATGTTGGTCATAAATTTCTTGTTACGGTTCCTTTAGAGGTGTTTGTCCATATGTTCTGCCACATCTGGAGCAGGAATATGGATAAGCGTACTTTTCCTGTTTTGGCATCGCAGGTCAGATCTATTACAAAACCAAGAGATGTTGCCTGGAGACGTTTGGAGTGGTAATATAAGATCCCCCCCGCGAGAAAACTTCATGGCTGGGGAAAGAACGCCCACTAGAACCTTTAGGGCAGAAGTATTGGTTGTACATGTGTTTTTGTAATGGGCGGCTCCTAGAACGTTAGTTCAACTCCGCCTCGTATCTCTGTGAAGAACAGTATCACTACAAATGGGCCAGATATGTGTGTGACGTCGGTTTGTGTGTATTATGTGTGTGTTCTGTTGTTCTGTTCTGGCCACTTGGCTACCCAGAAGCATCAGTCACCTGGACAAATGATTCTGGGTACTCGTCCACACCACGGGAAGGTGGGCCAGTCTCAGCTAATCACGTACTGTCTCAATACGAGACTCTGATCCACCTGATGTTGCCAAAAGGTGGGACAGATTCCTCTAGGGGCCCACTCCAGAGGAGAGAAGAAAAAAAAAAAAAAAAAAAAAAACATATATATTTATTTAGATTTTCCCGTGGTGCAAAAGAAAAAAAAAATAATAATAATAATAAAATAATAATATCACTGTAGAACGCAAAAAAAAAAAAAAAAAAACCAACCATGTGACTGATTGTAGAACGCGAAGAGAAAGGAAAAAAATAAATAAATTAAATAATTAAAGAAATTAAATAAATAAAAAATAATAATAATAATTAAAAAAATAAAATAAATTAAATAAATAAAAAAAAACAAATTAAAATAAATAAAAAAAAAAAAAAAAACAGCCATGGACTGATTGTAGAATGCGAGAAAAAAAAAAAACATATATATCTATAAAAAAAAAGGGGGGGGGGGAAGAGAAACAGAGAGAGAGAGAGAGAGAGAGAGAGAGAGAGATGTTTTCCTTCCTAAACACAGGCCGCAGAAACAATCTCCACAGCCCATGCAGCAGGATGGGGGAAGGGGGGAAATACATGGTCGGTTTCAGTCCACTGCTGGGTCACCGATGTTTGCCACTGGTGGTCTGTTAATCCTTCTTCTGCGCCTAAAGACTTCAGCTGAGTAGGTTTGCAGTGCAGGGAGGTTGTTAGGGTTCTGTAGGAAGAGCTCTAGATGCTCGCCAGAGATCTGTGTACAGCTGACAAGGTTGTGTCTCAGATCAGCATACGCAATGCACTCGAATAGTACATGCCACCAGTTCTCTTTGGCTCCACAATGGCAGAGATCTGTTGGGTGGAGACCCAGATGGTGTAATTTTTCATTCATGGATCCGTGTCCGGTAATTAGGTATGATGTTTCTAGTGAAGGGGTGAACCAAGACTGTACAGATTTAGTAGCAGTGTAGGTTACATCAGGTAGGAATCTTTTTGTGACAATGCCCTTTGTTGAATTATGCCATCGAGTTTGCCAAATGTTGAAGAGCTCGTTGTAGCAACGTGTCATCTCAGCCTTGGGGTCAGCATCCAGATTAACCTCAATGTCAAGGATCCTTGTTGGGATATTTTTCTTAATTCGGAAGCACAACCCTCTGAAGGTGACATGTAGATCGAGCGGAAGTGCTCCCGCAATGACCTGAATGGCAGGAGTGGAAACCGTTCTACACACTCGGCAGATTGCCATTAACATTGACCTCTGGATGGTTCCAAGCTTGTCTCGCATCTTTACAAGAGTTACCCGATGGAACCAGGCTCCAGCTGCATAGGTCACAATTGGTAAAAATACTGCATTGTAATACAACCGCAGGGACCTTTTGGAGAGTCCCCAATCATTCTTAGAGATGCGTATGATGGTTCCTGAGAATCTCTTAACTTTGTTTCTTAAATTAACAAGATGTGGAAGAAAGCTGAGTTTGTGGTCAATAATCACTCCAAGTACTTTGGTTTCGGTGACGATTGGCAGTTGAGCATTACATATCTTTACCTGCGGTGGGCGCCTGAGATCCAGTCTATTCTTGAATAGCATCATTTTGGTTTTTGTTGGGTTGATATGCAACTTATTAAGTGCGGCCCAAGTTGAGAGATCGTCGAGGACCTGGTTTGCATTTTCTTCAATGGCCTTCCGTGAATACCCTGACACCACAACTGTGAGATCATCGGCAAAGGCCACAATTTTTGTATTCCTGAAGGTGCGGGAGAGCCAGTCTTGGAGGACTATGTTCCAAATGAGGGGTCCCAGGACTGACCCTTGGGGACAACCTCGATTTACTGATCTTGTGACTTGCTGGAATTTTGACTTGAGAATAACTGCTCGGTCGGAAAAATAGTTCTGGAAGAGGCTGTATAATTGCTGGGGGCAAGCGGCAGTTCGAAGGCGTGCCAAGGCACTATCCCACCAGACGGTATCGAAGGCTCCCTCGAAGTCTATGAAGATGGCCAATTCGAATTTTTCTTCAGAACTTTCAATATGTAAAACCAAATCGAACAGAGCTTCTTCACACGACCTTCCACGGGTGAAGCCATACTGGCATGGCGAGACCAAATCGTGCATTTGTAGCATGGAGACAACCCTGAGAGCCATGAGTCGCTCAAGGACCTTACCAAGGTTAGCCAGCAGGGCAATAGGCCGGAAGCTGCGGGGGTCTGTTGGTGGTTTGTGAGGCTTCTTGATGAGGCGAATGAGGGCAAACTTCCATTCTTTTGGGAAGCATCCTTCTTCCAAGCATTTATTGAAGAGAAGGAGTAGATGGTGCGGCCGCAGTGTGTGAAAGCGGATGATGAAGATGTATTCTATTAGGTCAAGGCCTAGACACTTTTTGGCATTAATGTTTTTAAGGACTGCTCCCAGTTCTTCTAGTGTGAATGGGTTGGCTTGCTCTTTTGCCATGTAATTGCTGTTGGCAGCTCTAATTGCTGAGTGTTCTGGATGATCCTCAGAGATGTCATCAGGTGGAAACAGTTTGTCTAGAATAAGGTTGGCAGAATCTTGCCAACACTTAGTTTCCTGAGCGTCTACTGAAACAGTGTTGAATATTTCTGGGGAGAAGGTTTTCTCTCTCAAAATCTTATATTCCAGGCCCCATGGATTTGTACGGTTGGTTTCTTTTACGAAATTTGCCCAAGTTTCTCTCTTTCTGGCTGCAATTGCCTTGGTATACTCATTCTTTTTGGCGATATAATCCCTATGAAGGCGTTCGACATCAGGAGCTGGCCAATCACGGTGTCGCTGGTAGTTCCTGCGCGCAGAGTGGACTGCCTTACGAAGGATGGTAAGTTCCCGGGTCCACCATGGGCAGATTGCTGGGCGGAACACCTTCTTCCTTGAGGACCTGTATGAGGCTCTGAGTATGGAGTGCTGGATAAAGGTGGTCAAGTCCTGTGCATTTAGCGAGTCCATCTGTGATGGGTCTGGATTTGGAAAGTCCAGTTCTATGGAGCTGTCATATGCTTCCCAATTGACGTTTCTCGAAGAGAATCTAATGAAGTCAGTTGGCCTTGCTCTGTTGTTGTTTCTCGGTGGAACCAAGTCAAGATGGAACAGTATGGCTCTATGGTCGCTAACAGTCAGTATTGGTTGTACAGCATGCGTGTTATTGTTAGGAGTATGGCTCTTTGTATAGTGTTTGTTAAATTTTTTCTGTATTCAACAAAAAAAAAATATATTACGCCTCCCGAATGCTTAAAATTCATATGCCATCTTGTGTGTCTTATGTCTGTTAATTGCGTATGTTCAATGGTCGATTTGTCTGTTTTGCTGGACGTTTTTTCTGGGTTCCCCCCCCAGAAACTAGGGGGGAAACCTTTCTATCTGCGACTCTGAGACCAACTAACTCAGTAACAAAGTGAAAAAAGCACATTAAAGTTCCTCGCGTCATCGAAGTTCATTTGAACCGGTCCTCTTCCACCCGGAAGGACGGTGCTACTCTACTACTGTGCTACCGCGCAGACTCTGCAGCCGACCGATGGTAGTCCTAGTGAACCAGCGCCGCATATGTAATGACAGGCAAAAATACGGCTTTGTGCAACAGAGGAGGGGTGCGCCGGTTTAGTCCCCGGTCTCGGCCGGTAGACACGGGCTAGAAGTCTCGTAAGTCACAGCCGACTAATTACTGAATGTCGCAGTTTGAACAAACTACTAACATCAAGCTATTTAAACTTAGGAAAAGTGCTATAGAAACGCTGCAAGCATTGTCGAAAGTTTATAGAAATGACGCGTTGAAGATAAGACTGGGTTAATCGGTTTAAAATCTGGGTTAATCTGTTTAAGACTGGGTTAATCGGTTTAAAATCTGACAGGAAACACAAAAATCTTGCAATGCAGGCCTTCGATGCCGCGAAACGACGAAAATGTTACGAAAGTGAAGAAAGTCGTGCGTAATAATAGGCGAATAACTGTTGTTGATATTGCTTATGAAGTTCGACTGTGTTGGCTGAGTATACAATCCTGAAGCAAGATTTAGAGATACGATGTGTACAAAGTTTGTTCCGCGCTTGCTGTCGGATGATCAAACGGAATAAACTTTGCACCACATGACATTGTGAAAGACATCACAGTCATGAAGTAGCCTCCCTACCCCTCCGATCTTGCGCTCTCTATCTTATTGTTTTTTAAACTGAAAATGGGACATCGTGGTAATCGTGTGGCTACAGTTGGTACATCAAAGAAAAAGCCGAAGCGGCCCTACATGAGCTAAAAATACACGATTTTAAAGAATGTCTCAAAGCTAGGGAAGGCCGATGGTTGTTGTTGTTTTTGTTCACCGGTTTTAAGACATACGGGAATCAAAGACCAAGATTTAAAAAAAAACTTTCCAGGTTTTTTTCTAAATGTAAATCAATTTCTTTCAGATTCGTTTGTCAAATTGGATTTGCCGAATAAATTTAAACATTTCATCTAGATTTGCAGAGTTATCTAATATCTTTTGAAGGGTAAGTGGATTATGATTATTGCATAGACTCTGGAAGCAAAGGAATCTGGAATTTCTGAAGCGAGGGCATGTCAAAAGGATGTGTCTTACTGTAAGCTGAGCTTGGCATTGAAAACAGAGAGGGTGATTTTCATTAGCTAGTAGATGAAAATTAGTAAGGTGAGAGTGGCCAATTCGTATTCTGTCAAGCATTGCTGTCAAGGCTGTCAAGTCTTCTCTGCGACTTTTTCTGTTGCTTCGGTTCCATATTTGTGGATTAAGTTTTATTTCTTGCAGTTCATTTCTTCATATATGGGTCCATTCGTCTTCACTTGCTCTGATAATAATTAGTCTAAAATCAGTGTATGGCACTATCATTGTTTTGTTTGGCCGTTCTGTTGCCGACTTTGCTGCAAATTATCTGCTTTGTCATTGCCTTCTATTCCGGAGTGTCCTGGGATCCAGCAAAGAGTACAGCTGGAATCCAGCTGAACTCAAGTGGCAGGGACTTTAAAACTGCATGCGAAAGGAATACAGCTGCTGTACCTACATGTGAGCGCGACTTAGAGCCATCTGCATAGATTATGAGTTTCTCAGTGTGTTCCGAAGTATGGGTGGCATGTAGCTGTTGAATGTTAAAGGATGGAATGGTGTTTTTTGACCACTGAGAGAAGTATAAAGGCATGACCGGGGTTCAAGCCCATGACAGCTGAATACAGTGCTGTTTCTTGTAATCTGTCTATTTTGTAAACTCCCTTTACCGTTTGGTCGTCCCAGAGTATAAACAGAAAAAAATTATTTATATTTGTACTTTATACAATTTTGTTGAAATCAATTTTCCACTTCTGTGTTATTTCTTGAAGGTGAATCCCAGAAGGCCTGGATTTATTAGGCTTGGATTCATAGAATGTTGTCCAAAAAGGTTGATTGAGGTACACCCAACAAGGATGAGATGGAGAGCTTCTTATTTTGGCAGAGTAGGCTTTGTCTTCTAAGATAAAGTGGAGGGTCATATGCTCCCACGTACATGCTCTGAACTGGCGAGGTTCTGAAGGCACCTAGTGCAGATCGAAGGGCACTGTGCTGGATGGCGTTCAGAGATCGCAAGATGCTCTTGTTAGCTGAAGCATATGCTAAAGCGCCATAATCTAATAATGATCGGATTAGAGCACGATACAAATTCAGCAATGACTGCCTGTCGACGCCCCAAGCTATTGAGGATACTGCACGAAGGATGTTTAATTTCTGGAGGCATGTAGTTCGCAGGTAGGTTATATGTTTATCAAAATTTAGTTTGGTGTCTAAAATCAAACCCAATAGTCTTATCGAATCTGTCATCTGTATTTCTCTGCCTTTCAGTTTTAATACAGGTTTCGGATGAAGCGATCACAATTAAAAAAAAAAGTGTATTGCTGTAGTTTTCCCCTCGGTTAAACGATAGTCATTGCATTTTGTCCAAGTTTCAATTTTAGTTATTGCTAATTGTATTTGCTTTCAATGGTAGCCATGTTTGATGATTGACAGGAAATAGCAAGATCTGCATACATATAAGTTTCGACAGTAGCTGGGATATCTCGAGCTATGCCACTAGTACGTAAAGTAAAAAGCGTGGCACTTAAAATCGATCCTTGAGGTATTCCTTCTTCCTGTGTGTGAATTGTGGACAGCTTATTCTGGAAACGTATTTGAAAGGTCCTGAGATGGAGAAAATTCTGAATGAATCGAGGCAGGTTACCTCTCAGTCCAAGGTCTTGGAGGATTCCATATGTCCAGGTGTCAAATGCTTTGGTAATATCAAAAGTGATCATTACCATGTGTTGTTTTTTAACAAAACCATTTCGTGACAAATGGGCCTGGAGTACTGGGGTCCATAGTTTAACAGATATTTATTTAAAGTATACCCAGTAAAATAAAATAAAATAAAATATTTCCAGAAGCTTTCGGAACTCGTGTCCCTTTCTCAACTGACAGAATTTTTAAATACATTACAAGCAAACTGTGGCACGTTACTCATTCGTCATTGTTGTAGCACGGACGTGTGCTGCCTTGCGCCAGTGATCATCCATCAATAAAACGGTTGTCTCCAGGATTGGATGTATACGCATGCCTTTCTGGCGATTTAATGCCTTAGGGTTGTTCATTATGTTTAGTGACTCTAGCCATAGGCGGTGGCGAAAGTGTCGCGCGTGGTCCACTATCTCAAAGTCGCGCTTGGGGTCAAGATCGTGGTTGGTAGCCCAAAAATGTTCTGCAAGCGCGGACTGGTCAGTTTCGGCAAGCCGGATTGCTCTGTCGTGTTCCGTGAGGCGATCCTGGAGACGTCTCGATGTCTCACCTACGTAGCAACTGTTACAGGCCCTACAGGTGATACGGTACACTACATTGCTGCGTAAGACAGGTGTGACAGGGGTCTTCACACTGGAGACAAGTGAACGTAGGTTCCTACCTGGTAATTGTACACATTTTATGTTGTAACTTCTCAGGATCTTCGAGATACGTCCTGACACTCCTGGATAGTACGGAATGTAGGCGGATGATATGCCGACTTGCTTCGGAGGTCTTGGGTTGGAAGTAAGCTCTTGTGCCTGTAACAAGCATCTGTTTAGTACAAGCCCGCAGTCGAAAAACCATTTCGACTGCGGGCTTGAACTTTGATGTGAACATCAGTTGTGGACCTGTTACGTGGAAGCCAAATTGGTGCGTTCCATAGCATCTTAATCTTCAATAATCCAGAAGAGTCTCCTGTGAATCATCTTTTCTAGTATTTTTCCTAAACGTTTGGTTAAAGATACAGGACGGTTACCGTTGGGGGAGGAAGCATCTTCCCAAAGTTTTGTTGTGGCTACCACTATTGACTCATGCCATGTATCAGGGTAAACATTCTCGTCAAAGACTGTTTTAAAATTTCAGTAGTGTAGATTTTGAGTTTGAGTATCAGGTAGCAAATGCATCAAGCATCATGTAGTAAATGCCATCTGGCCCAGCAGAACTATTTCGAGAATTCTGGATAGCTTCGTTGAGTTCAGTAATAGTGAACGCAAGGTTATAGGGATATGATTGATTTGTATCAAAGTTAATTTTATATTTTTCCACAGATGTTTTTGTGCGTCTAAATGAGTCTTCATAAGACTGAGAGGATGAAGTGGTACCGAATGTTTCAGCTAATGCCTCTGCAATGTCAATCGGAGAAGAAATATCCGTTCCTTTCCAAAACAGGATTGGGGCTGAGGTTTGCTGACACTTCACACTGTCTGCGTGGGTAGCACAGTGGTATCATCATCGTCCTCCCTCCATCGGGTGGGAAAGGCCCGGGTTCGAATCTCGTCGATGACACGAGGAACTTTAGTGAGCTTTTTTTCACTCCGTGGCTCAGTTCGTCGGTCTCAGGCGTAGCTAGCAAGGTTTTTTCCACCTGAAACTGGGGTTTTTTCGTCCAGTAAAACAGGCAAATCGACCAGAGAACATGCGCAATTTACAGACAGGTTAATGTAATCATTTACGGGTAACCCTCATATAATAATTTTTTGACACTTTCCACTGTCTGCGTGTGTAGCACAGTGGTATCGTCACCGCCTCCACACACCAGGTGGAAAAGGCCAGGGTTTGAATCCCGTCGATGAGGCGAGGAAGTTTAATGTGCTTTTTTCACTCCGTGCCTGAGTTAGTTGGTCTCATGCGTAGCTAGCAAGGTTTTTCCACCCGGAAACTGGGGTTTTTCGTCCAGCAAACAGACAAATCGACCATAGAACACACGCAATTAACAGACATAAGACAGAGCACGGCAGATGAATTTAATTATCGGGTGGCCTAAATATAATAGTTTGGTTTTTAGTTTATTGACACTTTCCACTGAGGATACGGATCTTTCTCAAGATTATTCTGAGTTCAATGTAACTGCAGATCACAAAAATTAATGACTTTAAACACTTCCTAGTTCATTTCAGAAATATACGCGGTCTCAATTTTAATCTCGACGATGTCCATTTTCATTTGCAGTCTGTCAAACCTCATGTACTTTTTCTGACAGAATCTCAGTTATCGGTTGATTCAACTACTGCTCATCTCAGTTGCCCAAATCATTCGCTGTATGATTTCTCTCGCCTCAAAAAAGGTGGTACTTTTACATATGTCCGTTCCGATATTCCCTATCAGAGACTTGGTAATTTGGAATCTCCTCGTTTCGATCTTCTCTGGCTTTGAATCTATCTACCTCATTCTGTCAAATTCATCTGTTTTCTCTACCGTTCTCCCAACTACACTAATCACTTAGAGCTCTTCGACTTCTTCTCTTTGCAAGTTGACTTTCTCCAGTCCAACTTTCCTAACAGTGAGGTAATTTCCTTGGTGATTTTAACGTTCACAACTCCAGCTGGCTTCCGTTTTCTAGTCACATCGATCCCGTTGGAAGAGATGCTGAGGCTTTTGCAATTACTAATGACCTAGCACAGATTGTTCATTTACCTACAAGAATACCGGACAATCCTAACCATACAGCCAATACGCTTGATCTTTTTCTCACAAACAACCCTTCTAAGTACACGGTCGAAGTGAGAGGTCCTTTAGGCACTTCAGATCACAACTTGGTGATTGTCTCTTCTCCAACGGAACCTTTATCTCATGGCTATTCCCAACTTCGTGTTGTTTGGCATTACAAGAATGCAAAATGGGATGACCTGGGAGACTTTTTTTCTTCTTTTCCATGGTCGGATTACTGTTTCAAAACTTCTGATGTCAACGTTTGCTCAGATCGTGTCAGTGAAATTATTCTTGCAGGAATGGAATCCTTTATCCCACACTCCACTTTAAAATCTCGTCCTTTATCCAAACCGTGGTTTTCTGATAAATGTGCTAACTCCGTTCAGGAGAAGAATTGCTGCATAACTTAATTGGCTTGTTTCCAATTCTTCAGTTTCATTTTCTGCCTACACCAAAGCTCGCAACAATTGTAAAGCGGTTATTAATCAGTCCAAACTAGATTTTGAACAGGCCAAGAGTAGAAAACTTGCTTCTTGCCCTAATGGTAGCCGAGCATTCTGGTTTCTTGCCAAAGCTATTGGCCGCATCTTTTGCCATTCTCTGTCAAAACCAGATGGTTCTATTGTCACTTCGACCAAGGATAAAGCTGACCTTCTAGTATCCATTTTTCTTCCAACTCATGTATTAATGATCTTCGTAAAACACTTCCCAACACGATTCATTCAATGCCTCGTGTGGTCTTCTGCCAAAAAGGATGTCAGGAGGGTTTGAAGAATCTTGATGCTAAGAAAGGTCCAGGTCCTGATGGTAATTCTCCACTTATTCTCAAAACCTGTGCTCCTGAACTTACTCCTGTTCTTTGCCACCTTTTTTCACTTTCTTATTCCAAAGGTGTTTTTCCTTCTGCTTGAATATTTGCTCATATTCAGCCAGTTCATAAAAAGAGTGACAAATCCCTTCCATCCAATTATCGTACCATTGCAATTACTTCTACTCTTTCTAAAGTAATGGAGAAATCAATTAACTCCCAACTCTTAAACTACCTAGAAACCTTCTGTCTGATCAACGATCGCCAGTATGGATTCCGTCAGTTTCGATCCACTGGTGATATTCTGGCTTATGTTATCCATTTATGGACTAATTCAATGGAAACGTTCGGTGAAACACAGGAAGTTTCTCTGGACAGCTCAAAGGCTTTCGATCGTGTTTTGCATAAAGGACTTCTAAACAATTTTGTAATTGGCTATCCAGTTTTCCCTCTGATCGCTCACTGATGGTTATGGTAGATGGCTCTCTGTTGTCTAACTTTTTCTTTTGTATATTAATGACCTTCCTCCATTGACTGGCAGTCTTATCCATAGTTTTAACGATGATAGCACATTGCATTCCACTTTCCATTTTGAGAAACCTTGTCCAGCTTCAACCTGTCGAATATCTGCTATCAATTGCTTAAATGCCTCCAGTGGGGCAAAGACAACTTAGTTGTTTTCAATCCTTCTAAAATTCAGTGTTGTCTTATATCTCGCAAAAAGGATCCTTCTGCTCCTATGCTTATGTTTGGTGACACTCCGATTTCTAGACAAAATGATATATCTCTTTTGGGGATTACCCTGACTTCTAATCTCTCTTGGCACAAGCACATTACAAATATTGCTTCCTCTGCATCTAAAAAACTTGGTTTTCTCTTTCGCTCTCGGCGTTACTTTTCTTCCAAACAGCTGCTCACTCTATATAAATTGCAAATCCGCCCTACCATGGAATATTGTTTCCAAATCTGGGGCGGTGCCTCGAAAACCTCTCTCAGGCTTCTCGATTCCATTCAGTGGAGGGCAGTTAGGTCAATTAAGTATTCATCTTTAACAGAGTCTGTCCACTCGCTGTCTCATAGACGTACTGTTTCTGTGCATGCCTCTTCTACAGATACTTCCATGGGCACTGTTCATCTGAATTGGCTTCTATAATTCCCACTCTCTTTTTCAAAACAGTCCGAACACGTGTCGCCACCAAGCAACATTCATTTATTGTTCAACTTCAAACTTAGAGAACAAACGTTTCATCTTCCTCTTTATTCATTCATCTGTCGTTTTCTAGAACAACCTTTCTTCATACGTATTTCCTGAAAATTACAGTCTACAGAAGTTCAAGTCTAATGTCAACAAATATCTTCTTTCGTCTTCTCAACCTCGAACCCAAGGGCGCTACTAAGCACTATAGGTTCTAATACTTCTCGTGTTCTGGGTTTTAATAAAAAAAATATACAGTATACAGGGTGATTCAATACCAGCGCGTCAAACTTTCAGAAGGTGTAGGGGGCACAAAGCTATGTTAACAACTCCAGGGTGGTACAGGGTGGTAGTGAATCACCCTGTATATATTTGTTTGGTTAAAGTTTGCTTTCGGTATTGCGCTAGCAGGAATCACATAGCATTGCAGGGTCCGAAATGCCTTCGTCATGCGGTAGAGGACGTTGAACGGGAGGTCGCGTGAACAGCGATCCCGATGGAAGTCAGCATTTGCGAACCGGTTCCCGAGGCAGTATGATGGACGAGTATTCAAACGTTTAACTGGCCGACATGCACCTCGCGTATGGAGCTGCGGACTGTAACGGGCACCCCGCTCTGCGCTTGTACCAGGAACGTTTCCCGCACAGGCGTGCTCCTCATTATACGATTTTCGCACGTGTGCACAGAAGGTTACGTGAGACTGGTTGTTTCACGAGAGCTACCATGAATCGAGAGCGAACGATGAGGACGCCAGACAATGAGGAGAATGTTCTACGTCTTGCAGAAGGCAATCCGAGTACGAGTACTCGAGCGATAGGCCAACGATTGGGTGTTTCCCAATCCACTGTATGGAGGATACTGTCAACAAACCAAATGAATTCATACCATCTGCAACGCGTCCAATCATTGGAGCCTGCGGATTATCCACTCCGGAGGACTTTTACTACTTGGTTTCTTCAACAGAGTGCGGCAGACAGCGCATTTGCTGCGTCCGTATTGTTCACGGATGAAGCAAGTTTCACAAGAGAGGGAACCTTCAATCAACATAACACCCATTTGTGGGCTTTGGAGAACCCCCATGGTATGGGAACACGTGCAACTCAACGCCGTTTCTCTGTCAATGTTTGGGCCGGCATTGTTGGAGACCACCTCATTGGACCGTACCTTCTGCCCCCTCGTCTGGACGGTAGGGCATACTTGATCTTTCTACAGCAAGTCCTGCCCGAACTTATTGAAGAAGCACATGTTCCTCAGTCGTTGCGCCGCTCAATGTGGTTTCAGCATGATGGAGCTCCCCCACATTACACCAATGACGTCTGCCAACACCTAAACGTTACATTTGGACAGCATTTGATAGGTCGTAGTGGTCCGGTTTATTGGCCTGCTAGATCGCCGGACCTATCATGCCTGGACTTCTTCTGATGGGGTCAAATAAAGATATTGGTGTACGAGACCCCCGTTGATTCAGTTGAAGACCTCGTCGCTCGCATCTCTGTAGCTGCCGGGGAGATTCGAGACACGCCAGGAATCTTCCAGAACGTTAGGGATTCCAAGCGGCGGCGCTGTGAAGCCTGTGTGACTGCTTCTGGTCGAACTTTCAAACACCTTCTTGCATGGGTTTTTGCCAATGTAAAACTTGTCATTAAAATGATTTCTGTTACACAAACGAGTTGTTGTTTCTGTTCTTTTTCTTTGCTTCCTTGTTCACGCGACCTTCTGCATGACGAAGGCATTTCGGACCCTGCAATGCTATGTGATTCCGATTCGTCTTTGTGCCCCCTACACCTCCTGCAAGTTTGTCGACTGGTAGTGAATCACCCTGTATATATTTGTTTGGTTAAAGTTTGCTTTCGATATTGCGCTGGCAGGAGCTCCAAGTACACTGATGTGCAAAATTTAAGGACCAGTCAGGTTTTCTCCTGTAGCTTCTCATAGGAGTGGCTTGGATATGGGAAAAGCATAGGAACCTCGTGAGGTACAGAAATGATGAAGGAAACAACACTGACACAACAACGGAAACAAACCGGTACATAGCCCCTAATGTCGATGTAGAGTTTGCACCGCCTGTCCATACTTAGAACAATGTTTTTGATAAGTTCTTGCGGTAACTTGGTCCATTCCTCTGTCAGCGCCATCTTCAGCTCGTGAACATTTTATGGTGGATGTGGACGGGCAGCTAGGCGTCTTCCCAGAGCGTCCCATGTGTGTTCAATGGGATTTAGATCGACGGAAACGGGCAGGCCAATCCATACGAACAATGTCGTCACTTTTCAGAGCATATCAACAGCTGCAGTGCGATCGGGTGTGGCGTTATCATCCATAAACACAAACTCGCGGCCAATGGCACCTTGGAACAGAAGCCCACGGGGAAGGATTACATCAGTACAGTAGCGTGCACCTGTTACTGTTCCGCCTTCCAGTATCTACAGTTGTGTACGTACATCCAAGTTAACACCTCCCCAGACGAGAACACCTCGACCGCCATATCGATCCCTTTCAGTGATGTTTGCGGGTTGATACCGTGTGCCAACCTCTCGCCAGATTAGCTCACGTGCAGAATCGCTGCTGAGAATGAATCTACTCCCATCAATAAAGAGTACTCTAAGTAAAGATTTCGTGGTTGAAACCTTTAGAAATAGTGTTGGTCCTTAGTTTTGCACAACATTGTAGTTCTTCTGCTATATGCCTAGTGGCATTATTAATAGACGCAGTACGGATCAAAGTGGTTATCAAAGTAGATTGTATTAGAAAATTGTTTCCAGTTTTTTCGGTGAAAATTCCACGTAATTCATTTATTGCAGGTATCTGTGTGTATTTCGAAAATTATGGGAAAATGATCACCGTTGTGAAAGTCAATTTATACTGTCCACTCAAGGCCAGGATAAATGGATAAGGAACATATGGACAGGTCAAGAGCAGAGCTTGATCTTGTAGGCAAGTGGATATATGTGTGTACACCGGCATTCAGCAAGGCTAAGTGATGATTATCGAGTACAATTTTGATCATCCGCCCTCTCCGATCCATGTTCGGGGAACCCCACAAAGGATGGTGAGCATTTAGATCACCTAGAATACATACAGGGTGGGGCGGTTGACTTAATAAATCGTTCAGTTCTGCAGTGGAACATGGAGCGTTTGGTGGAATATAAATAGACACAACAGTGAGAGTAATGTTAAGAACAATGGGAACGGCTAATGCTTCTAGAGTGGTGCAAAGCTGAATAGGTTTGGATGGAACGTTTCTACGAACTAAAATGGCTACTCCTCCTCTTAGATTCAGATTCAGTAGATTCAGAACATCTGTCCAGTCAGTTTAGAGTATACCTTGAGGAGTGGGGTGTAGGATTTGTTGATAAATATGTTTCCTGCAGACAAACGCTTACAGGATCATGCATCAAATATTTTAATTCATCTAAGTGACTTCTTAGGCTTCTACAATTGCATTGAAAGATTTTTCTGTAATTTTTGGGTTAAGTTATGTGTATTGGTCTGACCTTTTTGTTTTCCCTCGATCCTGTTTATATTTCTCTCATTTTGAAAAAAAACTGGACGAGTAATATCCATCTCGTCATTAGCGTGTTACAGGAAGAATTTAATCTTCATTATCCAACTTCTCATAAATTTCCATAGTTCGATCAGTTGATTTATTTAGTGTGAGATTTGCATCTTTCTCCTTTGTTAACGTTCCTGACTTGGGGGTATTGTCTTGTTCCTGTGTCCAAGTGACCCAGGAATTGGCTGTCGTCGTGCAATGTGATGCCGAAGGGCGTCCCTTGTATCTTCGATGTGATTTAAGTGTGGCGATCGTACTGGCCATGACAGTCGTTGGATAACTTCAGTTTAAAGATATTTCTTCACCAATTGAGCTCTATGAAAAGAGAATCCGGGCCAACTGAACCCCTAAAATGTCGCACACCAGGTTCGAGGATCTGTTCTCTGTATCGCTGCGCAGTATAGTACCCCTATCAAGAATATGACGAGGGGTGCGGCCGTTGATCATTATTCCGCCTCACACGAGATCACTGGAGGCAGTTTCTCTGATGTTAAAGGGACGGTACCGCATTCCACGTTGCTTGTCTCCAAATGAAATAACGTCTAGAATCTGTTTGTAGGAAGTAATCTTCCTCCAACTTTGTTGCAGCTGCGTGATATTTTGCTGGAAGAATGACTACAATTAGCATTAGCATTAGTAGAGGCATATGATGCAAGAAAGCAAGCTTATGCAGCATCAGCCAAAAAAAAAAAAAAAAAAAAAAAATCCCACTTCCACTTCACCCCTTCGTTCGTTCGAAATACCTGTCCAGTTGAGCCTTAAATTTATTTAAGCTATCAACTTCCACGACAAGGGATGGAAGTCTGTTCCACCAACCAACTACCCGCTGGCTAAAAGCAAATTTCCGCACGTCTATCCTACATTTGTCTTTCCTGAATTTCAATTTATGCCCTCTCAGGTGATTATTCTGAGCAACAGGAAGAATCCCATCAGCATTGAGCATGCTCAAACCATTCAAGGCTTTATACACCTCTATCAGATCACCTCGCTGGTGACTAGTCTCCAGACACTGTAATTTGCAAAACTTAAGCCTTTCTTCGTAAGAGTACCCCTTTGTTCCATTCACTAATCTTGTTGAACGAGTACAGTCTTCTCAGTATTCGTTCCAGCAGCTCTAATTAGACCAAAACGAACTAAAACAAATTAAATCCATGTTGTGTCACACTTCTATTATTAGAAATAAATTCGATACTCAATGAAGGTTTGTATTTTTGTGGCCAGTATGTGTATTATGTCTCTAAATTGCGTATGTTCTGTGCTCGATTTGCCTGTGTCCTGATCGAAAAATCCGAGTCTCCTGGAGAATTTTAGGAGTACCTGCTACCACCGCTAAAGACAAAATAACTCAGCCACATTATGAAAAAAGCACATAAAAATCCCTCGTGTCATTGATGGGATTCCAGCTTAGTTCGTTTCCACGTGGAGTGAGGACGTCCGTGATTATAACAACTCTGCTACTGCGAGGCCTATGTGATAATTATTGTTTTCTAAAGGTTAGCTTACCATATTATTTTTCTCTGTGTTTATAGAGACAACCGTTTTAAAGTAAAATAAATCACAAAGTTAGCTTCTCAAAATAAGATTTATTTCTGTTGTTGTCGGAGAAAACAGAATGATAACACCACTGCTTTCGTTTCCACAGCCGATGTTCTCAACTTAGTTCTGGTCTTTTTTTTTTTTTTTTTTTTTCCTGCAAATACTTGAGTGGTTTCCACAACAATAAATAGAAGAACATAAAGTGGCAACACAAAAATCTATAAATACTGATATAAAAGTTTCAGTGCAAAACGACTAGAAAGCTGATGGAGCGCTCAATTGCAGGTTTTTATTGAATTTATGGATATAAAAAATTTTCAAAGGTAAATTCAGTTAAGAAAATGTAAGTTCGTGTCCACGTAAAGAAACGATCTTACTCAAGATCCCAGGCACTGTCCTTGAGGTTATTCTCCAGGCTTTGTTGATGGCATATTTGTTACTTTCTGCAAGAAGGGGAACGGGCGGCCTGTGTTAAGTTCTGAAAAGGAATCCTTAAACTTTTCATGGTATAAACTGAATTTCTATGCGCTGCTATATGTAACGAAGCATCTATTCGAAAGATAAAATAATCGGGAGCAACTCTCTGGTGCTGCAGTGCTGAATGCATCAACTATGAAAATGGATATCAGGAAAAAGCATCAACAGTGTCTGTCACTTCTGATATTACGTAATAACTGAAGAAATGAAAATGTACACTTTCTTCCAAGAGAAGTGTCTGTTTTCAGAGGCGTGTGTATTTTAAGCACTGTTTAAAAATAGCATGTTGAATGCCTAGGTGGGCTAGTGAAGACAGCACTTATGAGGCAGTTTGCAAAAGTTAACCACTAGGTGGCAGTAGATATAGAAAGGGAGAGAAAAATATTTTCCCGATCAGTTTTTATCACAGCACCATTACGAAGGAACAAAAGAAGACAGAACACAAAAAAAACGATCTTGAATGCAGCCAACTTTAGTGGCTTGTGATTATCAAACACAGAAGCAGGTTACCGTACACTGCGTGGCTCGACAAGGACTCCTGAGAGAGGTGTTCACAAACAGATGACAAAGGTAGTGATCTTCCGACAATATTATGTTTTGGTTACGTTCATTGGCCAATGGACATTCACCTGCCGGTGTATACAACTTATATTTGTCAGTACTGAAGCATTTTGGTTATTTATTACTTATTCAGCTTCGCCATTAAGAGACCTTCACAACTGAGCAACTACACAAGCCAGTGGCAGGAGGTTAGTCATTTGACGCTTATAGAGGCACGCCCTGTGAATAAACCACCGCATGTGATCGGAAACAAAGGTGCAGCTACTTGCTCTTCTGATTGAATACCTTTTCACACGTCCATCTGATACAGTCTACATAAGAAACTTCTGCTTGTTTGGATTTGAAGATATTTCTCGATTTCTCTTCAAGCATGAAAAGCTCAGTCCGCTTATTACCGCAAGACGATGATCTAACTGGTGATGTGCTTCGAGTCAAGGCCAAAGAATCCATATAACTGAGAATAAAGTTAATAGGGTCCAGATCATCCGACCTACTGCAGATCCACGACTGGAAACTGAAAAAAAAAAAAAAAATACTGTCATTAAAAAGCTTGTCGTGTTAGCGGTAAAAAGGTTTTGATTTAGTAAATCCGATCGATCTATGTAAATGCAAGAGGGAAAGGAGTACCTTTCGTTATAAAAAAAAAATGCATGTTATAAAATCATTCTTTAAAATGCATGTTATAAAATCATTCTTTTATTTTATTCTCTATACCAGTAAAACTATTATCGTTTCAATTCGCTATGCAAGCAATGTGTTAAGTTCATTATTTGTCATTTGAAAGTTATAAGTTTAAAGTCATACACAAAATTAAAATATAATGCAAATTGCAAATGACCAGAAAATATGTACACTGGTTTTTCGAAGTTAACCATATTCGGACAGTGCAGGCTAGCTCAATTAAGTGAGGAGACACACCTTATCTAATTTTGTTGCATCTTAGCCGTTTTGGCACAACTGGAAATGAAAGCAATGCATTGGCTGATAAATTCACTACGGAGTCAATTGCAATCTCCTTGAAGTTCCTTTTACCTACACCGAGTGGATAGAAATCATGGGATACCTACCTAGTAACGGGTAGGCCCACCTTTCGCCCGGATAAGGGCAGTCACACGGCTAGGGATAGAGTCCACTAGTTCACGAAAGCGTTCCACAGGTATTTTCATCCACGCTTGCTGCACCGCTGTGCACAATTCCGTCGCATAACTGGGTGGAGGATCCGAAGCGCAAACGGACCATTCCACAACATCCCAAAGATGCTCCACAGGGGTCATACCCGGTGAACGAGAGGCCATTCCATGGTGGTAAAATCTACGGAATGCTCTAGTCACCACGGCTCTGTGTGGAGGCGCATTGTCCTGTTGGAAGAGTCCGTTGCCCTGTGGTGTAGGATGACCATGAAGGGATGCAGATGACCTGCAAGGACGAACACACAACCTGGACCATTCAGAGATGCATCTAGACGTACCAGAGGTCCCAACGTGTGGCAGTTGAACACGCTCCAACCATTACTGACAGTCCACCTACCTGAACAGTTCCTTGTTAATATGACAGTTGCATAGCTTCCTGCGGTTTCCGCCAGATGCTCACCCTCCTGTCCGCTCGAAATAACTGGAAATGGGACTCATTGAACCAGGAGATCCGTCTCCAATCATCCAAGATCCAGTGCCAATGTTCTTTCGCCCAGTTGAGGCGTAGAGTCCTGTGTCATGGTGTTAGCAATTTGACTCTAGTGGGTTGACGGCTCCCATAGCCCACTGCCGCTAATGATCGCCTGATGGTCTTGGTGGAGACGTTTCTGGCACCTCCCTCATTGAAGTCGGCGGTGATTTGTGCTACTGTCCGGTTGGCTGAAAAAATGCGAGGCAGACGTCGACAGCCACGTTCATCCACCACCTTTCTCCGCCCACAGTGCTGTCCACGATAAGATGTTATTCCGGAAATGGCGTATTTCCAATGCATTCTTGATACTGTCGAACGGGTATAGTGCAATTTCTGTACCACTTCCACGATAAAATGACCCATGCATCGGGCAACCACTATCATCCCTCTTTCAAAGTCAGTTAATTCGCGACGTTTATCCATACTGACATCGAATTACCGTCTACGTGAATGCAGTGTACCTATATACCTGCCAAGCGGTGGGTTCGTCCACTAATGAGAGGAGTGACAGCGTCGCGTTCCTCAGGGACCAGGTATCCCATGAATTCTGTCCTTTCAGTGTACTTTAAAAGTCTTGTAATAGTTCGCAGTATGAATCATTGGTAGAACATCTGCTGAAATCCCAATCCCCAGTCTTGACTATTTAGTTCTCTTGCCAATCGAAAGAGGCCATACTTACAAGATTAAGAATAGGTGAAGAACTCCTTACACACTTTTAACTCCTTACTGCTTCAGATCCAATATTCTCTCCTCATTGTCACATCCAGTTCCAAGTTTGGCATATCATTGTAAATTTTCTCATTGGTAACAAAGTTCTGTAAGTAAATTCTTATTAAAACAAACAGCGCGATAAAGTTTACTCCGAAATTACTATGGATGACAGATCTAACAGAGAGACAGTGCAATTTTCTCAAAAAAAAAAAAAAAAAAAATGTTCAGTGATATATCAATATCTGATATCTTTTTAAAAAAAATCTATACATGTGTCATTGATTAGAAACGTGTATTTGATTAGATTAGAAACGTGTAATAAAAACGTATGTTTTTATTATTATCAGTTTATTAATCAAACACCCCTGTACAGAAGTTATCTAGGAGGGTGGCTCATACATACATCGAACATAATTTATTAGATAAGAACACTTAGTTACATAAAATACGATATCAGAAAATATATAAATTAATAAATAAATTAATAAGAATAACTACAGTCATTTTACACCTGGATTGAATATCATAGTCATTCTGCTGAACCGAATATCGCCAGTCCTATATGAGTCTGTTGAAGACACTATAAAGCGTTCATTACAGTTTTTATGAGTTCATGGGCTTTTGATGTCTTTTTTCTATGAACAAAACTTTTCTTTCTTGAAATGCATTCTTCATTATATATGTAGTTTAGTGTACAGATCGGCTGCAATGAGCTTCCTGTAGCTTCTGTCATGACAGTACTTTCCGGGTCTATTTTGAAGTCTCTAAAGAGCTCCAGAGTACTGGTAGGAAACAGTCGCCTTAATCCGTCCAAGTGATGGAGAGCGCTATGAAGATTATGAGGGTAGTGGAGCCGGACGGGGCCTGACCAAAAGATTTTTAATTTGAGGGCATATAAACTCCCAGTCAGAAGTTGTGCCAGTGCGCAGATGTTACGTAGGATGACCATCTGAATCCACGGAGCTGCGTTCAAGTTTGCATAGAGTATGGATTTTGAAATTGTGAAGGGCTTCCCGGCAATCTATTCAGCCACCGTGGAAGCCAGTATTCCAGGCTGAGAAATTTCCTAATATAAGTATTTGGGGCAGAGGACCAAATTTTCTAAGCATATTGGGATTCACCTTTGATTGAGCATTGTGGCCTTTAGATGCTCATCAGCCATAAATACTCCAATAATAATAACATACACCGAGATTGGATCCCGCCTAAATAATGGTGCTTCTTCAACTCTGTTGTTGTAGAATTTTAGGATCATCGGCGACTAAGGCCATATTGCTCGGTGTATATTGTCTGATTTTTCTATTTTCTGGACGAAAAACCCGAGTTTCCGTGAGAAAAACCATGCTATCCTCACCTGACACCGACTAACTCAGACAAGGTGAGAAAAAGCCCCATAAAAATTCCTCACATCATCGACGGGACTCGAACTTAGGTCTTTTCCACCCCGGTGTGGGGAGGACAGCGATTCTACCAACTGTGCTACCCACGAGGGCTTCAACTGTGTTATGATGAATATCATTCAAGACAAATGGAGAGTTGTGCTCTCTCTGCATTATCTTGGGGACCTTCTCGAATATCTGTCCAAACACTTATATGAACAAACAAAAAGAACCTCCAAGCAAATAAACCCACTCCATTCCATCTCAGAAGGAAAATGTACTCTTTAAGCATGCAGTCGAATTTCGTGGTATTCCAAAGTTCATCTTGTTTCTCTGCTCTTACAGTTAAAACTACCATATTCTATTCTTAAATCCAGTGTGGACTGAATTTTGTGGCAGTAAACCCTCTGAAAATAAGCCAACTGACATCAGGCTACAAGAATTAATGAACAGCTGGAACATTCATCGTGACATTATGCTTAAAGAAACCGAAACACCTGATCCATCAGGTTTGGAAAATTTTATTTCTAGGACAACATTCATTTTTCAGAATGGGGAAAACAAAACTCTTGAATGCATTAAAATTCAAAAACTTTATAACGGGAGATACTGTAACTATGAGAAATGCATTATATACGTTCGCTGTTCCCTCTGATGCACTATGGGTACACCGATGGTCTTTCCTTCATTTACCAGTATTATCTCTCTGCCAGTTGCATGCAGGATTTAAACTGCATCCAATCACGTTAACTTTGGACAATACTGACATTCATCTAAACACACAGAGCCTAATATACAGGGCCTTAAATTTAATTTCTGGAACCGGTTCCTTGATATTTGGTCACGTCCTACCAAAGCACCATGTGTCAGGTGCTTACTGCTCGACAAAATTAACAAAACACACAGAAAATGATGTGGTGTAATTCGTGCAGCTTGCGAAGAAGCGGACAAAATTTTGTATGGTGGTGTACCATAGCATAACGATGAAATGAGGTGACAGCGAGAAACTTCGGACCATTTATACGGGACATTTATAGGAGTTGTATAAGAACTACCAAAAAAGGTCACATTGCAGAAGACGATACAAGGTGCTCAAAAAATATGGCCACTTGACATCAGTATGATGTATGACCCCCTCCAATGACTATGTCCGCCCATTCAGGCCAAACAGCGGTGAACCATTCTTGATATAAGGGTGTTCATGACATTCTTTGCCAACAAATCTCATTCCTCCACCAACGCAAACCTTAGTTCACAAAGTGATCGACGGGTTGGCTGTCGGCGCGCAATGCGAGGCCCAAGAGCAAAACACATATGTTCGATCGGACTTAAGTCTGGTGATCGTGCTGACCACGGCAGTCGTTGGATATCTTCAGTTTCAAGATATCCCTCCACCACTTGAGCTCTATGTGCAGTGGAGTTGTCTTGCATGAAAAGAAAATCTGGACAAACGGCACCCCTAAAAAGTCGTACATAAGGTTCGAGGATCTGTTCTCGGTACCTCTGCGCAGTTACGGCATCCATATCAAAAATTCGAAGACAGGTGCAGCCGTTGATCATCATTCCGCCCTTCACGAGAACACCACCTCCACTGTAAGTTTTCCTTTCTCTGATGTTGGAGGGATGGTACCGCATTCCTCGTTGTCTCCAGATGAAGTAACGTCTAGAATCTGATTGCAGTCTAAAATGGGACTCATCAGAAAAAAAAAAAAAAAAAAAAAACAGAACTGTACTCCATTTGTCAGGGATCCAAGTTACATATTCATGGCACCAGTTTTTATGAGCTCTGCGGTGGTTCGGGATTAGTAGGACATACCACTGGCTTCCTTGGGTAGAGCCCACTTGAATTGAGCATTTTTAAAGTAGTCTGGTTGATAATATTTTCACCTATAGCCGCAGCAACCTCAAGAGACAGTAGATGACACAACATGTAGGGTTCCGTCTTGCTGTTTGAGCCACAGAGCTGTCTCTTCTGATTGACGTGGTCCTCCAGCGACCTTAACCAACTCCACTTATAATGGTTCCCGTCTCCTGTAACTGCTTGCATAGTGCCGAGACGACGCTGTGTGAAACATTAATCCAACGTGCCACCTGCGACTGCCCTCATCTCGAAGAATGATCCAAACGACGATGACTAGTCATCCTCAGTACTGGAGATGTGGTTATTCCACTGAACAAGCAAAAAAACGCGAATGAAGCGATGTGGCCGCAACCTCTTTTTGTGGGTATGAATAATTTGCGTAATGTGCGGCTCTGAAAATGGTAGATGGAATTTTATTGGATACTTGGAATTTGCATGCCAGGATACCTATTATATCAAAGGAAAAATTTTAAATGAATTAATGAATGGATTTTTCATGAATATTTTGTTCTGTTAATATTGTCTAGCAGTGTAGTGTCCAGGCGCTTCTGTTCAATGAGAATACTAGAATAAGTAAAAAGTGTAAGTGTAAATGTGTAAGTGTGTGTTGTTGTCTTACGGCACCAGGGGTTTCCCCCATCTCCGCGTTGCTTTCATTGTGGTGAACCAGTTCACTGGGAAATGCCAGAGATTTAAAAGTGTGTGGGAATTGTTCATGTGTTGTGTTCTGTACCGTTGTTCATCTGGTCATTTAGCCGTTGGACCCCTATTGAGGCCCAAAGTTGTCCCACTTACGCCCCGTGGAGGCAGACCAGGAACCCAGTAGCTGTAGATTCACTCTGGCAGGTCCTGCCGCTTAATTTCCTGGGATTTCGGCGGCTAGGACCTTTAAAAAAAAAAAAAAAAAAAAAAATATATATATATATATATAATAATAAAAAAAATAAAAATAAATAAAAAAATAAAAAAAATAAATAAATAATAAAAAAAATTAAAAAAATATATATATATATATAAAATAATAATAAAATAAAATAAAATAAAAAATAATAAAAACAAATAAATAAAAATAAAAACAAAAAATAAATAAATAAATAAAAAAATTAAAAAAAAATATATATATATAAATAAAGAAAAAATATGAATAAGTGAAAAAAGCTTCGCTATCGTAGGGGTAATATCGCTTTGGTTTGCTAGGCCGAGTTTTGGGCGTAAGGTAATTTTATCATATTAAGGTTTTGACGTATGGGGCTTTCGCTATGATGAAGGTAGAGAGGGGAAGAAGACTGGAGATTGGGGGGAAAAGACAGAAATATGGGACCAATAGAGTAGATAGCCCCAGTTTTCAGTGGGGCATGCCTATGCCCCACCAGAGTAGAAGTTTGGGGGTGGAGAAGAGGGAACAAAAAACGTCCCCTCCCCCCAAGGAAGTGGGAATAATAGGTGAAGAGGGCTAGGGTGTCCTCTTCAGATCACCATCAGGCTGTTTGCAGCTGTGCTGCGTTCTGTTCTGCTTTGTCACACATGGGGCGAGCCCTGTCCTTGCTTTTCTTTTCCGAGTGATCAGCACTCTTCTTGTCCAAGTGCTGGTCCTCTGCAGGGTTGAAATTTTCTATCACATTTGGCGCCGATTTTTTTCAATCTCTGTGTACGTTGCTGTAGATAGCTATTAGTGTTTTTCTCCTGGTGAATAGGTCTTGCGCATACTGGGAGAGTGCCCTATATTCATCCTCAGTGTCCAGGAAGTGGTGCTCCAGTCCTTTTGGGAAGTATCTAAATCTTGTTATTAGTAGCCCTCTGAGGTCTTCATAGTGTTGACAATCATAGACTATGTGGCTCCAGCTTTCACTTTCCCCACATATGCAGTTGGGGTCCTCAACGAGTCCGAAGCCAAACAGCTTCTCCTTGTAGGGTCCATGTCCGGTTAATAGTGTTGTCATATGGTACCCTGGGAAGTACCACGATGGCTGCTTTGGGTATTTTTCCGGAGGTCTGGCAGAAATCTTTTTGTCACTTCGCCTTTTGTAGTCTCTGTCCACCTTCTCTGCCAAAGATCTAGGAGGTGGGTCTGTACCCTAATTTTTTCGTGTTATAGGTTGCCTGCCGGGTCAGTCGTGTATCCTTGGTGGGTAGCGGCCATTCCCCTGGCCAGCAAAAACAGTAGCCCCGCCCGAACTGCCTCCAGGTCCAGAGGGAGTGCTCCAGCAAGTACCTGCAATGCTGGAGTACTTACCGTGCTGCAAGCGCGCGTTGTTGATAGCAGTATGGTCCTTTGGGTCATTTCTAGTGTTCTTTTGTAAACTACCAGTGTCGTTTTTGGATACCACACCGCTGCTGCGTAGGTGATTGCTGGCAGGAAGGTTGTTTTATAGTAAAGCATCAGTGTTTTTTTCTTGAGTCCCCAATCTTTCCTTGTGATTCTGGTTACCAGTCCACAGCATCCTCTGATTTTTCTTCTGATGTATTTCAGATGCGGCTGGAACGTCAGGTTTTTATCTAGGATAACGCCCAGATACTTCAGTTGGCTCACAAATTTGATTGTTGCATTGTTAATTTTAATTTGCGGGGGTCGTCGTAGTTGTAGAGTCCCCTTTAGGAGGATCGATGAGGTCTTGTCTGACGATATTTTCAGCTGGTTCTTTGATGCCCATTGCTGCAGCCGCTGCAGTGCCTCATTTGCCAGCGTCTCCAATTGGGCCCTGGAGTCCGCCTCTACCGTCAATGTCAAGTCGTCCGCGAAGGCGTGTGCTGCCACAGAACCCAGGTCCGTCGTCAGGAATTCATCGAGGACCATTGTCCACAGGAGCGGCCCGAGCACCGACCCCTGAGGAAATCCTCTGTGCACCTCTCTTGTTATTTTTTGATAGTGCACGTTGATTTCCACTCTTCTTTGCGTTAAATAGCTTTCAATTACTTTGTAGAGGTTAAGAGGCACCTCAGCCTCCCTCAACCTTGCCAGGACGCTTGGCCACCAAAGTGAATCAAACGCCCCAGCAAAGTCAACAGAGATGAGCAGCAGATATTTTCGTCTACAATCCTGGAATATCCTTAGCAAGTTTCCCAGTGCGTCCACAGTTGAAGATCCTGGTCTGAAGCCATACTGATTTCTGGCATGTAGGCCTTGCGCTTCATAGTGTTTTTTAACTCTCACATGGAGTAATCTTTCAAACAATTTGCTTGCCACTGGGAGCAGTGCGATGGGTCGATATGAATCCGGAAATTCTGGATTTTTGGTAGGATTTTTCAGTATTAGTTTTAAATTTGCTGTTTTCCATGCAGTTGGGAAATGTCCTGTTTCCAAGCATCTATTGTATAGTGTGAGGAGTAGGTGCGGCTTGTATTGCACGGTATTCTTGAGTATTTCAGGCTCAATAAGATCGAGGCCCGGGCATTTTCTATTTCTGATCCTACTAGCGGCCACGCTGAGTTCATCCAGGGTGAAGGGGGGCTCAATCGCCTGGTTTCTGTAGTTATCGTTTCTGTCGCATGTCTGTTGCTGAGCTGGCATAGTTAGCATATCTGGTTTTTGATATATTGTGTCGAGTATGTTATTCATCGACTGCTCCCAGGTTGTGGTGAGATCTCCCTGCCGAGTCCTAGTGGTAGCAGTCACCTCCCCCCTAGGCAGTATATTGGTTGTTTCCTTGTAGACAATGCCACAGGGGTCATTGTCCCTGCTGTGGAGACCAAGGACTCCCAAGAGCCTCTTTTACGTGTCTTTATGGCGTCAGTGTACCGGTTTCTTATTTGTCTATATCTTTGCCTCAGGGCTTCAACCTCATTTGCTGGCCATGTTCTTCGGGCCCTCTGGAAGTCCTTCCTACTCTTGTTCATTTGTCGCCGGAGCATGGCAATGTCCCGGGTCCACCAGGGGACTGCGCCCAGCCGAGGGTGTTTCTTCCTGATAGTTTGGTTGCTGATGTCTATCATCAATTCAGTAGTTGCCTTCTGCAGTTCGTTCGGATTATTTTGTGGATCTAGGGACGGAGGTTTGTTAACCGCTGTAGTTAGTAGCTCTTTGTATTGGGGCCAATCTGCCTTGGCAACTGCGTATCTGTGGGGTGTTTGTATATTTGCTGTTATTCTTGGCAGCGTTCTTGTTACTTTGCAGGTGATTACCCGATGGTCCGAGGTGGTCCAAGCGTCTTCCACCCTCCAGTCGGTCACGTGGTTCGCCAGGTTCCTACTTGCTAGGGTGATATCGATGGTGGCCTCCCAGAGGGTGTTGCAGAATGTTGGTAGCTGGTGCGGTTGGTTCAGTACAACAAATTGGGATCCAATCAGATAGTTTTCGAGTTGCTGCCCATTTGTTGTTCCTCTTCTGTCAGCAGTAACGCTGTGCCATAGTGGAGAGCGACAGTTTACATCCGCTCCTATAATTATTTTTTCATTCGGTAGAGTGTTTTGAAGACGGCGCAGGTAGTTGATTGTGGTCTCAATTTCCTGCCCTGGCCTGCTGTAAAGGGCCACTACATATAGGGAGCCTAGTGCTGTAATGAGCTGGGCACAGGCAGCCCAGGTCGTGCACAGTTGAGTTACTTTTGTTGCAGTGATTTTGGTGTTCCTGACTAGGACCGCTGCCCATGGGGTGTCCTCCTCCGTGTGGACGGCCTTATATTGCAGTGGATACCCCACCACCCGCTTTGCGTGAACGTATGGCTCCTGCAATATGATTATGTCGGTGTCTTCCTCATCGGCCCTGACCCGGATTTGGTCTGCCACTGTTTTGGCTCGTTGCGCGTTAGTCTAGATTATCTTAATCATTGCTATATTATACTCTTTATTTCTTGTCCCCATAATCGATTCTATTTTGGTATATGCTTTTGGCTTTAAGGTAGACTGGACACTTCGGGTCCTTGATTGAATGCGCGTGTTCTATTTTCATTGCCTTACAGTTTGCGCAGGTGGCTTCCTTGTCTTTGTGTGGACAGTCTTTAAAGGCGTGTCCCTTCTCTGTGCAGTGTCCACAAGTTGGAACTGTCTGGGTGCAGACATGCGTACTGTGTCCGAACTTGCAGCATCTAAAGCATTTCGGAACCACCACTCGCTCCCGGAATCGGTAGCTGCCCCACTCAATATATACCCTTGTTCTGTCCTTTAAGACTTGCCACGCTTCCGGTATAAGCTCCACGCTCCAGTTGTTGTTTATTCCTCCTCTCGCCTTTATATGAAACTTTGTGGTTATTACTTCGTGTGTTTCTTTGTCTGGTATTTCCTTTTGCAGATTCCTGAGGTAGAGCTCTTCAGCCAGCTGGGCGGCTGTGACTTCTGGATTGACGTCATAGATTATTATTGACGGTCCCTTCCTTTTGGGCGGCTGGGCCGTTAATCCTAGAGCGTCTATTTTGGGGTTTTCTATGATACTTTGTATTTCTTGTCTAGTTTCGGTTTCAATTACTAGTCCTACGTCTCTCATCTTCCGTATTCCTTTTATTCTTGTATTTTTAAGGTCCTCCCCCATATTATTACTAATTACTTTTGTTTTTAATTCCTCACTAGAGGGGATCTTGCCAGTCTCCTTTGGTCGGAGTATCACCAGGTTTGGTGTTGGTAACAGTGTTTTCCTCTTCAGGTGCGTCTCTGTGGTTGGTTGGGTTTCTGTTACTATTGGGATCCTCAGCGCTTCCGAATATGTCGGGGCGCGCTGTGGCGTTTGTTTTGCCCCGCATTCTTTATATGCTTGTAGCCGTGAGTTAGCTTTCTGGCTTTCTACATACGTGTCATGGAGGATCGTCTCCATTTTGTGAAATATGGTCACTATTTGCGACCTCAGTCCTGTGGATACCCGATCGGGATTGTCCCTAAAGATATGTTCTAGGGCCGTTTTCAATACGAGGGTTTTCTCATAGACTGTACCCTCGGGCAGCGTGTGGGCCAGGAGCGGCTCCTGCTGTTTATCATCATTTACATCTCTTTGGGGCGCTGCTAGTTCCGGTTGTTCTCTTGCTTCCGCTGTGCACTCTTCTTCTACGTGTGCTGTTAGTAGCAGCTTCAGAATGGCTTCTTTTATCAAACTGAGTGGAATACACCTGGCTGTCACTGACGTGCCGCCTTCTACTACGCTGCAGTGGGCAAGGCGGCATCAGGTGTGAGTCAAGCAGCAGTTTGGGAGGGGGGCTCGAGGTTGAGTGGGAAGGGCTCGCTTGCCCATTCGCCGGCTTTTTTCGGCAGCAGTATGCAATGAATTTCGCTCGGGCTGCGCTTGATAATTTTTTTAGGCTTATGTAGGAAAGACCTGAACAGCTCTGGCAAATTTGGAATTTGCATTTGGAGCATTTAATGTATCCACCTTTGTTTTCTTTGTTGATTTCTATTTTGCATAATCTGCAGTTATGTACATTTTTTGAACGTGTTGCCCCTTCCATAATTGACAAAATAAATGAAAGTGAACACTTCGTATTTGGTGGCCACACAAAAACTTAATCCTCTTAGTCACTAACGCAAAGTAAAGTTTTCTCAAAGGATGTGCGGGACCTCCTGCTGTAGAGTATTGCTGCAGGGAATGAGGTGACATGAAACGGAGAGAGACAGCGAGAGACGTTACTGGTCAGCGAAGCTAGTGTCCACTACGGTGAAGCAGTCGTGTGACGTCGCTGGCCGTCCCAGTGTAGTACGGTGCAGTAAAAAATAGTTCCCTACACTGAGTATATGTTTAATGAAGAGTCGCTAAAATTTGTACATTAATAAATGGTAAAGAGCCCACAAGAATCAGCGTCATGGTAAACAAGTTATTGTAGCCATTTCACAGGGTGGTACCCCTCCCCAGTCAAGGAGTGCAGTTCAAGCGTGGTAGCAGGAATTTTCTTTGTTTGCCACGCTCTTCAATTCCAGGATAATGCCGCTGTGATAAGCAGACACATTACCGCCGGCGTTGAATAAATGACGACTTGAAGCACACTAAAGGACCCAAAAAAGCATAAAACAAAACCCACCACGATGATCCTTGTCCTTAAAAACCTCGGTATGCAATTAATCCTGACTGTAGTAGCAGAATTTCTCACTAATTAAACACAAAATTAACAGAGCGTATATCAACACGGGCTTCCATAACGGCAGCCATTTTGGGCGATCAAGTAAAAAGTATGATCGGGGGAAACTTTATACAGGTGAGGTGCCCTGGAAAATAAAAGTTTAAAAGAGAGTATGTCCGCCCTGGAAAAACTGGTCGCGACCTATCAAGACCAAATAACAGATTTAAGGAAAACAACAGTAAATACTGTAGTTCAACAAATTGGTTTGTAAGGGAGCGGGTGTTAACTGCCGTTCTCCTGCTTGGCACAGCTTCTCCACTGACCAACCTGGTTGCCATAATGGGCGACATTTGGAAGGCTTTCTGGCCACCTCACCATTTAATATACTAAACAGGCCCAATAACCTCCCAACATTCTCCAGTACTATGTGGGAGTCGACAATAGACATAACAATTGCCACAAGATCAATCTCAAGTAACGTGTCCCTGTGGCACGTCAATTAAGCCTGCACCACCTCTTACCATAGAGCAATCACATACATCCTCACAAGAAATACAGAATCAAATCTTATTTCATACTATGATATCAACCGCTATGCCATCAGTAAAGTCAAATGGGAGTTGTTCGCCTCCTCTCTCCAGTCAACAATCAAGGATCATAACCCTTCTGATATACTCACCCTGAATCCCGAGCAGCATCAGAAGCTTGTCACCAACATCGTCACTCTCTCTTGAAATCGGTCTATGCCCAAGAAAAAAACCTCTTCCAAGTGCTGTTCCATGGTGGTCTCATGAACTCGAATATCTACGCTGGACTGTTTACAATAAGAGGAAACCTTTTCAGAGAGCTCGCACTTCCTGGCCAGCTAGTGAAGTGGAAGCCCTTCGTGAAGACTACAAGAGGACAACGAACCAATACAATTCCGTGATCAGACAGCGAAAAAGAACCAAATGGGAACGGATGGTTACCATCGCTGGTAACTTGGACCCATGGGGAGTGGTGTACCGAGTTACTAACAATAAACTCCCCAGAGGAGAAGTGGTACATAGAGTGTAGAGTGTGTTTAGTGTCAAACGGCACCAGAGGTTCCTCCCATCACCGTGTAGTATATTGTGGGTGTGAAACAGAACACTGTCAATGGCAGAGATTTAAAGGTGTATGGATTTTGTACACATATGTGTAGTGTAGTGTACCGTTGTTCCTCTGGTCATTTAGCCGCTGGGCACCTAATGGGACCCAATGTTGCCACCAGTATTATAATTATTTACTCTGGCAGGTCCTGCCACCTAATTTCAGTGGCAAGGACCTAAAAAAACCACTATAGATAGGGGTCAGCCAAAAGGAGTACTGGTTATGCTATTTAATGTTATTAAATTTTGGGTGTAGGGCTCAAGTAATTTAGAGATGATTGGGACGCTAGCTGTAAATTAGAAAAGGGGAGGGAGACTGAAGACTGGGGGAAAAGACAAAGATACCGGATCCATAGAGAAGTGGTACAAAAAAAAACCCAAATTATGATATTAGGGTCCCCTGTAAATGATTCATCTACCCATATTTATTTTGTCTGTAAATTTCGTGTGTTCTCTAGTCGATTTGCCTATTTGCTGGACGAAAAAAAACCCAGTTTCTTGGGGGGGGGGGAGCTTCTCTGAGATCGACTAACTCAGCCACGGAGTGAAAAAAGACCACTAAAGTTCCTCGCGTCATAAAGACTCAAACCACTCTATATTGGATGTCTCCTGTTCCGAGTAACAACTCTATATTGGATGTCTCCTGTTCCGAGTAACAACTCTACAGTGGATGTCTCCTGTTCCGAGTACCAAACAGCTCTAAACATAGCAAGATCAATGACGCTTAATGGGTAGTCCTTCAAACTCCATAATATAGTGATATATCAATTTTACAATTGAACGCTGAGAAATCTCGATTAGTAGCAGATGAGATACGATTAGTTGTTTATGAAAATTCTTACGATATTCTGGGTTTACAGGAACCTTATTTTGTACGGCATCATGCTGAACAGCATACCAAATTGATAGGTTTTCCTTGGGTGTTAAGGGTAATTTCCTCTCTGGTGGATTCTCCGAATACAGCAATCATCATTTTCAACACGAATCTCGATATCACAATAATAAATTCCAACTACTCACAGAATGCTACTTTTGTATGTGTCTCCTCAGTCAGCCATACTTTTTATGTCATTTCCGTGTATTGTCCTCCTTCTGATGACATCCAACTGGCTCTTAATTATCTGGAATAATCCGTGTTCTCTGCTCCAATTATTGTAACAACAGATGCCAACGCCAGATCCCCTCCTCAAATAGGCCTTTGAGCTTGGGTATATTCATATTACGTTCTTAGCGTTTTTTCACCAACCTTTCATGGAGTAAAATAAAATTAAAATAAAATAAAATGAAACAAAACAAATCTTGATAACTATATTTACAATAACCTGTATTTACAAAATTAATATACGTATTACAATATTAAAAGTATTAAAACACAAGATTAAAATGCATTAAAATATACTAAGTTAAAAGCGATAAAATCCCGTAGCTTTCAAAGGCTCCAGCCTTCTTCTTCAGCAGTACTCTCTATTATTCAGTACACCTTTAAATATCAGCAGGGTAATGGTAGGCATCACATGTTTCCATTCTCACGTGTTCCGCTCTCTTGCATTGTGGAACCGGAAGTGGCTCGAACGGAAGTCGTACGGAACCGTTCATCCTTTTTTAGGATAATAGTCTCTAAAAGGGGGTGAATCCGTACACCCCTATCCCTATTAATGTTGGTTGTAGAGCTGATCCGCAAACTCTCGAGCCACTTACGGTCCCAGAACCTATGCGCCCGATCGGTGATAGTGGCATCGTCTGGGGAGATCTGGTGCTGCTTCTCCCAAAAATGTTCGGCCACGGCGGACTTGTCATATTCCGCATTTCTTATTGCTTTTTTGTGTTCCCCCAGACGATCTTTGAGACGACGTTTTGTCTCCCCTACATAACATTCCCCACAATCCGGGCATCTAATATTATATACGACCCCACTAGATCCTCTTTTTGAATGGGGTCCTTAACTTGAGACACAACTGTGTGCAGTCTTCGTCCCGGAAGCTGCACACAGCGTGTCTGATATTTTCTTAATACTCTAGTTATATAATCCGTCAAGCCCGGATAATAGGGAATGTATGCAGTAGATACTGGTATAAAAGATTCATCTCTCCTCTGATTTTCATTAATAAATTTATCTATAATCCTCTGGGGGTAATCACATTTAGTAAGATCCGCCGTGACACGTTCATACTCTGCTTTCCTATCATCGGAGTTACTGCAATGTGATTTCGCTCTATTAATTAGCGTTCTTATCACACTGTTCCTATGATGGCTGGTCAGGGCTGAATTATAATGCGTATATTGCCCTTTACACATCGTTTTTCTAAAGACTTTTGTCTTTAACTGCTGGTCTTCCATACAGACCAACACATCCAGGAAAGGCAGAACTCCTCCATCTTCAACTTCCGATGTAAATTGTATGAATTGGGAGAAGTCATTTAAGATATTCAACACATGATCTTCACTCCCCTTCCGAACAAATGTAAACGTATCATCCACATACCTTTTCCAGGGGCGCATATGGAGAACACTAGCATTAAATATTCTGGTCTCGAGCTCCTCCATAGCTAGATTTGCTATAATTGCGCTAATGCGTTAATTATATATAAGCAGGTTAATGGTACAGCTATGGGCTCCCCCATTAGCGCAATTATAGCAAATCTAGCTATGGAGGAGCTCGAGACCAGAATATTTAATGCTAGTGTTCTCCCTATGCGCCCCTGGAAAAGGTATGTGGATGATACGTTTACATTTGTTCGGAAGGGGAGTGAAGATCATGTGTTGAATATCTTAAATGGCTTCTCCCAATTCATACAATTTACATCGGAAGTTGAAGATGGAGGAGTTCTGCCGTTCCTGGATGTGTTGGTCTGTAGGGAAGACCAGCAGTTAAAGACAAAAGTCTTTAGAAAAACGATGTGTAAAGGGCAATATACGCATTATAATTCAGCCCTGACCAGCCATCATAGGAACAGTGTGATAAGAACGCTAATTAATAGAGCAAAATCACATTGCAGTAACTCCGATGATAGGAAAGCAGAGTATGAACGTGTCACGGCGGATCTTACTAAATGTGGTTACCCCCAGAGGATTATAGATAAATTTATTAATGAAAATCAGAGGAGAGATGAATCTTTTATACCAGTATCTACTGCATACATTCCCTATTATCCGGGCTTGACGGATTATATAACTAGAGTATTAAGAAAATATCAGACACGCTGTGTGCAGCTTCCGGGACGAAGACTGCGCACAGTTGTGTCTCAAGTTAAGGACCCCATTCAAAAAGAGGATGCTAGTGGGGTCGTATATAATATTAGATGCCCGGATTGTGGGGAATGTTATGTAGGGGAGACAAAACGTCGTCTCAAAGATCGTCTGGGGGAACACAAAAAAGCAATAAGAAATGCGGAATATGACAAGTCCGCCGTGGCCGAACATTTTTGGGAGAAGCAGCACCAGATCTCCCCAGACGATGCCACTATCACCGATCGGGCGCATAGGTTCTGGGACCGTAAGTGGCTCGAGAGTTTGCGGATCAGCTCTACAACCAACATTAATAGGGATAGGGGTGTACGGATTCACCCCCTTTTAGAGACTATTATCCTAAAAAAGGATGAACGGTTCCGTACGACTTCCGTTCGAGCCACTTCCGGTTCCACAATGCAAGAGAGCGGAACACGTGAGAATGGAAACATGTGATGCCTACCATTACCCTGCTGATATTTAAAGGTGTACTGAATAATAGAGAGTACTGCTGAAGAAGAAGGCTGGAGCCTTTGAAAGCTACGGGATTTTATCGCTTTTAACTTAGTATATTTTAATTCATTTTAATCTTGTGTTTTAATACTTTTAATATTGTAATACGTATATTAATTTTGTAAATACAGGTTATTGTAAATATAGTTATCAAGATTTGTTTTGTTTCATTTTATTTTATTTTAATTTTATTTTACTCCATGAAAGGTTGGTGAAAAAACGCTAAGAACGTAATATGCCAGATCCCCTCTTTGGAATAGCAATATGGCGAAACTGCGTGGACGGCTCTTGGAGGATTTTATCCTGTCTCATAACCTATGCATTTTAAACAAACCACATCAATCCAGCACTTTCTTCTCTTTTTTGGGTGAATGGAATATTGACTTGTCTTTATCGAATCAGGAAATGCTAAATATGTACACAATTGGACAGTTCATGAATTGGGTTGGATTGATTTTGATTTTACTGGCGCAAAAATGACTGCGGTTACAAGGCCCGAGGAAAAAATTAAAACGAAAAGAAGATAGAGATTCTCGTAACCTTTAAAAAGGTTACCACTTTAAATATACAAAAATTAAAAAAAAACAGTGTACGTGTTTAAAAGTATATTTTCTAATTTAGATACGTGTATGTATTAATTGCATGTAAAAACTTGAATATTGCTGCCACATGGTCGTTGTCTGATAAAATCTGAGTGTATAAGGCCCAGTCAGATGAGTAAAATTGTTAAAATATACACTGAGTGATCACTGAATTATGACCCCCCCCTATGAAAACTAAATGCGACCCGTTGACCACTGAGGTACGAGAGTGCGGAGTGTTAGTCGACCTACGTAGCATAGATAAGGTGTCTGTGGTTCAATAAGTAAAATTCCGAGCGTGATGGGTATAGGGAAGGATTTCTCGGACTTTGATAAAGGACAGATTGTGGGTGCTCGACGAGCTGGTGCCTAGATTTTCCAAACGGCTGAACTGGTTGTTTATCTTCGAGAGCCACCGTAGCTAAAGTGTACCAGGACTGTCGTCAAAATGGTCAAACAACGACCCGACGGCATAACCGCAAAGGTCAGCGAAAGGTTAATGTTAGAGGCGAGCGCCGGGTTCGACGACTCGTACAGGCGAACAGGCGCAGCACTGTTGAAGAGTTGACTACCCAATACAACATGGGCCAATCCGGAACAATATCTGGCATGACCATGCGTCGCATGCTCGCACGTATGGGCTATACCAGCAGATGATCCCTACGGCATCCTCTCCTAACCAAGGTTCATCGGCGTAAAAGACTTGCCTGGTGCAAAGAGCATGCAAGTTGGACGTTAGAAGACTGGAAGAAAATGCTGGTCGGATGAGTCACGAGGAGGAGTCGCTAGTGTCGTTGCTAGTACGGTTGACGTTTTAGTATGCTGCACTTCAATTAATATCCTAATGTATTCATCGTGCTTCATTTAATTCAGTTGTTATCGAGAAATTGTTAGTAAGTTATTCCCCAACTGGCTATAAATTTTAATAGATTTTGTAAACTGTTAATATTAGTTTATTACCGTTGTAATATTGTTAGGCCTAACTCAGGAATCGCTGACTGCCTCGTTTAACCGAGAGCCAATATGGCCGCCTTTACATTCGGACGCACGTAACTACGTTCCGTAAATATGTGTTTAAATTGCAGCTAAAATTCCAGATTGTGTCTCCACCTGAAGATAGTCATCTGAGGAGTGCCTAGGTGAGAAATTTTTGATTGCTTTTAGGGAAATTAGCCAGATACTAACGTTACTCTCTGTTTTCCTTTGTTTGCGAGACCTGCATGGTCATCATGCGGCTCGAGGACGGAGAATAGAGAAGTGCTCCGGTATAACGCGACCGCCGCGCTAGGATCTGGCCCTTGACTTGGGAAGTGCTTCAACGTGCTGCAATAGTAACTTTGGACAGGGAACGTGTCTCAACCTTTCCTACCAAACTCTGTGCAATTTTAACCAAAGAAATGATTTTTGTGTTTCCCCCCCCCCCAACCATAGACTTTCCATGGTGAGGACCCATCAATGCTCTGAAACACATTACAGCAAATCTGATGCCACCATTGTCTTTGCAGATAAGGGGAACACCCTAAAGAAAAAAATCCCGACCTTGTAGGGATATTTTTGCACTTGGCTGTTCTCCCCCCAGCAAACTGTCAGTGGGGGATAGCCCAAAATTTCAAAAGTTGGTTAGAAACCCCCAAATTACACCACAGACTTGTGGAAAACACCATTCGTCAACATTCCCAAAGCCCAATCCAGGCATAGAGGTGTAACCCCGATAATCCGAACTGTTCTCGATTGACCGGATTACACTAAAAATGGAGGGAAAACAAGGTAAAAACGGCGATAACCAGTTGCAGAGGAAGAAAGGTGATCCTGTCATCGTTTACCTGCAGGAGGAGGGGGAGGACATCCCATCCGGGCTCCCCCAATGAAGCGGAAAAACCGCAAAGAAAATGTCCCAATACCTGAACGGGAAATGCGCTCCAAGACGGAGAACAGGGAACAGCCAGAAGCTACTTCGGTGCAAAAGAACACCAATGAGGACAAGCAGCAAGACTCACCCCTCGACTCTGCCCTACCACAGGGAACTGTTTACGAGAAGACCCTCTTCCTTAAAACAGCATTAGAAAATATATTTAAGGAGAATTCAAACAGAGTGTCCGCCGGACTTAGATCTCAAATTGTGACAATTTTCCACAAGATGGAAACAATACTACATGACCAGTACCTTGAAAGTGAGCGAGCCACCACTCGACTTCAAGCTTACCTAGAATGCGGGGCAAGTCAAATGCCACAGCGCGCCCCGACATATTCTGAAGCGCTGAGGCATAAAGACGCCACTGCTGCCGATACCATGACCACTACAACCACAAAATCAGCAACTAGGAAGACGCTGCTACCCACCCCACATCTCGTGCTACTCAAACCGACCAACTCAGATACGCTGAAAACAAGTGAAGAAGTCAAAAAAAAGGTTATTGACTCGCTAACGCAGGAATTTAAAACAGCCAGAATCCGCTCCATACGGAAAACTAGAAACACTGGTGTGATAATTATTATTAAGTATTAAATGAAATTATTAAGTATTATTATAATACTTAATATTATTAAGTACAGTAATACCCCGACTTACGCTACCCCGACTTACGCGAACTCGGAGTTACGCGGTTCTTGATTTTTTCGTTTGGCAACGCTGCCGCCCACTATCTTCAAGGTCATTTTTCATATGTTATCGATATACGGTGCGACGCCGGAGAATGAGATCGAAAGATGAACAAAATTCAACTTTGCTGCTTTTATATCAGTGAAGGGGAAACACATTTCACCATAATAACGTAAAAACCAACACAATTCCAGCAATCGGTATAATCGCAAATGCAATTAGATCGAGTTTACTACCAGTTTATAACAGATTTCACTAGCAGAAACGCAACTGGATTTTTATTGTTTTATGGTAGTAACCCCTAGAAATGTGGTGTTAATAGTGTATCTCTGCCTTTATGGTGTTGTTTATTCAGTTGCTACATGCGCGCAGCTTTGTTTATGCGTATCAAGCGTGCCTCCTCGTTTTGTAATTGTGCTTTATTCCCTAAAAATGAGTAAAATACTTAATTAAAAGTGTGAAAAGGAAGCGTCCTGGTGAAGACACTGCAGATTCAGAGAGAAAAAGAAAAGCAATTATCGATAAACAGAGGCGGACTGGATCAAAAATTCTTACCCGGGAAAATTTAGTGGCCTCATACTATGGTTTATGGCCAAAATCACACTGGCCCACCGGGGTTTCCCCGGTAAGGCTTATGGCCAGTCCGCCTCTGTCGATAGAGAAAAAATATGAAATTGTGAAACGCTTTGAGCGAAATGAAAGACCATGTGATATTGCACGTGCTACAGGCCTAAAAGAAGCAACGGCAAAAAGCACATGACAATTGCAAACTTGACAGGTTGAAAATTGAAAAGGGCTCAATTGTAAAGGGCTTAAAAATTTTAGAAAACATAGACTCCAACGAAGAACGCGTTATAGCTACAAAGCAAGGAATAAAAAAAAATATTAGCTTGCTACGAAGAAATTCTGCGTGAAAAAAAGAACGCGCTGTGTCGTCAGACGAATTTGTTAGATTTTATGAAGCCATCGACATCGAAATAACTTTTTAACGTAAGTCATTTGTTTTTTAATACATATTTTGTATTAATATGTATAAAGAACTGCAATTTTATTAATATTTTTCTTCTAAACTAGTGTTTTTGTTAGTCCTTGGTCCCAATTAAGCAAAATTTATATGTATTTATATGCAAAGTTGTACCCCGACTTACGCGAATTCGACTTACGCGATTTTCGTCGGACCCACCTATCGCGTAACTTCGGGGTATTACTGTACTTAATATTATTAAATTAAGTATTATTAAGTATAATAATATTATTAAGTATTAAATGAAAAAGAAAGTATTAAATGAATTTCTGCATGTTCATTCCGCTACTCCATACAAGCGCTTTCAGCCATTATCTTGTAGTTCAACTTATACATGTGTCCAACAGACACTTGACCTTGACCAGGCATTAGAGTTTTGCCTAGCCGCTCTGTTCTTCCCGCCCTACTTAGTCCCCTGCTCCCTGTGGATTTCACTGCAGGGCAACTAAGGCGACCGGCTGGTCACAGTGCCTATTGCTTGCTAAACCACAACTGTGGTGATATTAAATTATCTAGTAAAACTACAGTAACTGAATTCAATATGACAAATACTACCTCCTGTCAAAATTCTAACGTCTGCACCATCTGTGGAACCAGCTCTGACCCCATTGTCCAATGTATTGAGTGCAAACAATTAATATGCAATGACTGTACACATTCTGACCTGAAAAAATTAAATAAAAGTCGGCGGAAATCATTCTGTTGTGATAGATGTCGACTCAGAAATTCTCAGAAAAGCCCTATAACTGTTGCAACGCCAAACAGCACGGAACCTGAGTCACTTTCCTCCTCTTCGGCTAACAAAGTTGAAATGCCGTACTCTAGTACATTTGAGACAAATATCATGCCAATAACTAGAAATACCGACTCTGAATCGTACATGGATGAAGCCTCTAATCCTTCTTTGTTGTCGCATCAAATCTCAGATGCATCAACTCAAACACATATATCTGTGCTGTCAGAAGATCTCAGCGCTAACTAATTCCCTACGGAAACTCTGAATCCAACCTTTGGTATTCTGCAATCAACTGAATTCCAGGAACTACTCTTTAACACTATGCAGAAAATCCTCATTCAAACTCATCTAATCAGCGCACCTCATACTGCAAACTCTGAAATTCTCCTGGATTCTAATACACTCAATGAAGGAAACAGCGAGCTATATACGGAGATCTGTGGTATAAAAACAATATTAGCTAATCAACAGGCTGAAATTTCTGACATTAACGCCCAAATTAAAAATCTCACATCAGTTATGTCTTGCCACTTAAGGGAAGCTAGGAAGAATTCTGAAACTACTCTCGACACCAATGGGCTCAAAGTGAATACGAATTCTTCATTAACTGACGATGCCCTCAGTACTGAGACCAGATCTTCACCTTCCACCGGCCTCAATACTTCTACTGCTGCAAATATTAATTTGCCCAAGCCTGCTAACATTCATGATTCAAGTCATTCAACTGAGCAATTTATTGCCAAACAGACTCTGTTAGATGATTCTTCTGATGTAAATAGAACCACTCCTCCCACCTACTCTCCTCTGCGGAACAGTTCTGTCTGTACTTCTATTTCACAAGCTCAGAGTCACCAAGCGGAATACTCTTCAACATCAGTTAAGGCAACATATGCAAAAATAACTGCTGCCACATCTAATGAGGTCTGCAAACCTGTCTGTAGATCTGCCGCCACAGTGAGTAAACCTGTTTCTGATTGCCAGTCTCAAATATCGCACCAAAGATCAAAACAGAACAAACCGTCAGAAAATATTAAAGCATCTATATCTCAAGGTACTTTCTCCAAGCTTCCAGCCATAACTCATCAAACACAGAATGTCACTACTGCAGAAAAATCTCAGTTACTCAAACACAAGTATAATATCACAATTATTCCCACAAAAGACCGAGCCGACCGGGCTAGCCGAGTGGGTAAAGTACCTGCCCGGCAACCCAAAGGTCGCGGGTTCGATTCTCGCCTCGGGCTTGGATCAAAGTACTGCAAAAACCTTGGGAGGTGCAATATGGCCACAGAAGCCGATGCGCCAACAACTACCAAATCAAAAAAAAAAAAAAAAAAGACCGAATTTTTCTTTCTAGACTTGGACCCTCCACTAAATCTGAAGATCTTATCAACCTAATTAAAGAAGAATATGGTTTCGGAGTAGATGTCCGTTCTCTGAAGACACGATGTCCCGCCTACTCATCTTTTATAATAACATGCCTTCCATCACAAACAGAAAAAGTGTTGAATCTAAGATCCCTTTTATCAGGGGCTCTAGTAAAACGCTTCACGGACAGACCATCAAGGGAGTGCAAAATCTCCTCTCCACCGGCATAGCAATCAGATACCCTGCTATCTACACATACTACGTTCTCCTCTCGTCATAGAATCCCCAGATCCCAACTGTTCAGTGTTTACCTTCAGAATTGCAGGAGTATAATTAGCAACCTAAACCACTTCAGAGCAATCCAAGGCTCACATATTTACGACATTTACCTGCTCACTGAAACCTGGCTCTCCATTGATATTGATGATCAGGAGATTATAGATGGACAATATACAATCCATAGAAAGGACAGAGGATCTCGTGGAGGTGGAGTAGCTATTATACATTCTAACCATATACTCTGTGAAACTGCATCAAATTTCACAAATATTGAATCAGTATACTGCCTTCTTCATCTTGGCAAGTTAAAGGTTTTAATAGTATTGCTTTATTTTCCACCTCCCTTAACTAATATAGACCTCCAGTACTTAGAAAGCTCGCTGGAATCAATCTTCCCACTAATTCAATCTGCCGACATAGCAATGGTTTTGGGTGACTTTAACTGTCAAATGGCCAATTTAGAATCTTCTTCTCCATCACTGCAGACTAGGGCTCTCTTTAATATGCTTCACAGCTATGGTCTGGAACAAATTTGCAACTTTCCAACCAGAGAAAATGCCTACCTCGACCTAATATTTTCCTCTACTCATATAGATGTTCACACCGACAACCCCATATTTCACTCGGATCATTCACCAATTACTTTTGACATCACAGTGACTTCTCATAACTTCAAATGCAGCTCCCGTACTCCTCGATTCAATTTCAGAAAGGCTGACTGGCCTCTGCTCAACCTAGCTCTAAGAAACGTAGACAAGCAGCTCGCTGACGCTATGGATGACATCGATGTGCTCACCAACAACCTGATTAACTGTGTCCATTCAGTTATATCTGACATTGTTCCTCAATCCCATCTTACCGCACGCTCTACCTACCCGCACTGGTATAATAGTGAACTAATACGTAAAATTAAATCCAAAGAATTCTACAGAAACAAATATAAGCAAACAGGTGACAGTCAATACTATGAAATATTCAGCCAACTCCGCAAAGAAGTGAAAACTCTCATATTAAACTCCTACAACATGTATACAGAGTCAGTTCAGGATAGTCTGCTTACTCACAGAGATATCAAACCATTCTGGAATTTCATGAAGCATAAGAACATAACCAGTAGAAAGTTACAACTCCGAAACGCAGATGGAATTCTCTTATCTGACGAATTCAGTATTGCTCAAGAGTTTGCCAAACACTTTTCTAGAATTCAAACAAATGATACATTGAGACCTGCCTCATTTCCTGACTTCACACCTGTTAAAGATGATATCCTCATTAATCTCTTTATCCCTGATGAAGATTTAAATTCGGCATTAAAAAGCATGAAAAATGACTATACTAGAGGCCCAGATGACATTCCAGGCTTATTTTGGAAAAGGACTGTCACTACATTGAAACCCCTCATACTGCGGATCTTCAACCTGTCTCTCAGGCTGGGGAAGTATCCTAAGCACTTTAAGCAGGTCAATATAGTTCCTATTTTCAAAAAAGGTGATAAAAATGACGTATGCGATTACAGACCCATAACCTTGCAAAACAGCCTGGCTAAACTCTTCGACACAGCAGTGCACAAACATCTCTTCGAATTCTTCAAGCCTTTTATCGATCAGAATCAACATTGTTTCTGCAGTGGCAAGTCTGTAGTCACAAATTTACTTCCTTTCTGGTAATACACCTCTGAAGCTCTTGATAACCACCTACAAGTTGATGCAGTCTACACAGACATATCTAAGGCATTTGATAAAGTCCCGCACGAACAACTTCTGGAAAAACGTAAGCTATATGGCATCCGTGACCCTTTGCTCTCATGGCTACGCAGCTATATTACGCATCGTTCCTTGAGCGTTATCATCGATCAAGTGAACTCAGACTGTTTTATACCACTAAGCGGAGTACCACAAGGCTCTCCCTTAGGTCCTCTTCTCTTCATTGTTTTCGTAAATGATCTTCCTTCTTTCATCTACACCTCCAATGTTCAAGTTGCTCTCTATGCAGATGATCTTAAGATCTACTCAGTAGTGAAGGAGACTACCGATTCTCAACAACTTCAATGTGCTCTCAATAAATTCTCTCTGTGGCTATCTCTGAATGGCTTGTCTGCTAACCCCTCGAAGTGCAAAGTTATCTCTTTCTCATCTTGCAGATCTCCACAACTAATGAATACGGAGTATAGTATTAACTCTGTGATCATCGAAAGGTGTGACCAAGTTAACGACTTAGGGATTCTCTTTTCCAGCAGTGCTAAATTCGATGCCCATGTCCTTAAAATCACCAGCAAAGCATTCAAAACACTGGGATTCATCAAACGGAACACATACAAGTTCAAAAACTACAGATATGCGGTTATCCTTTATAAAACTATTGTTCTGCCAATCCTTGAATTCAGTTCACCCATCTGGAATCCTCACACAAAGACTTTAACCAACAAAATTGAAGCAGTCCAAAAAAACTTTATCCGTTACCTTACGTACCGCAATCCTCTATTCTATCACTCAGTGTATTATGAATCGCTGTGTGATTACTTTCATCTAAGGCCTCTGTGCACTAGAAGAGTTACTGCTGACATCGCCCTCCTAGCCAAAGTAATCACTGGAATTTATGAAGCATCTGATATCCTGAGTAAAATAAACTTCAATGCTCCCTGTAGACAAGTCAGGAACCTTACACCGTTTCGCCTTGACTATGCCAACACGGACTTTATGAAGTTCAGTCCACTGAACAGAATCAGCAAATCAGCAAATGACTCTCTCATTGACTTCTTCGACAACTCCCAATCACTGATAAACTCCATCCACAAGTTTGCCTCTTCTCTTAAACTGCAAAGTGACTAGCTCACATCTAATTATTGTAGCTTATTATTTGTTATATTATTTTTCTATTCTCTAACGGATTAATTATTACTTGTTTTACCGGTAACTTAACTTAATACAATCCTCTTTTGTACATATGCTTTTATTGTTTGAATCTATATCAATGTTTATCGTCCTGTAGGATTTCACATTATTGTTATTATGTTTATTGATCTGATCTCAGATACACTGTTAATGGTTACCTGTTGTGTATCTTTTTATTAATAAAATAAAATAAAATAAAATAAAAAAATAAAAATAATCGAAACGGAAAATAAAGAAGACACTAAATTGATTATCAACAACACCAAGATCCCTACACTCGGTCTCATGGCGGAAACTCCTAAAGAAAAAGGTCCCCCTCAGTCATCATATTTGGTGTAGACCCGAATCTGACTCCGGAGACAATCTGTAAAGAAATCTTCATGCGAAACCTGCAACAAGACTTCCCCGACGGAGACTACAAAAGTTTAGTAGTGCCCAAACATCAAGCCAGGACCAGGGATGGCAGCTCGACCAAATGGGTGGTCGGATTGACCCCTGAAGCGTGGAGAGTCATTACAAAACAAGAAAGGATCTACATATGCTGGAGCTCCCACCGATTTAGGGAACACATGGCAGTGCCAAAATGCTTCCGATGTTGCCGATTGGGCCACACCACCCACACGTGTGCCCAACAGGAACCAACCTGCGGACACTGTGCTGAGAAGGGGCACAACTATGCTAACTGCCCGAACAAAGGAAAAGAACCAGCCTGCGCAAACTGCAAGTGGCAGAAGCTTCCCCATACGCACTCTGTTCGAGACAACAAATGCCCGGTATATGTAAAAGCAAGAAGTGCACAACAAATAAGAATAAATTATGGGAACTCTCCCTAAAAGGTACAATAACAACTGTATCAAATTTCTTCAACTGAATGAGCAGCGGGCTATTGCCGTAGCTGGTCATATTAGACAAAAAGCTGAAGAAGAGAACCTGGACATCCTTCTGCTGCAGGAACCCTACACCTGCGCGGGAGCTGTCCGGGGTTACCCACTCAGCTACAAAATTGTTCAGGTAGAGGGAGCCACCCCTTGGCCTGCTGTGGCTGTCAGGAATCCCGACATAACTGTAACAAGAATAACACACCTGTGCTCGGAGTGGGCGGCCTGCACTCACATTGTTACTCCATTGGGAGAGCTATATATCATCTCTCTGTACTGCCGCCCAGGAGCTGACATCCAACCAGCCATCCAATACCTAAATCAAGTACAAACGGAACTTTTGGGTTCAAGGATCCTCGTATCTGCGGACCTAAATTGTCGTTCGCCACTGTGGCATAGTGAGACTCCTGAACGTCGAGGAACCAGGAATGGCCAATATGTGGAGGAATTCCTGGCTAACAGCAACTTCGTTGTCCTAAATCGACCAAACAATCTCCCCACATTTAGTTTCACTCTCTGGGAGGTCACTATAGATGCAACAATGGCTACCAGATCCCTTGCTGGACACCTGAATGATTGGACGGTGCAGGAAGACTGGACCTCCTCAGGCCACAGGGCTATCACCTTCACGATGCACAGACCGCTTCACCGGGCTCCAACAAACAGCTACAAACTCAACAGATATGCCGTTGACAAGGCCAACTGGAACAACTTTAAAGAAGCCATAATTAAGAACACTGAGAACCTGTTTTCCAATAACCTCAACAACCAAACCCCCGATCAACACCAGTGTGCTGTCACTAACGCCATCCTACAAGCAGCGGACCAGTCGATACGGAGAAGGGTCCTCCGGCCAGGCGCTGTGCCGTGGTGGTCGCAGGAACTTTACCTACTTAGGAGAGATATGAACAGGCACGTATTTTCCTGTTCATATCTCTCCTACTTAGGAGAGATATGAACAGGAAAAGACGTGCCTTCCAAAGAGCCAGGCGGTCCTGGCCTCCTCCTGAGGTTGAACCCCTCAGACAACAATACAGGGAGGCCAGGAATAACTACACTGCGATGATCAGGCAGCGGAAGAAACTGTCCTGGGAGCATTTGGTTTCCACAGTCGGCAATACAGACCCATGGAGCATCATATATAGAATAACCAGAAACAAGTTACCAAGGGGAGAGGTCACGCCTCCACCATCACCCCACAAGGCACCATGACCAACAACTGGCACGACACCGTCAACAACATTCACAATGCCACCTTCAAACCCATCGAAGAGAACAACACACCTCAACAGCATCAGCTGTGCCACGCCAACAAAACCTACCAATCGGCCCGAGTGGAACAACCATTCACTTTGCAAGATTTACAAACTGCCGTACAAAAAATAAAAAACAAAAGAACCCCAGGACTGGACATACTTGAACCAGAACTGGTAAAAAGGTGGCCGAGTATGCCCCGAACTTGCTATTAGACTTATATAACCACTGTCTTCGTCAGGGCTGGTTCCCCTCGGATTGGAAGGTAGCCAGCCTAAAATTAATCATAAAAAACTCATCAAAACAGCCACATATACCGGAGTCCTACCGACCTATAGCCCTTCTGTCTGTACTCAGCAAGGTCCTGGAACAACTTCTTCGACAGAGGCTTGAAGTACATTACACCACAGCAAATTTAACAACAGACAAACAATTCGGATTCAAAACGGGGAAATCCACTCTGGATGCACTAGAATATATCATGAATGCCGCGTCAAACTGCCAAAGAAAGTACCTTCTTCTCATCTCTGTGGACTTTGCAGGGGCGTTCGATGCCCTCTGGTGGCAGAGCATCCTCGCAAGACTAAGAGCTGCCAACCAGCCAACAAACCTATATGGTTGAATTCAGAGCTACCTGAACAATAGGAAGATCCTAGTGCAGGCTCCCTACTGCAGGGTTGAACACCAGGTACACAGGAGCTGCCCTCAGGGCTCTGTACTGGGTCCCCTCCTATGGAACTACGTGCTGGATGAGTTCCTCTCCCTTGAACTGGGGGGCGTGCAAGCGCTCGCATATGCAGATGACCTCTCCCTAATCCTCTCTGCTGATTCAAGAGCACAACTGGAAACGCTTGCCAACTCAGCACTTTCTACACTAAGAGAGTGGACTGAAACTCATCACCTTAATATCTCTGCCACCAAAACCCAATCTATCCTACTAAAGGGATATCTCACTCCTACCAGACCACCCCAGATAAAAAATCTACAACAGAACGATCAAGTTGGCCACAGAACTCAAGTACCTAGGAGTGATCCTGGACCGAAATTTATCATTTACACCCCACTTAAAATACATCCAGAAGAAAATGAAAAACTACGCTGCCATGCTTGCCAGGATTACCCGCCGCGACTGGCGGCTGAAAAGAAGAACCCTAGCAATACTTTACAAAGCAGCCATTATCCCTGCGATTGCATATGCTTCTGGTGTCTGGCACCATAAGGCCTCTACGGCGGTAAATCGTCGGCTACTCAACATCATTCACCGACCGATTTTATTAACCCTCACCAGAGCATGCCGCACTGTATCTACTCATGCGCTGCAAGTACTCACTGGGACCCTCCCTCTTGATCTTGAAGTGATTCGCCTAGGTATGTTACAGCAGCTTAGACGCGGAAATCCAACTACCTTCCATGATCACACCACAGACCCAACTGCAGATCGGACAGTGGAGAAGAAAAGACTCCAGATCTATTTGCGATCAATATGGCAGCAGCGCTGGACGACCTCCACAAAAGGGGAAGTCACGCGGAGGTTCCTCCCCGATCTACAACAAATATACCCACAGTATCCGGTATGGCTTTGCCCTGGATTGTACAGCACGTATCTCCTAACAGGACATGGAGCGATTCGCCACAAATTACACCTTCTCGGACTCGAAAACAACCCAATGTGTGCATGTGGCTCTGTGGAGACCTGGGGACACCAGATGTATGACTGCGAATTTTATGAAGATCTTCGTGTTGAATTAATCATCCAAGTGCGCCTTAATCCCAAAAACCGGGAACACTACTTACTGGAAGATGAAGCCTCATATATAGCATTCACCAAGTTTGCCCAGAACCTGTATGCTAGACGCTTGACCATTCCTCTGCCTGCAAACTTCGAATAGATGTGTCAAACAAAGCTTCTCAGAGACCCCCAATCAGATGTCAGGTTTCACTGCTTGATCCTTCATGCAAGACAAAACTGGAACTCTTATCAGAAGTGACAAAACTCCACTTCCCAGAACATTGACTAACGGACGGGACAACAGTCCCATGAATGACTCCCAACTGTGACATTTTGCACAACCTATTCAGCGAAACCAACATTGGATCGCCTCTGCTGGGCCTCAAGTTTTTCTGGATGGTGTGGACCTGACCCTACGGTCTGGTTTGCTCCCACTCATGCACACAGGCCACATTGGCAACCTGAGCCAGCTCCCTTGTTTGGCTCACTGTCTTACCTGTTCCTGGCAGAGCAGGGAGGGGACAGTTTGCTGTCCCCTTCCCCCCTGCCACCCTATTTCTTCCCTCTGGTGGGGCATGGGCATGCCCACTGTAAACTGGAGTTGCCTTCCTTTCGGCTCCATATTTCTGTCTATCTGCCCCCCAGTCTTCAGCCTTCACCCCACTCTATCTGACAGCAACGTGAACATGCCCCAGACAATCTAAAATCGTCAATCTAAATTAATTTTGCCCAACATTTTGGACTTCTAGCGCTCCCAGCGACGCGTACGCGAATTTTTTTTTTTTAGGTCCTAGCCACTGAAATCTCAGGAAATTAGGTGGCAGGACCTGCCAGAGTGAACTATATACTAGTGAGTACCTGGTCTGCCTCCACGGGGCGAAAGTGGGACAACGTCGGGCCTCAGTAGGGGTCTGGCGGCTAAATGATCAGATGAACAACGGTACAAGGCATCACACATATACAAAGTCCATACACTTTTGAATCTCTGGCTTTTCCAGTCAACTGGTTCACCCACAATGTAAACTACGCGGAGATGGGGGAAACCCCTGGTGCCGCTTGACCCTAAACACACTTTACACTTTACTCCACACCGTGGATGATCGTCTACAGATATGGCGTCAAAAACATGAGGCCCTTAATTCATTATGCATGGTATCAAAAGTGCGGACCGGTGGAAGCGACTATGTGGTATGGGGCATGTTTCGTTGGGAGGAACTTGGACCCCTGGTGCATGTGGAACAACGTATCAGTGGTCTCCACTTTCGTCAACCGCTTGCTGACTGTGTACACCCCGCTACGTTACACGTTTTCCCGAATGGCAATGGTGTCTTCCAAGATGACAATGCGCCGAGCCATCGGGCACTTGTTTTGCAGGAATGGTTTGAAGAATATAGTTCTGACTTCCAGGATATCGATTGGTCTCCGAATTTCCCCCGATATCAATCCGATAGAGCACTTGTGGGACACTATGGAAAGGCATATCAGGCGTCCCGATATTCCAATCACCTCCGTACCTCATTGCTGACCGCATTACACATAGCTTGGTTGGCCATACCTCCCGAACACTTCCGACGTCTTGTTCAATCAATGCCACGTCGGATAGCTTCTGTACTGAGGGCAAAAGGAGGACCCATGAAGTATTAGGTAGGTGGTCATAATTCAGTGATCACTCAGTGTATATTGCGAATACGGATAAAATTAAAGCAATCGATTAAAATATGCTTTATATAGATAAAATGGTGTCACAATACTCGCACATAGGAGAGTCAATGGCATAATGGCATAGTATTTTGGGTCAGGCGCCACTGGTGGTTTCCCACATCTGCGCCATATGTACTCTGTGATGGAATGCAGAACAATTGCAAAGGCCAGAAAAAGGTGTAATTGTCTGGTTTATGAAGTACTGTGTTTTGTTCTGTTGTTGTGTCTCTGGCTGCCGCAGGGCCCCTAGTGGGGTCCTACGTTGCCTGCCACCACCACTGGGAGGTGAGCCAGGCTGCCCGTTATACGCTGGCTGGTCTCTGCCAGGTCGAGTTAACTTCCTGACTGAGACCAAATAAAAAAAACTTTTTGTTGAAGAGAGCACACTAGGAATTAGAGTAAGAGTAGAGTAGGTCAGAATGTAGGGTAAGGAATAGAGATGGACCAAGGTGAAGGGCCCAGCTGGTAATTTAAGGCGAAGTGGGAGAGGGTATAGGGAATTAAAGTCACAGGGGCAGGTGCCCCCGTATGAGCGCGATTGAAGGGATATCCCGCACTCAGCAGAGTGCCAGTAGCATAGATCCCGCACCCACAAGAGGGTACCAGCATAATCCTATCCCAGAGTGGGGTTTGCATGAGAGCTTGGTTGCTATAATTTCCTACACAATAGGAATTAGGGTAAGATGTGGGTAATGCATTTATTCTACCCCTGTTGAGGATTTGCAATGGTGGTGGAATGTTCCGGTCAGGCCTGTCATGGATGTGATAAACCTGTCTGGTGTTAATAACTGCCTGTACAAATCGTGTGACGGTTGCATAAGATGTTTCATAGTTTATGAGGATGTGCTCCTGTGGGCAGGGGTTGGATTGTATGAGGGGCAGTCGTACATGACGTGTACCCAGGACTCCTCATCTTCACAGTGACAATAAGGATTGTTTTCGATACCGAGTGCTGTTAACTTTTGCTGGAATGGGCCGTGTCCAGTAAGCAGAAAGGTTGCCTGCAATCTAGGTGAAGACCAAGGAGGAGGCTTGGGATAGGAAAGGGCGATTGTGGGGAAGAACTTCTTAGTGACTTCTCCTTTATTTGTTGCATTCCAGGACTCCTGCCATACACGCTGTAGGTGGTTGGCGACACGCCTTTTTTCTTGCTTATGGTCATTTGTGAGGTCCAGATGCAGATCCAGTAGTTGGGTGGGAATACCTTTCTTGTGGCGCTGGTAGAGGCCTCTTTTCAGTACTTTCAGGTAGAGGGGCATGAATCCTGCGATGACTTGCAGCGCAGGGGGTGCTGACTGTGCGGCATGCTCTGGTAACATACAGAAGAATAAATCGCTGAATTGAATCGAGTTTACTCCTGTTCCGCTCAAGTGTTGCTCTAGTGCACCATATGGAGGCCCCATGGCAGACAATCGGTACGAATACCGCTTTGTAGATTAGAGAGAGGGCCTTGTGCTTCAGACCCCAGTCAGCCCGGCTTATTCTTCTGATCATGGCTGCGTATTTTCTTATTTTAATGGCAAGTTACTTCAGATGAGAATGAAAGGTGAGGTTTGCATCTATGTGGAGGCCTAGGTATTTAACTTCAGTATATGATCTGATTGGTATGTTGTTTATCTTCATGACTCGGGGTCTGCGGATTTGAAGTTTCCTTTTCAACAGGATGGACTTTGTTTGTTCACCCGAGATAGATAGTTGGTACAGTGAGGCCCAATTGTGTAGCCATCCAAGAGCTCGATTTGCTTTCACTTCCAGTACATCTCTTGTGGCAGAGTGTATTACAAGAGCAAGGTCATCAGCGAAGGCAAGGGGTAAGACCCCGCCGAGATCCATCCCCAGGAACTCGTCCAGGACAACTGAACACAGGAATGGTCGCAGAACAGAGCCCTGGGGGCAACCCCGGGTAACACATCTGGAGACTCTGATATTTGGTTTCAATTTGGAGGGATCTGTTGTTGAGATAGGATTTTATACTGTCATAAAGATTGTAGGAAACTCCAGCCAGCCGCAGCCTCCTAATAACGCTGGGCCACCACAGCTGGTTGAAAGAGCCGGCGAAATCCACCATAATGTCTAGGGTTTACTTGTTCTGCGGTTCATTGGCTTGGGAGATGAGCTTATGGACGGCGTCCTCAGAGCTGAGACCCGTCTTGAAGCCAAACTGCAGTGCTGAGGCAAATTGTTTTCCATTGTAACAGTCAGTAAGGTGGAAGAGGAGGTTCTTGAAGTTTAGCGAGAACAGAGAGCAGTGCTATTGGCCTATAGGAGGTAGGAAAGTGAGTTAGCTGTTCAGGGTTTTTAAGTATTAATTTGAGCGTAGGTTCTTTCCAGGTAGCAGGGAAGAAACCGTCAGCCAAGCATCTATTGAAGAGAGACTGACTAGGGTGGTAGGATAAAGTTCTGCGAATTTCTTAATCACGTCAACTTCAAGGAGGTCAGAGCCAGGGGTCTTCCCTGCTTTTGTCTTTGCTAGGGCTAGGTTTATCTCTGCAAAGGTAAATGGTTCTTTTGTGTTGTGTGGTGCATAGGCTTCATTGCTGGCTACTATTTGAGTTTGCTCTCGGCTTAACTGTGTGTTTTCCGGAGGGAAGAGGCATCAAGAATATTATTTAGAGAGTCAGTCCAAGATGTGGTGAAGGTTCCATCAGGTTTCTGCAAGGAGTCCAAGACTTCTCACCTGGGCAGCTTATTGGTTACAATGCGGAAGACTGTTTCCCACGGGTTGCTGTTGCCAGTGGAGGTTGCCAGGGTCCTCCATGATTCTCTCTTGCTTCTGCGAATTTCAAGTGTGTAACGGTTTCTCAGCAGTCGATAAGCTTCCCGCGCAGCGTCCACTTCCTGGGGGGGGGGGATTGGGCACAAGCCTTTGGAATGCTTTCCGAGCGAGGTGGACCGGTTTCCTTAGGTCGCGAAGGTTGGCGTTTTAGCAGGGAACGGCGTATCTGTAAGGTTTTCTTCGTGGGATGGCTAAGCCGCAGGCATTTCTGATTATCTTGGTTATTTTGTGCACACAATCCTCTAGTGAGCTGGCGTCTGGTAAAGGAGGCTTCTTGCGAGCTCCATCTGAAACCGACGCCAATCTGCTTTTTAGTACAGTAGCGTACTATGTTTCTGGGGATTGGTGGAGAGCGTTCCACAGAGCGAGCAAGAGAGAGTGTGATCGCTCTGTGGTCCGAAGTAGTCCAGGATTCTTGCACTGTCCAGCCAACCAGTTTTTGGGCTATGTCTGGCGTGGCCATGTTATGTCTATTATACTCACCTAGAGGGAGCTACTGAAGGTGGGCAAGTGGCCCGGTCTGTTGAGAATCCGAAGGCCAGTAGTTAAAATGAAGTCCTCAAGTCGTTCACCATTTCTGGACCCAGTTCTGTTGGGTGTTAGGCTGTGCCACAGGGCAGAGTGACAGTTGGCATCCATTCCAACCAGCAGCCTCCCTCCCGGAAGAAGGTGGAGAGCCATCTGGATGAGTGATGTTGCAATAGTGATGTTCTCAGTGGGGTGACTATATACTGAGAGCAGGTAGATGGAGTCAAGGGTTGTCAGGATCTGGGCACAAGCGCTGATAGAAGCACATAGTGGTGCGATACGGACTGCTGTAATCTCTGTATTCCTGATAACTACTGCGGCCCATGGCTGGTCATCCGTGCAAGTGTATAATTTTGCATGAAGTTGGATATCCAACTACGTTACCCTTGCAGACATAGGGTTCTTGAAGCAAGAATGTGTCAATGTGCTCTTTTGCTTTGATTTTTAATTGGTCAACGACCACTCTTGCTCGTTGTGCATTAAGTTGAAATATTTTAATCTGTTGTTGAGTGGTTATAGTGGCTTGCTTATCCAAAATTTATCCTTGATTGGTATACTCTTGACTTTTTTGTAGACTGTACAGGTCTCTTATTGAGTGGTCGTGGGGTGCTTTTGCTGCCTTGCAGTTGGCACAGGAGGGCGGCTGCTCCTTGGCAGAGCAGTCCTTAAACGCATGCCCTTTTTGGGCACAGTGCCCACAGGTGGACTCTCGCTGGTTACAGGTATGGGACGTATGGCCGAAACGCAGGCACCTGTAACACTTGGGGACAGAGATGTGCTCCCGGTATCTATGGCTGCCCCGGGCAATGTAAACCCTGTTTTGTGAGGCAATGATCTGCCACGCCATTGCTGACAACTCAACGATCCAGTTAACATTTCCTGGTACTTTTGCCCTGGTACTATATTTCGACGCTACGTGCTCTTCCTGGTCCCCCTCTGTTAAACACATACTGAGATTCCTGCGATAGATAATATCCTTTAATTCCTGAGGGGGTTAGGTTTATATCGATGTCAAACAGGACTATTGATGGGCCTTTCCGCTTCGGAGCCTCCGCCCCCAGTCCATAGTTGGTTATATCCGTATTCTTTAGGATTTCCAGTGCCTCCTCTCTGGTATCTGTCTCTATTATAATGCCAGGGTTCCTGATTTTTCGTATACTTTTAATTCTTATGTTCTTCATTTGTTCTTGCATGTTTTTTCTGAGTGCCTCTTTGACCTCCTCACTCGTTCCCAGTCTTGCGCCTTCGGTAGGCTTAACAAATATAACGTGAGCCTCCGTTTGTTTTTGGGTCCTTTGTCAGGTTTTGCTCTGGGCAGATGATTAACTGTGGCTGTAGATATGCCATTCCTCAACGCCTCAACAAAGGAACGGGGGCGTTGTGGCATTTGTTTTTCCTGTTCCTGTGCTAGAACATCAAGCTTAGTTTGCATTCTCTCATTGACAACGTGGATGTTGAGGATAACATGCTCCATCTTGCCGAAAAGCTGGATGATGTCTGTTCTGATGGCCGCAGTGATTCTAGGTTACTAGGCCATATATTTTCCGAGTGAATCCCGAATGGCTATAACTTGCTCAACAGGAGTACCAGTCAGGGGGAGGGATCCTGACTTTTGGGGTTCTCATTTTCAGAATTACTGGAGGTATCATTTTCTCCTCCCTCAGGTACCTCTTTGAAGGTTGGAGACCCGGCGCCAGACCGTCCCCTCCTGCGATTTATTGGATTTTCCATTGTTTTTGGTAGTTTTTTTAGGCCATCTACGGGGTTAGAAGTCTCGCTTGTCAAGTGGGTGGATGTTCTGATCCCTCTTTTTCCATTACTTCCTGTTCAGTATCACTCAATGTAGGTATTTGCAAAAAATACGAAAAATCGGATATATTCGGATTAGCAAATTCCGTACAAGACAAGGCAAAATAAGCCGAATGCTGTTTACCACAAGTAGGCACAATACGTCAGAGAATCTTGTGTTAAATTTAGGTTAAGAAAGAAAAGTTTTTAAGCTTTCTTCTGGGGCAAATTAGTCAGTTCTAGCATTCACCGTGTCTCCCGTTGCTTGAAAATATGACGTCGAGCTAGAGCCAGTGAGAAAAGAGCTTAGAGGCAGGTGGAGAACAATTGCCCAGGTGGATGAATAATCGCCTTTATGCGCTCAACGTTCAGCATTGTTTGTGTCTTTGTCTTATAGTAGGCGGTGAGAGAAGTGATTCGATGAGTGTCACTGTGCGTATGAAAGTTATATTAAAATTTAAAATAAAATGTACTTAACTCAGAAGTCTTGATCCCATTGTCATCTCGGTAGCTTCTTCCGACTTTGGACAGCTGCTGTGATGTATTAATAGGTTGGCAGGTTCCAATAAACCACTATTTTAGGAAATAAAAGAAAGAGAGCAAAAATCACACAACTAACTACGTTGGCCCTCATATATAGGAGGGTCATCTGCCCTCAGCAGGAACGAATGTGTTAAATGACTGTGTCCTATGCGGAGTCGAGCAAAAACAAGTTCCTTGCTACGATTCCTGCGCAGACAAGACTGGCATGTTTCAATTACATGCTTTATCTTTTTATAATTTATTTGTTCTCTCTCTATGCCATAGTTCTTGCCATTGAGAATATATCTTGTCGTGTATTATTTGCCTGTACTCTGTATAGGGGACTGACAGGCAAAGATTATTAGTGGGAGTTGCTGATTTGGCTGCCGTGTCAGTCATTTCATTTCCCCTTATTCCAATGTGACTAGAATCCAGCAGAAGGGAATATCAAGGTGGTGTTCATTAAGAGGATGTATCTTCTGCTGAACCCGACAGGGAAATGGATGCGAGTTTTGTTTCAAAGATAATAAAGCCTGTAATATACTCAAAGAATCAGAATATATTATTGACCTTTGGTAATGACAAGTTCTTATGTGGTGTGCTGCTAACCCTACAGCATGCAGCACTGCAGTGTGTATGCTGGACTCAGAAAGAATATGCTGAGATATAATAAGAAAGATAACAGCAGATCCAACATAAGATTCCGACTTCGAGCCGTGTGTGTAAACTGGCAGGAAATCAAAGTGGTCAGCTGGGTGTGCTGAATAGAGCGGCAGGTAGACAGATGATGGGATATTATACTTTATCCAGTTCTTAAGGGGAAAAGTCGCATGATGGAATATGAGCATGCCAGGGTGGTAGGGTTTGCTTTGCTGTTTGGGCAATCTTGTCTACAATGATGCTAAAGTTTCTGAGTAGCTCTTGTACACGAATAGTAAAAGGTTGGTTGGTAGTCAGACGGGCATTGTACAAACTTTCCAAACGTGGCTCAAATACACATAGGATGGTCTGGCAGGGACTTCTGTTTTAAAGCATACTTTAAAGACAACTGCTTACGTCGAAGCGAGAGTGGCAGTTCATTTGCTTCTAATATATGCTCTGGACAGGAGATGCTCGAAATGCATCAATAGCGATACTGATAGCCTGATGGTGGACAGAATCCAGCCATTGAAATACGCTGTCTCTAGCTGAAGCGTATACCTGGGACCCGTAATCTAGTTTGGATTGTACAAGTGCACTGTAGACATGTAATAAGGTGTATCGGTCTGGTTTCCAATGCATAGAGGAGAGAGAACGAAGAATATTTAGTCCCCTCGTTCACTTTATACCGGGTTCATAGATATGTTCTAGAATGGTCAACTTCTTATCAAACACGAGTCCTAAGAATTTTGTGTCTGACTCTACTGGAATAGCATTTTGTTCAAGCCTTAATTCAGGTTCAGGATAAAGATTAGTCTTAAGACAAAAGTGTACGCAAATAGTCTTCTGCAGCGAGAACCTGAATCCATTAGCAAGTGCTCGGGACTTAAGGTGATCAATGGCTTATTGCAGTTGTTTTCAATAACCCTCATGTTGCTTGACTGAGAAAACACTGCGCGGGTAGTACAGCGGTATCGTCACCGTCCTCCCCACCCGGATGGAAAAGGCCTGGGTTCGAATCCCGTCGATGACGCGAGGAACTTTAATGGGCTTTTTTCACTCCGTGGCTGAGTTAGTTGGTCTCAGGCGTAGATAGCAAGGTTTTTCTCCCCAGTAGCTGGGATTTTTTCGTCCAGCAAAACAGGCAAATCAACAGGAATTATAGAAGCCAATTCAGAAGAACAGTGCCCATGGAAGTATCTGTAGAAGAGGCATGCAGCAGAAACAGTGCGTCTATGAGAAAGCGAGTGGAGAGACTCTGTTAGAGATGAATCATTAATTAACCTAACTGCCCTCTTCTGAATGGAATCAAGAAGCCTGAGAGAGGTTTTGGGGGCACCACCCCAGATGTGGGAACAATATTCCATGGCAGGGCGGATTTGCGATTTATACAGAGTGAGCAGCTGTTTGGGAGAAAAGTAACGCCAAGAGCGAAAGAGAAAACCAAGTTTTTTAGATGCAGAGGAAGCAATATTTGTAATGTGCTTGTGCCAAGAGAGATTAGAAGTCAGGGTAATCCCCAAAAGAGATATATCATTTTGCCTAGAAATCGGAGTGTCACTAAAGATAAGCATAGGAGCAGAAGAATCCTTTTTGCGAGATATAAGACAAGATTGAGTTTTAGAAGGGTTGAAATCAACTAAGTTGTCTTTGCCCCACTGGAGAATTACCTGAAGATCGGCATTTAAGGAATTGGCAGCAGATTTTCGAGAACTTGAAGCTGATTGAGCTGGACAAGGTTTCTCAAAATGGAAAGTTGAATGCAATGTGCTATCATCGGCAAAACTATGGATAGGATTTCCAGTCAATGGAAGAAGGTCATTGATATACAAGAGGAAAAGAGTGGGGGAAAGAACTGAACCTTGGGGGACACCAGCATTAGTGGAGAAGTTAGAAGACAGAGAGCCATCTACCATCACCCTCAGTGAGCGATCAGAGAGAAAACTGGATAACCAATTACTAAAAACAGTTGGCAAACCATAAGATGGAAGCTTGTTTAGAAGACCTTTATGCCAAACACGATCAAAAGCCTTTGAGATGTCAAGAGCAACTACTTGTGTTTCACCGAACCTTTCCATTGAATTAGTCCATAAATGGGTAACATAAGCCAGAATATCACCAGTGGATCGACACTGACGGAATCCATACTGGCGATCGTTGATCAGACGGAAGGTTTCTAGGTAGTTTAAGAGTTGGCGGTTAATTGATTTCTCCATTACTTTAGAAAGAATAGAAGTAATTGCAATGGGACGATAATTGGATGGGAGGGATTTGTCACCCTTTTTAGGAACTGGCTGGATATGAGCAAATTTCCAAGCAGAAGGAAAAACACCTTTGGAATAAGAAAGTGAAAAAAGGCGACAAAGAATAGGAGTAAGTTCAGGAGCACAGGTTTTGAGAACAAGTGGAGAAATACCATCAGGACCTGGAGCTTTCTTAGCATCAAGATTCATCAAAATCCTTCTGATATCCTTTTGACGGAAGACCACAGGAGGCATTGAATGGAGCGTGTTAGGAATGGTGGGAGGTGTTTTTCCAAGATCGTTAATACATGAGCTCGAAGAAAAATGGGATGCTAGCAGGTCAGCTTTATCCTTGGCTGAAGTGACAACAGAACCATCTGGTTTGGACAGAGGTGGGAGCAGAGATGGGCAAAAGTTGCGGCCAATAGCTTTGGCAAGAGACCAGAATGCTCGGCTACCATTAGGGCAAGAAGCAAGTTTTCTACTCTTAGCCTGTTCAAACTCTAGTTTGGACTGATTAATAACTGCTTTACAATTGTTGCGAGCTTTGGTGTAGGCAGAAAATGAAACTGAAGAACTAGAAACAAGCCAATTACGATATGCAACGTTCTTCTCTTGGACAGCCTTAGCACATTTATTGGAAAACCAAGGTTTAGATAAAGGACGAGATTTTAAAGTGGAGTGTGGGATAAAGGATTCCATTCCTGCAAGAATAATTTCACTGACACGATCTGAGCAAACGTTGACATCAGAAGTTTTGAAACAGTAATCAGACCAAGGAAAAGAAGAAAAGAAGTCTCGCAGGTCATCCCATTTTGCATTCTTGTAATGCCAAATAATACGAGGTTGGGAATAGCCATGAGATAAAGGTTCCATTGGAGAAGAGGCAATCACCAAGTTGTGATCTGAAGTGCCTAAAGGACCTCTCACTTCAACCTTGTACTTAGAAGGGTTGTTTGTGAGAAAAAGATCAAGCGTATTGGCTGTATGATTAGGATTGTCCGGTATTCTTGTAGGTAAATGAACAATCTGTGCTAGGTCATTAGTAATTGCAAAAGCCTCAGCATCTCGACCTGCTGGGTCGGTGTGACTAGAAAACGGAAGCCAGCTGGAGTTGTGAACGTTAAAATCACCAAGGAAAATTACCTCACTGTTAGGAAAGTTGGACTGGAGAAAGTCAAGTTGCAAAGAGAGGAAGTCAAAGAGCTCCAAGTGATTAGTGGAGTTGCGAGAACGGTAGAGACAACAGATGAATTTTACACAATGAGGTAGAGAGAGTTTAAGCCAGAGAAGATCAAAGAGAGGAGATTCCAAATTGCCAAGTCTCTGACAGGGAATATCAGAACGGACATATGCACAAGTACCACCTTTGAGCCGAAAGGAATCATACAGCAAATAATTTGGACATCTGAGATGAGCAGTAGTTGAATCAACTGATAACTGAGATTCAGTCAGAAAAGGTACATGGGGTTTGGAGGACTGCAAGTGGAAATGGACATCGTTGAGATTAGAATTGAGACCACGTATATTTGTGAAATGAATTAGGAAGTCCTTGGGAGGTTTAGATCTTTTCGCAGATAAGCTTGCTCTATTATTTTGACAATTCATGGTGTATTCAATAGTAAGAAAAAGTGGGTGGGACATGCTGTATGAAGTAATGAAATTTTTGGATATGGCGTACATGTGGTAAGAATATACCCAGATCCTTGACATAACGTGGCCTCGACAATGCTCCCCGCATACACACTACTCGGACTCCCTCCAGTCACTATCTGGCAGAGTAGAGGTAGCAAGATTATACACTAGCTGATCCGGAAGCTTCCTAGAGAGTTACCAATAGGTTCAGTCCGGTGTACTAACTAGCGGCCGGCCTGCGAACACCGTTTTAGAGCTGTACCCTCGAAATGTAAGGAATATTGGATCTCGCCACGACATTCATCATAACCTCAAAAATCATCAATCATACTGCATGATGGAAGAGATAGGGAAGGGTTGGCCGGAACTTAGCTCTAGAGACTAAACATGGGTTCCACCACTTCAAGCCTCCAATAAGCAAAGTGGTGGTATTTCACCGGTTGATGAGAGTCATCTACCACCTAGTACTGCCTGGTAACATAGAGGGGCGGCGTTCCTCCATGTGGTGTGGGCGCCACACCTCGACCCCTGCTTACGTTGGTTCACACCTGGGTGGTCACCCACCATGTACTTGTGCATGAAGGTTATACCCAGGATTACTAACAGTCCCACCATCGTGAAGGTGCAAGCAGAGGATTTGGCTGTCATAGACCGTCCGGACTTCGCCGAAATTGGGTCCACTTTGACTTGAGTGTCACCCGAATATCAGTTCCATCAACGTTTTAGACTCCCAGGTAGCAAGAACAGCTTGTCTGGCATATCTGAGAGAATGTCTGTGACAACCTCAAGGACCTAGGTTAACTGGCATCTCTCTGGCATATCTGAGAGAATGTCTGTGACAACCTCAAGGACCTAGCTTCCTAGGTTAATCAAATTAATCACAGTTAGGATTACAGAACGCCTTTCTCCTTTTTCCAGGACTATATTCTTGACTAGGAATAATAATACTAAACAGTACTTACAATAACTTTTCCCATTCTCCAAGTTGAGCCAGTTCCTTGATCTTCAGGCAACTTTCCTTAATGGTCTCCACATCTGATTTCTTTGTTCTGTATTCTCACCGACCAACTCGCTCTAATACGGTATACTCATAGTAAAACTGCCCACTCACTTTAAAACTACCTACTCACTTGAACCTACCCACTCTCTCTAAAACAACCAACAACTACCTCCAAACCACAAGCTCACCCCAAACAGACCAACGCTCTTTAAAACGACCAACAACTACCCTTTTTTCCCGCCGAACAAATCCTTATATATCCTTTCGTCCTAAATTCTCCCTCTTTCCCTTACCTTAGTGTAATCCCTGATTAGTTCCCCTGTCCTTGAACTTCTCCGTTTCTCCGTATTTTATTTTCCTGGTTCGGCGTTCCGGGGAAACCTGACCCTCTTCAGTAGGTCGAAGTTCACCCTCCTTCCAAGAATTTTGTCTCGCCTTTAAGCATTTTTCCTAACGGCTTATTTCTAATCTTATTTTAATTGTTCGTTGAGTGTATAATTATTGTTCACTGAATTTGTCTAATTTGTCAGAATATTCCGATGTTAAATGCACCAATATATATTATTATTATTATTACCTTATTTTTATTTATTTATTTATTAATAAAAAATTTTCTTTTTGTTTTTTTTTTAGTAAGCCTAAACTTACGCTAAAGTCATCGAAGAGAGGGCACTCTTCATAGTAGGAGGTCGGTTCATGAAGATTATGTGTGTAGCGACCACAGAGCGATCTCCTTTGCGATCTCTAAAAACAAAATTTGATCATCCACCACCACCACAGCATCTTCGTAGATGCTCTATCAAATTTATAAAATGGCCACTCTTCCATGCTTCTTAACGATTAGCGTTCAACGAGGACACCCTTGCCTCTCTGAATCAACTGAATCCAAACGAGTACGCTTTTTACGTACAGACAGCCCTTCTCCGTGCTACTACTATATCAACTAGATGAAAGAAAATTCGGGCAATTTCTGTACCATGGTGGAACCTGCACGTGTCTGGCCTGAGAGAGAGAGAGAGAGAGAGAGAGAGAGAGAGAGAGAGAGAGAGAGAGAGAGAGAGAGAGTATATTGTGCCAGAAGGCTGTTTCAATGCCATCGCTCCTGGCCGAAGACCAGGAGCGATGTTACCAGACTAAAGAGGGATTATCGTGCACTGAAACAGGAGTATAAGCTTTAGTTGACACAACTGGATATTCTGACCAATGGGGCCTTCCATATAAAATCTCTAAAGATAAACTGGTTACAAACGAGACCTACAACTCTGTAATATGTAATAACTCGGAAACTTTGACTTGGACTGACACTGTTAATGGTATTCTTGTCGCTTGTTTACTGTCTATGACTGTTCCTCTGATACCCACTTTCAACCATCTGTTCGCAAAATTAATTCTGAATATTCTCCCAGCCTGGAAACAGACCTTTTTTACATTAGATGAGTTGCAAGCAGCTTGGCCACAACTCATTCATAGATGATCCCAAACTGAGGATACCACCTGTCCAACCCACAGGTCCACAGTCTAAGAATTGTGACAACACCCTCATTACGCTAATCGACCGAACATCCTTACAGTTACAGCCTATAACCTGGGCCCAGATTGCGGCGACGTACTCGACAACTCGAATGAATTCTATGGAAAACAATCAGCCAAAACACATCTCCCCATCCAAACCAAGAGCAAGCTGCTCCTGTTCTCTAGAAACATTCAGCACCTCTCGGCTCAAAGCAATAAGCACTACGGGAAAGTCAAAAAGCAGCTTACACGTCTCAAGACTGTCCCCGCAGGCGACCACCGATGACATCGCTACAGCTTTGAGAGATAAGTGGAAGCTTGCTGTTGCAGTCGAACAGCTCCCAGCTAAGCACCAGAACTATGCCTCCTTCAAGCTCGAATGTGACTCCGAACTCTATCACTGTCAGACGTCCATCTATATGGCCATTCGGAGCCATCGTACAGCCCTTTTGTAGGAGATCAACACACCAACTAGGAAATGCACAGACCTCCAGAAGGAAACACAGCTGACTCACCTATAGCCGAAGTAGCGATCATTTCACCGCAAAAGTGGACGCCCCAATAAATCCTCCATGTAAATTCTCATGAACGACAATCCCAAAATCTCATCCATCCAACTGAGATGCCTATCAAAACCAGAATAACATCAAGGGTAACAGCACGGCCTCGAAACAACCAAACGACTAGAGGGAGGACAATTATGAGTCCTCGTGGTCAAACTACTCTACCAGAATGTCCGCAGTTTAAGGAATTAACTTCAAACCATTGACAACATTTTGCTACCTAAAGAATTTGATATGTTGTGCCTCGCCGAGACCTGGCTGGAACCCGCTGAGGATTACATTGCAGCTACGACCCCCAATGGCTATGGTGCCATGCTCACATCCAGGAATAAAAGAAAAGGAGGGGGAACGTCATCATCATCATCATCATCATCATCATCATCAGCCATTTTCAATGCACTGCAGGATGAAGGCTTCTCCAGCAACTTTCCAGTTCCTTCTGTTTTGTGCAATGGCCATCCATTTACCACACACAAACTCATGAATTTCATCTATCCATCTCCACCGTTGTCTTCCAGGTTTTCTTCTAGCTCCTCTTGGGTACCATTCTGTTATTTTCTTAGTCCATCTGTCATCATGTCTTCGAGCTATGTGTCCTGCCCAAGACCATTTTAGTTCTTTAGTTTTGATAAGAATGCCCTTTACTTGAGTTTGCTGCCTAATCCATGTGTTTCTCTTCTTAAATAAGAGCCTGATTCCCAATATAATTCGTTCAATTCTTCGCTGTGCAGTTCTCGGCATCTCTTCGATTATTTTGGTGAGTGCCCAAGTTTCACTTCCATAAGTCATGGTTGGGGGTGTACATTGGTTCATTGTTTTACGTTTCAGACAAACTGGGTTATTACTCTTCAGTATGTGACTATATTTCCTGAATGCTATCCATCGAAAATTTATTCTTCTCTTGACTTCCAGACATTTATCATTATTACAGCTAATAACCTGTCTCAGCTAAGTATATGACTCCACCTTTTCGATTACTGCTTCTTCAATCATTATGTCCCTTTCTATGGCATACCTGTTCATCATTACTTTTGTTTTAGCCATATTCATCTTTAGTCCAAAATACTTAACAACTGTGCTTAACTGATTAAGATTTTCCTCTAATTCTTTGGGATCGTGGCTTTCGACCACAATGTCACCTGCAAATCGTGAATGGTTTAGGTACTCTCCATTCCCATTGACTTCTTTCTGCGACCAGTCTAATCTTCTGAAAGCTTCCTCAAGGGCAGCAGTAAATAGCTTCGGAGATATTGTGTCTCCTCGTTGAACTCCATTCTCGATTTTAAATTTGCTACTGTCTTTGTCTAGTCCAATAAAGGAGGTAGAGTTCTCATATATATTCTTGAAAATCATAATATATGGGGTATCTATGCCTTGTCTTTCCAGTGCCCGAAGCATTGCCTTATACTGTACTGTATGGAGTCAAATGCCTTTTTATAAACCACAAATGCCAGGCATAATGGTGTTTTATATTCATTTTCTTTCTCCATTAACTATGATATTACGTGAAGGTGATCCATAGTTGAGAATCCCGTCCTAAAGCCAGCTTACTCTTTCGGTTGACTCTCATCAAGTATTCTTTCTAATCTGTTAGTAATGACCCTTTTGAACAACTTGTAGATGTGAGATAACAAGCTAATTGGTCTATAATTTCCAATTTCTGATTTATCATCTTTCTTATGCAGCAAAACTATGATGACATTATTCCACTGCTTAGGCATCACACGTTTTCTAATACATTTTGTGAAGAGCCTTGCCAGTTTTTGTGTTATGTCTCTTCCTCCCAATTTTAACAACTCTACAGTAACTTCATCTTCCCCGGGGCTTTCCGATTCTTCATTTTCTTCAACGCATGTTTCTACCTCATCAGGAAGAATATCGGGTATGTCGTATGTGTTGCTATTTTACGATCCATCTTATCCACTGCTGGCATGATTCCCTTGCTCCTTGTATAATTATCTATAGTAGTCTTCTGCTATTTGAATTATGCCTTCTCTGCTATTTATAAGTACACCATCACTATTCTTCAGTTTCAGTATCATTTGTCTTTCTGTATTACTGCTCATGGCTGCTGATTTAAGTCCTCTGTTTTCCCTTAATGCTTGTTCTACTTTTCTTGTGTTAAATCTTCTTATGTCCTCTCTGAGTCTCTTTCTTATGGCTTTGCATAACTCAGTATACTCAATTTTCTCCTTGTCAGTGTTTATCTTGCTCCTCATTTGTCGCCTTCGGTTCATCATAACAAGTGTTTCTTGACTAATTTTTACTTTCAGAAGGTTGTAATATTCCTCTTCGATATCTTGGTCCTGAGCAGTCTGCAGAAGCTCAAACCTGTTCTTAAGTTCCAGTACATACTGCTTTTTCTCCTCTTCTGTTATCTCAAAGACCTTCGTATTATTTACTTGAGTCAGTTTTTTCCTTTCCTTTCCTACATCTATATCAAGTGTGCATCTTACCATTCTGTGATCACTTCCAACATTTACCTTATTCAGGACGGTAACATCATTCACGATATATCCTCTATTAGTATGGATAAAGTCGATTTCATTAGTTGTTAATCCATTTGGACTCTTCCATGTCCACTTTCTGTTCACCCTTTTCTTGAAAAACGTGTTCATTACTGACAATCCTTGAGATTCTGCAAATTCCACAAGTCTTTCACCTCTTTCATTTCTTTCACTAATTCCAAAATTTTCTATAGTTCCCCTTTCTGCGCTGTTTTTGTCTTTTTCCAACATCAGCATTGAAGTCCCCCATAATAATAGTGTAGTGGATTTGCTGGCCATCTAGAAGACTCTCAATTTTGGTGTACATTTCTTCAACATCTTCATCATCATGGCTCGATGTTGGTGCATAAATCATTATAATCTTTAGCTTGTACCTCTTAGAAATCTTGAGTATTAGTCTTGACACCCTTGTTGATGTATTTTTGAATTCCAAAATGTCGTTTTTATATCTTTATGGACCAGAAACCCAACTCCGTCTTCGCTCCTTTCACTGTTTCCATTGGTGTACAGCAGATTCACACTTGATAAACTTATAAGTGATTCATTTCTTCTTCTTGTTTCAGCCAAACAGATGATATTCCAATTCACATTTTCTAGTTCCTTTTCCAGCTCTAATATCCTATTTTGACCGATGAGTGATCTTCTGTTGTAAGAGGCCAAGTTCAGTTTCCGTGAATGTCAGCTTGGTCATACCCAGAGATTCTGGGTACCCAGGGGGAACGTCACTGTTCTACAATCAAACCATCCTCAACCTTGAGAACAGCATCTCCAGCAACTCAGACAATTACGAAGTGCTCTACGCACTGTTTAAATTGAGGTCTATTTCCATTGAAGTCTTTGTCATCTATATATCACCAAATCCTACAAAGGAAACAATGCAAGAGGTGACCAACTGGATCCTTCACCAGCTCCACACCTCACCAATGAAAATTGTCTCTAGAGACTTCAGCCTCCCTCCATGTCTGGATCATATGAAAAGATTTCTCCTATCACAGCTAATCGTGGCGGATCTAACTACAGCCAATGAGGGCCCCACAAAGGGTACAAACCAAGTTGACCTGATCCACACATCAATACCATGTACACTTGAGACTCTTCAAGATGTTTATTTTAACTCAGATCATGAATAAATCGGAATACAACTGGAACTACCAATCCCAATTTTTAAAGCAAGCGACAGGTGACATTGAGAACAATTTACAGTCAGAAATATCTCGATGTTTTCAAATGCATTACAGCAGCATCTCTCATCCCGTGGTATGTCCTTGAGTCATAGGATACCCTACTTGCTGCCGACCTGTTAACTAAACGGATTATAACGGTAGCTCAATACATGGCCTCAAAATAATCACTGTATAGCATGGTGGACCCCACATCTAAACTTCAGCTTTCAATTAAAACAGCAACTCCAAAAGCAGTGGAAGCAATCTAGCGAAATTAATAATAGGGCAGCCTTTTCAAGAGCACGAGCCATTTTCAACTACCAAAAATCCCAGTCCATTAAGAGCTATTTTGAACGGTTGCTAACTGCTGGAAAGACACCATACACACAAGAAACTACTATATGGGTGTGCAAAATTTAAGGACCAGTCAGGTTTTCACCTGTGGTTTTTAATAGGAGTGGCCTGGATATGGGGAAAGCATACCAAAGGCACCTCGCGAGGTACAGAATTGATGAAGGAAACAACACCGACACAACAACAGAGGGACTTTATTCAAAAATGGCAACATAGCACTGGCTGCCATGATACAGATGCCATCACTGGCAAAGATGGAACAAAGGCAATAGCTGGTCCTCAATAGGAGATATGGTCACCCCTTAAAGTCGATGCAGACTTTTCACCGCCTGTCCATACTAAGAACAATGATTTTGATGAGTTCTTGCGGTCAAATCGTCCATTCTACTGTCAGTGACATTTTTAGTTGGTGAACATTTTCGGATGGACGTGCCACTAGGCGTCTCCCCCGAGCTTCCACATGTGTTCGATGGGATTTAGATCGACGGAAACGGGCAGGCCAATCCATACGAACAATGTCCTAACTTTCCAAAAGCAAATCAACAGCTGTAGTGCGATGGGGTGTGGCGTTATCATCCATAAAAACGAACTCGGGGCTAATGGCACCTCGGAATAGGTGCCATTAGCCCCGAGTTCGCACATGGGGAAGGATTACCTCAGTACAGTAGCGGGCACCGGTTACAGTACAGCTTTCCAGTATCTGGAGTTGTGTACGTCCATCCAAGATAACGCCACCCCAGACGAAAACACCTCGACCGCCATATCGATCCCTTTCATCGATGTTTGCGAGGTGATACTGTGTGCCAACCTCTCTCCAGAATCGCTGCTGAGACTGAATCTATTCTCATCAGTAAAGAGTATCGAACCCCATCGCCCTGCTGTCCAGTCCTTGCGTTCGATGCACCACTGTAAACGGTGTCTCCGATGGGCAGGTGTTAAAGGGTCACAGCGTACTGGCCGTTGGGCAAACAGTCCACCTTTGTGGAGGCGCCTGGCCACAGTAAACCGCGATATCCTGCGTGCTGTGCTCTTGTGCGGTTGGTTTGCAATGGATCCCGCTGTCTAGTTTCGGTCTCTCTTGGTCATCATTGGGCATTATTTTTCGTAGAAGACCACCACTGGTCCTTCGAACAGCTGTACCTGTCGTTCTGAAGGCTGACAACGCACGTGAGACGATGCTATGGGCGATTCCGAACTCTGCAGCCACACTCCTCGCACTTTGACCTTCCTTGAGCTTCCCGATTGTTCAAACACGGGTTAAATCATCTAGTGTTGTCTATTGGCCATTTTGTTATCTGTAGCACTACTCTCATCAGTAAAGAGTACCTTGAGTAAAGATTTTGTGGTTGTAACTTTTAGAAATAATGTTGGTCGGGAAACTACACGCCAGTGTCGTTTCCCAGAGCAACTTGACCGCCAGACTTGGATTGACTTCATTATCCGATTTGAAAACGTTGCGGCATACAACAATAATTTCGATCACATATTCAATCGTAGTAGATAGGACTCTGTGACATCCATCACTATATCCAAACGCCAAATCTTAGCAGCCTTGAATTCAACCCCATTCTCTACAGTTATGGGTGCAGATGGAATACCCCAGTCTATGCTCAGATGCAAGGGTCCATATATCATCCAGCCCGTTGTTAGTATCTTCAAAGCAGTACTAACCAAAAACACCTTTCCTCCATCAATGGAATGTCTATTTGGTAAGGCCACATCCGAAAATAAGAACGCCATACTTAGAGAAACACTTCAGGCCCATCTCCAATTCCTCATGTCTCCTGAATCTGCTAGAAAGGACCCCCCCCCCCTCTGCCAACTCTAACAGCTCATATACTTCCAGGTGCTCCACCACTATAATCAATTCATTATTCATGCATTAAGAATTTAGAGAAAAAGGAACCACCAGGTGGCAGTGATCACAGTGTACTGATGCGGGATTTACTTAAAGACGTAACTCCCCTCAGTGACACCAACTGATGATATTACCAACAGCAAATTCTAAATGGGATGCATTCAAGGAAGTAATTTTGGAAGCTTCTAGGCTTTTTGTTCCGACTAAACTAAGAAACATTGCTCTACGTTTAAGAGAAAATGGATGTGAGATGAACTTATGAGCCTCGTGGCAAACAATAAAAATGCATGGGATGCACATAAATTGTCAGGCGACACAGAAGCCTATGATAGATACAAGTCTGTAATCAAGTCACAAAGGAGGTTAGGCAAGCGAAGGCAGATTATGAAAAATCTTTGGTAAAGGAATCAAAGAAAAACAGCAATGACTTCTTTACTTATATAAACTCTAAAAGGAAGGGGATGAATCAGATTGGTCCACTTGATATCAATTCCACTTGATTTGATTGTAGATGATCCTGATCAGGTGGCTAACATACTAAATGAGTATTTTGCATCTACATTCACACATGAGGAGTTATTCAAGGAGGAGAGGGCCAGATGTTTATCAAACTCTAACAGGGAGTTAAATGATTTTATAATAACTGAGAGCAAAGTGGAGGAGAATTGTTGAAGATAAACAGAAGAAAGGCATCTGGGGTAGATAGGATCTAATCTATTCAGTTATATTAAAGGAGGTGGCAAAGGAAGTAAGCAAACACTTAGCCATAATTATGAGAGCATCTTTGGACTCGGGGGGAAGTCCCCACGGACTGGAGATGTGCAAATTTATCTCCAATTCAAAAGGGGTATCAAAGGATGACATGAGTAATTACAGACCTGTTAGTTTGACTTCTGTTCTAGGGAAAGTAATGGAGTCACTTGTTAAAGAAGCATTGCAGGATCATCTAGACAAGACACCAGTAATAATTCAGACAGAGCAGGGGTTTGTGAAGGGGAAGTCTTGTCTGACCAATCTGATTGGATACTATGATGTAGTCACAAAGGAACTGGACGGAAAAAATTATTTTGATATCATATACTTGGGTTTCAGAAAATCTTTTGATACTGTTGCACATGAAAGACCGCTGTACATATTAGAGCAGTATGGCATTAAGAGCAAGTTGCTACAATGCATAAAAGGATGGTTGAGTGGGAGAAGACAGAGCGTAGTAATCAATGGATACTGCTCTACGTGGACTAATGTTGTTAGCGATGTCCCTCAGAGTTCGGTGTTGGGCCTATTGTTCTTTTGTATATTTATCAATGCTATTGATGAAGGGATAGGCCGCCGTACACGAGTGGTCATGCGCACGGGTGCATAAATAAATAAATGAAATAAATTTTCTGTTTGTACTCCGGGACGACCAAACGGTCAGAGGAGTTCATAAGATAGGCAGAATACATTTACAAGAAACAGCAACGTATTCAGTAATCATGGGCTTGAACCCCGGTCACTCAAGGCACGTGTACTTATGCACCCGCGTGCCTGACCACTAGGCTACGGCGGCCTTCTACAAGACTGGTGAAGGGAACAAAGGGGTTCTCTTATGAAGAAAGGCTTAATTTCTGAAAATTGCAGCTTCTGGAGACTAGGCACCTGTGTGGCGATCTGATTGAGGTGTATAAGGCCTTGAATGGATTGTGCAGGCTCATATGTTCACATGCCTTGATTGACCCGGGTTCAAGCCTATGTCTGCTGAATACGGTGCTGTTTCGTGTATTCTCTCTACCTTGTGAACTCCTCTGACCGTTGTGTGGTCGTCCCGAATTATGAACAGAAAATTTATTTATATCAAGCTTAATGTCAAAGTTTGCAGATGATACAAAGGTTGGCAGGGTTGCTAATAACAGTAATCATAGTATGCTGCTGCAACAGGATCTGGAAAAGTTGGGTAGTTGGCCTGAGAAGTGGCAACTGAAGTTTAACATTGACAAATGCAAAGTACTGCATATGGGTAGCAGTAACCCCAGAGAAATGTACCAACTATGTGGTGTTACACTCAGGGTAGTGGAGAATGAAAGAGGCCTGGGGGGGGGATAATTGTACAGCCAGACATGTAGTTTCTGAGCAGTGCAGATAGGTCGCCAGAGTAGGTCACGGGGTCTTGTCATTGATATACAGGAATTTTGGGAGCAGGGATAAGGAGATGATTATCCCTTGTATAAGGCTATGGTCAGGCCACAACTTGAGTACTGCGTACAGGTCTGGAAGCCTCATTTTAGGAAGGACGTAGAGTTATTAGAACAAGTACAGAGAAGGGCAACAAGACTGGTGAAGGGAACAAGGGGGTTCTCTTATGAAGAAAGGCTTAATTTCTGAAAATTGCAGCTTCTGGAGACTAGGCACCTGTGTGGCGATCTGATTGAGGTGTATAAGGCCTTGAATGGATTGAGCAGGCTCAATGCTGATGGGATTCTGCCTCTTGTTCAGATTACAAATCTGAGGAGGGCATATATTCAAACTGAGGAAACACAGTTGTAGAATAAATGTGCGGAAGTTTGCCTTTAGCCAGCGGGTAACTGATTGCTGGAACAAACTTCCATCTATTGTTGTGGAAGTTATCAGCTTAAATAAATTCAAGGCAGAACACAAACATTTGGAATGAATAGATTAGTGAAATGGGAAGTTTTTTTTTGTTTTTTTTTCTGATGCTGTATAAGCTTGCTTTCTTGCATCATGTGCCTCTACTAATGCTAATGGTAATAAAAAAATAGCGGGAGTGCTGTGGTTCGGGAGAAAAAACAGGGGCTATGCAACATGAAATGTTTGCAGACTTTCTGGAGCAGGACACGATTCAGTCAAAGGGAATGTGTGTGGTAGGTGCAGAGAACGTGAAGAAATTAGGCGCCAGTGTTCTGATGTGCATTTATGAGGGTTTGAAGAGTAGGGTAGATGCCTTCGAAGGAATTAAAATGGGGGCGTCAACATTTCAGCTGCCCAATCAAAGCTACAGCTCACACTTGCGCATCAGGCAATACAGTAGCAATCTTCAAGGCAGAATGTGCTGGTCCCAAAGACAGGTAAACAGGAAATATGTATGTTGTGTAAGAAGGATAATAGAAATAGGTGGAATAGGACCAGGTTATGTCTGTCAGGCGCAAAAGTATATGACGTTTTAGAGCAGATATCATCTTTTAAAGACGATATTTGTTCTAAAATTATTACCTTTTGTGCTCTAAAAGCACAAAAGTTAATAATGTGGTAAGTAAATAACATTTTGGCACTAATGATATTAAAAGTAGTAGATCTGAGGACTTACTGAACAAGTACAGGGCAATGTCGGGTAAAAGTTGCGAGTTATAATCGAATTATAAAATGTCTGCAATCCTGCTCAGGCATGATAGGAGGGAGTATATGTTGAGCGCCTTGTCATTCATTTAAGCCCTGGAGAGAATGTGTAAGGCTCATGGGAAAATTTTTTCTTAACTTGGTATGTGTTTGTTAAACAGGAGGCACTGTTTTCACAAGGATACGATACATTTGAATAGAAAGAGTGCAAGTATATTTGCTGATGCTATCAATGCAGTGATGGATGGGTTGGAACACTGCTAGTTTGGGGGAGGGTGGTTATACACAAACAAAGGTGAAAGTGATTCTTGTACTGCTATTATTGGTTCATACAGCAGCCTGGAAAGCAAGATGTCTGGGACTGCTGGCCCTGCTGTGGGACATTATGCAAAAAATAAATACAGTACATGTGCTGTGTTAGGGTAACTAAGAGTAAGAACATGGGTATGTATACTTGCATGTACGCTAATACTAGGAGCATCGTAAATAAAATTTAAGAACTGATTAAATTACTAAATGCAGACATTGTAGGAACAGTAGAACCATGGTGTCACTCATACATAAGTAACAACGAATGAAAATACGGGAATGAGTACAATGTATACAGGAAGGACGGACAGGGAAGGAAAGGAGAGGTGAGGTGGAGAGGTTATGCTCTTAGTTAAGAAGCATATTAATTCTAACACAGTTCATCCAGTTGATACTTATATCACATCAAACTGACTCAACTGTTCAACTATCACATAAAACTGACTCAACTGTTCAACTATCACATCAAACTGACTCAACCTCACTGGGAAAGCAAAATTGAGAGTAGTAGTGTGTTATAGCCCTAATGACTGTGATGAATACACCGAACAGCTATACATAGAAACAGACTGGGACAGCAAATCAGAATGTCTCACAATGGGGGATTTTAACTTTTCAGATGTTGACTGAAATTTGTGGGTTGGTTACTCTCAGAAAAGCAAGACTCTTGTAGATTTCTTGGATAACTCTTTTCTACAGCAACATGTTAGAGGGGTGAGAAGAGGAAACAATATTCTTGATCTGGTTACCAGCAGCAGTGATTCTTCATACACTAAAAATCTGCAGGTAAAAGACCCACTGGGTGCACTAATGTGAAATTTAATTAAATACATAACTACTCTCATGGGTAAAGGAAATTTCCTTTGGTAAGGGCGAATACATGGGTCTCAGACGTTAGGTGGCGTTTAGTGTGTGCTGGTGTCTTTTGCATGCTCCCGAGCCTTTACTGGATAATTAAAGCTACAAGTATAATCTTTTCTCGTTTCCAGACTATCATAAAGTGATGTTCTACTTGCTTATGCTCGTGACTTCGATGGATTCATCTGCATAGATAAGTATTTTGTATTTTTAATTTTGATATGAACATCATGGCCGACACAAGTATCTTTGTTCGGATTTAGAAACGTTTGCTGCCATTGGTCGTTAATTGAATAAACTTGTCGCCTTCTGGAAGTACTGGACTGTGTGCTGTTTTCTCGGAATTAACTACCCTCGGCTACTGGAGAGCATAGTTCCCTTGATCTTTTTTGTCCCACGGGACTCTAAATAATTACAGTTTGTGTGTAAACAGCTGAGTCACTACTAGACCTTACATTTAACAGTTGGTTTTTTTTTTTAAACTGCTGCTTTTAAAGAATAACATGCTTAGTAATATTTCTAATTGAGAATTATGAGATCTAACATTGAAGGGAAGACTAATTCATTAAGAAAACCTGTAACTGGCTCAAAGGGTAGAGTTAGCAGTTCTCCAAAGCCGATTGGGGAAACGTTATCACAGTTAACTCAAGAAAACCCTAATAGAGAAGGTTCCATTTCAACTCAAGAAGTTGGAACTTCTGTAAGCTCTGGAGAAAATGACAAGCAGAAAATCTGGATAAATCACAAGATCCTTCTATCATGCATGACAAGATATCCAATATGAGAAAAGATGTAATGAGCTTCCTCATGGGGGGGGGGGGGGCAACAAATTCATAAAAAGGTTAAAATACAATTATGGAAAATGGTCAAATCTTGAGACTGTCATTACAGCTCTCTTAATTGATAATGAGAGATTAAGAGCTATTAATAAAGAAATCGAAATCCGGGCCAAGTTGCTAGATAAAATTGTACAAACGTTTTCAGTAAGGAATATTAACAAAATGGATCATATCCAGGAATCAATTAATAAAACTGCTGAAACAAATACAGCAATGTATGAAGGAACACAGTTTCAGATTTCCTCCTTTGTGAGATCATATGCCGATGCTGCCCGTGGAGCACTTTCGATGAAGAAAAAATCAGTAAAATCAAGTGAAAATGTCATAAAAGAGTAATCTGAAAACAAGTGTCGACGTAAAAAATTTAGTATCTAATACTTTAAAGTCAGAGTTCAAGAATGTAAAACTAAAATCCTTGAGATTAGCGTGTAACAAAGGCTTAGTGCTAGAAACTGCTTTCAATTTTGACCTAGTTAGCATATCTACTTCAGATTCCCTGTCCTCTGCGGGCATATCTACAGGGGTTCTCAAGAAAGACAATCCAGCAGTCGTGATATACGAAATACCTAAGGATTTAAGTAAAGAAGACATCGTTGAGGATTTATATAATAAAAATCTTAGTGACACGGATTCTCAGTAGAGGAAGTCAGAAAGGAAACTACTTTCAGATTTACGATTAGATCGAGATCTTCATCGAATGTTCACTGTGTAATCAGTTTTACCCCTCGACTTTATAAATGTATCTCAGCTATAGAAAGGATTTTCTTTCCATAGTTGGGATGCTTGGGATACGGACATATGGCTCAGTACTGTACCCACACGTCTCCACCTTGTGGGCATTGTGCTCGGAGTGGTCAAGTCTACACAGAATGCCCGAATAAATAGGAATCCCATTGTTGTATAATTTGTAAAAGGCGCAAAAGAAACTTCCAGCATTCTATTAAAGATCCCAACTGCTGCGAATATAAAAGAGCTTTAGAACTGACACGACAAAGGATTTCTGATGATTGAGTCTGAAGGTGCGAATACAATGAAACCTGTATTTAAGCCGATTAAAGTTAAGTCATTAAGCTTAGTTCGTAACAAGAAAGTTTTATTAGAAACAGTATCAAAAGCTGATATAATAAATAATTCAACGTTAGAATCTTTAGTTATAACAGCAATTGCCACGGTGGTTCCTAGAAAAGATAACCCATCCATAATTATTTATAAAGTTCCAAAAAATTTGGACCAGGCGATATTAGAAGAATTTTACTGTAAGAATTTAGAAGAGTTTGGTATTATATGGAATGAAGTCAAGAGGGATATAACCTTCAGCTCTACAACTAAGTACAGAAGCACTATAAAGTTAGTATCTCTCCACAATTGTATAAACTGATCTCTACATTGGATAGAATTTACTTGACTGTTACTTCCAGCAGGTATAGGTCGTTTAGGATAGTCTCTAGGTGCTTCTTATGCCTTGGGTATCGACGTATGAAAAAATATTGCTCCCAAACCTCCCCATCTTGAGGCCATTTCGCAAGAGACGTGCATGTACTGATAGCGTGTCCCAATAAGGATGAAGAACCGTATTTTGTGGACTGTAAACGTAGGAAACGTGAATTCACCACTCGGTCAGGAATTCTCATTATCCGGAATATTTAGGGGCTATGGAACTGGTTCTAATAAGGACGGTCAATGAATAATTGAAATAATCAACAATCGAATGGAGTTAATAAACTCAGCAGAGGATTTACACATGATTGTGTGGTGGATAGAGTTCTTGGTTCTTCAGGAATTAAAATCATGCAGATAAACGGCCAACATTCTAGGCTGGTGGCTGATGAAATTAGGAAGTCAATGGAGGAGAATTTTATTGAAAAAGTAGCCGTACAAGAACCGTGTTGGGCCAGGGTTCAATCGGAGCAAAGCTTTAAGATTCTGGGATATCTTCTGAGTGCACGAGTTGAATTGGTAACCAATAACGATTTAGATGTCGTGATACAGGAGTTGTGTAATCAATGGGCCACATGCGTGACGATTGCAACAACAACATTGCAATTTTATTTTATTTCATTATATTGTCCTCCATCGATAGATTTTAATAGCTCTTTGGATTACCTGGAACATGCACTATTTATGTTAAAGATAATCATGTAATAATAACTACTGATGCAAATGCTAAATCAATTCTATGGGTTAGTTCTACAACAGATGGGAGAGGTCGTCTGCTTGAAGAATTTATATTTAATCACAATTTATATGTGATGAATATATCCAATCAGCCGGCCACATTCTCTGGACCTACGGGGGAGTCCAACATTCATATAACTATAGTAACTTCTGGCCTACGACACTACATTTATGATTGGCGGGTCATTACTGACTGGACATCTAGTGACCACAGAGTATCTTTTTTTATGTAAAAAATGTTACGACTTCAGCTAGTCGATATCGAGTGCCAGGGTTGGTTCGGTTCTCACTGAAAACAATTGATTGGTCTGAGTTCGATGCATCAATTCTTATGGATTTCTCTGTGATAAGGCTATGCCAGTTAATAGAGTATTAGGCTGACTCTCTTGCTGTATTTATACAGGATTCAATTATAAGAGCAGCGTACAAGGCTGGTAAGAAGAAGGTTGCTAGATCGAAATCTTGTCCTTGGTTTTATTTATTTATTTTTTTTTTTTACACGACACACACTGGCCTTACCTTGACAGTCTGTAAAAACTGAACAGAGCAGCGAGGCGGAGATGAACTTCTGTTCTAGGAGCCACCCATACAAAAACACAGAAATAAATAAAAAAATAAATAAATGTCCTTGGTGGACTTCAGAGTTAATAGTATTAAGGCGAGCAGTAAACAGGGCTAGAAGACAATATCAAAGCCACAGACATTGGTCCCCACCCCCTCCGAGGTTGCAATTCTGCACGAGGACTATTTGTCCTTAAAAAAACAATTATAGTACGATTGGTTGTTTGGTTGTTTTGGTGTTTATTTGGAGCATTGACAACGGAGATCATAATGCGCCGTTCATTTGTTATTTTATGTTCTTTGTATGCATATTCATTCTCTATATCTTGATCAAATGCATGGGAGTTAAATATTATCTGTGATTATATACACTATATCTTTATTTATAGTAGATGATAGACGTTGATTGTCTGCATGAATCTGAAAATATCTGATACATGTTCCTTGTCGCCGAGGATATCTTTGAGGGTGATGTTTTGATTTCCTTTATATAATGATGAGAAAATCTTTTGTCGAACATTTTCATAGGTTGGGCATTCTATTAGTATAAGTTTGATTGTTTGGGTAGCAGTGGTGGTGGTGGTGGTATGTGATGCAAGAAAGCAAGTGTATGAGCTTATGCAGCATCAGCCAAAAAAAAAAAAAAAAAAAAAAAATCACACCATTCCCTCCAAATGCCTGTCCAGTTCCTCCTTAAATTTATTTAACCTATCAACTTCCACAACTACAGATGGAAGTTTGTTCCAGCAATTAACCACCCGCTGGGTAAAGGCAAATTTCCGCACATCTATTCTACATCTGTCTTTTCTTAATTTGAATTTATGCCTCCTTAGATTCGTAATCTGAACAAGTGGAAGGATCCCATCAGAATTCAGCGTGCTCAACCCATTCAAGGCCTTATACACCTCAATCAGATCACCGCGCAGGTGCCTAGTCTCCAGCCACTGCAATTTGCAGAACTTAAGCCTCTCTTGGTAAGAGGATCCCTTCATTCCCCTCACCAATCTTGCCCTTCTCTGTACACGCTCAAGCAAATCTACATCCTTCCTAAAATGAGACCTCCAGACCTGTACGCAGTACTCAATGCGTGTCCTGACTATTGCCTTATACAGAGGGACAATCACATCCTTTTCCCTGCTAGCAAAATTCCTATATATCATTGACAAAATCTTGGAGGTTCTTCGGCACGCAGTAAAAAGCTGTGTGATGTGTGTATGTCCAATTCGATGTCTGGTCAGAACGACTTCCTCTCTCCGTGATTTCCTTGTGCTTGTTTTCCGATGTTCATTTTTAGTTAAATTTCATATAATTTATTTGAAGTTTGTTTTTGCCAGAGTTCTTGCCATTGTGTTAGAGAGCGGTTTTGGATAATTTGTTTGTAGTCCTTTTGTGGAACTGGGAAAGATTGTTTCTGGAGGTTAGTTGTTGATTTTACAATTCTATCAGTTTCTTCATTTCCTTTTTTCCCTTCGTGTTCTGGTAACCAGCAGAAAAGTATTTCTTGTTTTTCTTTTGTTAAGTCTGTTAATATCTGTTTAATTTCCACGAGAACTGAATGAGTTATATTTTTTGTGGTTTGTATGGCTTGTATTGCATTTAATGAATCAGAGTATATTACTGTTCTCAAATGATATGTGGTTCTGAAGTGCTCCAGGGCTATCTGAACTGCTACTAATTCTACAGTGTAGACACTACATTCTTTTGGAAGTTGGGGCGCCAGGGTAGTGTCGGGGAATGCTGCTGATGCTCCTACATGGTTCTCTGATTTTGACCCATCTGTATATATTGGTACATGGTTGGGATATTTAGTTCTATGTACTGCATGCAGTTATTAAAAGTTGATGTCTGACAAATTATTTTTATTTCAGATTTGTGTGGAGAGTTCACAAGTTGTGGAGTGGTCTATCCATGGTGGTATTATCTGCAATTCTAGATTTGCAACATTATCTATGTTAAGATCATATGTTGTCAGTAGTTCTTGTAGTCTGATTCCTAGGGGCTTGTTTGCACTTTTGCGGTTCCTATATGTTTTCCCATTTTGGTGAGAATAGGGATGTCCAAGTCGGATGGTCTCTTGTGGATCTTATCTTGAATGCGTACAGTAGCGCCAACTGTTGTCTCCTGAGGAACAATGGTAGTTCATTAGTTTCTGTATAAAGACTGTAGGTAGGTGATATGCGGAAGTCTCCTGTTCTGTTCGTAGTGCACTACGGTGAATCGGATCTAACCACTTAAGGGCGCTCTTTTTTGCATAAATGGGTGCTCTGTTGCGTTTTGTAAAGGTTGAGCAGGGTATAACGGTCTGCTCCCTAAGATACTGATATTAAGACTTTAAGGATATTGAGCCGCCTCATACATTTTATTCGTAATTGCTTTATATGCTCTACGAAGGTTAACTTGTTGTCTAAAGTGAGTCTAAGAAATTTTACGCATTGCTTAACCGGTATGCTGTGACCTTCTATTGTTAGTTCAGGGTCGGGATGTAAGTTTCTTTTCCTACAGAAATGTACGCAGATTGTTGTTTGTTGTCAAATTCTAAATCCATTTTTCTGGGCCCAAATACTGATTTTGTTAATTGCGCATTATAGTTGCCTTCTAAGAGTAGATCTGACATGATTTGGTGTATTTGGATCTAGGCGAGTGAAAGAGTAAGTAAAGAAGGTTAATTTAGCATCAACTAAAATATTAGCATAAATGTAAGTGTTCTAAGTGATAATACCTCTTAGAACAACTCGAAGTTTTGACAAAAGGGGCGATTAAGAGATCAGGCCTAGATAATGGTGACTAGAAGGTTCACTTAAAATTAACAAAGGGACACCACACCTAGAATAAGGGCAAGTGAGGAGCCTGGTATAAACCAAGCAACAAGAAAGACTTAGTGATCACGCCGAATCAGTGAAGGCCCGCGACTAATTGTGGAAGAGGGCTGCTGTAAGCGATTCTCTGTGAAGACTTTAGGGAACGAATTTTAAAAACAATAAGAAATAGCAACAAAGAATACGCTATTCTTAGTAAAAATATTGGAGGGAAATAAAAGTTAAGAGAAAGGAATTCGACGTGATTTGGTGGAAGAGATCAGGCAATGAAGGACTAACAAATAGATAAGAGAGAAATATATCATGTGATGTTGGGGAAAAGGATAGGGGGATGAGACCTAGAGAAGTCGGAGAACAGTCGAAGTGTAGGTCGGAACAAGAACAGTGTTGTGAGAGAAGTAAGAAAAAATAATGGTAGTGCGTGTAAAGTTAAGATAATTATGTGCCTGACAGAGAGAGAGAGAGAGAGAGAGAGAGAGAGAGAGAGAGAGAGAGAGAGAGAGAGAGAGAGAGAGAGAGAGAATCTCCAAGTAAAGCGATGTCCCTATGGAGAAATGGAATCCATACGAGAAGTGAGAAGCTAGTCCTTAATTAGGCTGTACTGCTGGCGGGTTGTCACCACAACCCGCCAGCAGTACAGCCTACTAAGCTAGAGTGAAGGCCATCCCTCAGGTGACCAGAGATTCTTCAGAAAGATGAAAGCAGCAGCAGTAATTACCCAAGAGAACACCAACTTAAGACAAGGAAAGAGCCGGATGGAATAAAGTAAGTGGATTGTTACTTTCACGATATTTAAGACACAGAAAATTCCAGGACATACATATATACACATGGGTGTAGGCCTAAAGTTTGGACAGTATAGAAAAAAGGAGTGTAGCAGCGAAAATGGAATATGTAAGTCAACATAAATGAATGTATAAGAACTAAAGTACTGTACTTGTATGTTTATAAATATACATACACTAAGGCTCTGGTAGCACTAAGTAATAGATCGAGTGCTTTAGGTAAATGAGTTGTGTTAATTAATAGGTTAAGTTAAAGTTGTGATAACGTTAGGGACAGCAGAGATAGTTAATGCTCCATAGAAGGGAAAGGTTTCTTAAATTAAGAAACCTGACACGTATAGGATGTTTCTCGTACCGAGGGTAGATATTAAAATAGATCGCAGATTACTATACACCTATAGCCAAGTTCTTAAAGGTGTTGAGAAATAAGATAAGTGAAATTTTGTACTAAAACTGAATTGGAAGGGCTTCAAGAGTAGAAGATTCCCATAATGTCAGGAAGAATTATACATATATATATTAAGTAAGGAAGTTTAACCTATTAGAGAGCAAGAACAAAAAAGTAAAATTGTTAATTATGCCTGTATTGTTCACCAAGATGAGGTAAACCTAATGAGATAACCAGATTATAATCGGCTAGTATATGTTTTAGCTGTCTTCATTTTGAGAAGTATATTTAGATATTGTACTTATGAAGTGTATAATATGTATTATAATGTACATGTAAATATTATGCCATGTATTAAAGCAGTATCAAAAGTATAATATTTGTCGGTAATTATTCATAGACTCGGACACTGGCTTGTCGACATAATTAGGTTTATCAGGACCGAGAGAAATCACAGCGCCCTTTGGACAGGGAATTTTCTGATTTAGTTACAGCAGTCAGGTAGCGCAAGTGGATATCCGAGGTTTGAGGGCATTTCTCTTTATTACTGTTTATCTCTAGTGCTTGCAGAATGTAATAGTTACATATTTAACACTATAAGGTCATACTTTCAGGACAGATTTATTACTGTGGAGCAAGTCATTTGTCATATAGTGCCAGTGTCTCGAGAGGCTGTCCTCAAGGTTCGGTTTTGGGACCCCTCTTTTGGAATGCAGTTTTAGATCAGTGGCTTGTTAAGGAGAGTACAGAGTTTGCTAAGATAGCCTATGCTGATGACCTTGTGATTTGAGTTTCATGGCACTCCAGACTTATATTGGAAAGAAAAATACAGTCAGTTTTAGATGATTTAATGCAGTGGGCCAATTTGAACAAATTGAAGATCTCTGCAAGTAAGACCTGTTTTATGGTTTTTAAGAAACAATTTGATTACGGCAGACCTCCAAGAGTTCTTTTAGGTGGAGTTCAAATTCCTTATGTTGCTAAAACTAAGCATTTGGGATTAATCATAGACGACAAACTTTCCTTTTTACCACATGTTTCACACCTAAATGTAAAAGTAAGACACTTTACAGGCTCCATTGCTAGGATTTCTCGTAAGGAGTGGGGATTGAATAAGAGGGTGTTGTCATTGTATTATAAGACTATTTTTCTCCAGATAGTGGCATATGCGGCTGTTGCTTGGTTTTCTGTGGTAACTAAAACTAGGATTCGATCGAAACTTTTATCGCTTCAGCGCTCTATGTTATTAACTTTATTGAAAGTACCTAGAACAGCGTCTACAAACGCCCTACAGGTAATTGCTGGTACCATGCCATTGGATTTATTTATTGTCTACAGAGGGTTTTTGTACAAATTGAAAAAGGGTACATCAACAACGTTTTTGGATATTACAATCGATTTGGAGAATAATATTAAAGAAGAAAAACAACGAATATGGAACAAATTAATGGATTTATGGCAGACCAGATGGGAAAGTGGTGATGTTGGAGCTGTGACGAGGAAATATATTCCCCAGGTGAACTATGCATCGGCAAAAACCGTGGCATCTTGGTTTATGCCTTGTATGTACACTTCTTATTTGTTAACAGGACACGGCTCACTTAGGGCCAAATTATATGAGAGAGGGTTGGAGACAGATCCTTTCTGTACATGTGGCGAGCAGGAGACTTGGATGCATGTAATTTTTTTATGTCGGGAGTATGAAAACCAAAGGCGAATTTTGATGGTGCATATTCCTGACTTATCATTTGATACAGTGCATTTGCTTACTGCAAATCGTGACTGTTTTAATTTATTTCAGTAGTTTTCAGCTGCTGTTTTTGCTAGAAGAACTGTTCTCAGAGCCTTTCTTGAGAGGCAAACCTAGTGACTTAATTGTCTTCATGGAGTTTCACTATTTGTTTCTACATCTGTCTAGCAGCTGGGGTGCTGGACCTGATTCATGGTGTTGGGTCTGGTGCTCTGGTTAGTTGTCTTTTGTGCTGCGATCATGAATGCTCCATTCTGGATTCTGGGGTGCTTGATCTCATTCATTGCGTCGGGTCTGGTCGTCTAAAGGTTCTATTATCCATGGCGTTAAGTTGGAGATTTGCTGGATAGTACCGTTGTTGGTTTTGGAGGTTCCAGTGCATGTGAAACAGCAACTGAGGAAATATTCAGTTGAACTGTGATTTTTGAAGTTTATAGTTGTGCCATCCAGACTATTGATATTATTGTTGTTTTATTATATGTGTTTTTTTTTTTTTTTTTTTTTTCCTGCTGGCTCCCTGGTATGGGCAACCCGGGGCGCGGGATTGCTGGCACTCACTGGCATTGCACTACCTCCAGTGGGTGCGGGATTTCAAGTGCGAATTGCGCTACAGTAAAATCAGACTCAGGTAATTTAACATACTTTTTCAGGACTGCTTTGTAAAGACTACATATTCCCAAATTCTCAAGGTAGATTTGGGCTTATGCCTGGGAGCTACCCTGAATAAGAACACACTTGCACACACACACACACACACACACACACACACACACACACACACACACACACACACACACACACACACACACACACACACACACACACACACACACACACACACACACACACACGCGAGAGTTTAATGTTTGTCAGAGCATATAATTATATGTAAATATATCTTGTATATAAATCATGTATATACTTTTATGTACATAATGTTGAGACTATATTGTGTGTAATTAATAAATGAATGAATGAATGAATAAAATGAAATATTACTGTTTATCTTATTAATTGAGTAAGCATATTGATAGAGATAGCGAAAACAAAAATAAAGACCTCCACTTCCCACAGCCTTTGTATTGTTGCCATATTCTGTGCTTGATACGATATACTGAATTCATTTACATATAGTGCATGCAACACCGTGAATGGCAGTTGTTTTGTGATGCCATTTATTTTTATGATGAATAATATGGCACTCAGAACAGACCCGTGCGGAACTCCTTCTTGTTTACATGTTTTTGACATGGTGTTCTGTACTCTAACCTGAAATGTTCTATTTTTCATAAAGTTTTAGATAAATAGGGGTAAATGTCCTCTGAGGCCTGTATTGTGGATGTTTTGTAGTATACTGTATCTCCATGCTGTGTCATAGGCCTTTTCTATATCAAAAAATATAGTACCATATGTTTTGAACTTATTAATGTATCTCTTTTGTCTGTTTCTATTCTTACAAGGTGATCTAAGGTGGATCTATTATGCCTAAACCTGCATTGTATACTGTTGAACCAGTTGGTTGTTTCTAAATACCAGATTAATCTTTTGTTGATTATCTTCTCCAAAACTTTGCTGAGGCAGCTAGTGAGCGCCATCGGTTGATAGTTGTTTGGGTTATTCTGATCTTTATTGGGTTTTTGGAAAGCTAATACTATTGCATATGATGCCATGCTTCAGGATATTACTCTTCTTGGAAAATGAGATTGTACAGTTAAGAAGGTTTTATATTTCTTTTTGCTTCAGCTGTTTAAGCATATTGTAGTGTATGTTTTCTGGTCCAACTGCACTTGGTTTTGTTTTTTATGCTTCACGTAATTCATGCAATTGTAAGAGTAGACCTTACAAATTAAAATAGAAATATTTTTTTTTTTGCTAAAATAAATCCAGGAAGGGCGATGGAAAGTGAGAATTAGCATTAATGCCCGTGTATTAAGTTAAAGATAGTAAGTAATAAGATTGGATATTTATTTTTAATGTAAATAAGGTTAAAGTCTGAAGAAACATTGATTCTAGGAATGGACAGTTTTAGACGTGTGAATTAAAATAGCGGCTAAAGGTAAACAAGTAATTTAAATAATTCAAAAGAACAAACAGAGACAGCGCGATGACTAAGAAAGAGGGTGCCATTTGAGAACAGGCGTGAAAGGGTTGCTGAGGGCAAGAACAATAGGGCGTGAAACGGGATTACGAAGCGTCTCTTTTGATCTAAGCCACTGTTAGAAAGTAAACAGGAAATTAGTGTACGTCCAGTGTTCGCATCAAAAGAAAACGGCGTCAGGATAGCGGATATTTTGAAAAGTTGGCTATATTTAGAGAGAAAGTGTGAACACGAAACTAAGTATTTTGAAGGTGACCCGGCAAACATGAAAAGGTCATACTGCCGTGTGAAAAAAATATAAGATATTTATAGAGAAGGGTTGGTTTGTGCTCTAGGCAGACAGCTGGGGTGAATTGTTTTAGCAAATAAGAAGGAATGGAAAATTAAGCAGAGTATGAGGATTGGTTGCGAGTCCTGAGAAGGTGTTCCAAACTTGAGGGAAAAAAAGAAAGAGTTCGAAAGGAGACGGAAGTGTGGTCGAGGGAGTTCTTGAAGATACGTGGGAGAGAGCGGATTGTGGGTTTTTTTGAGTGCGGGGGGCAGACTCAGGTAGGAGAGCTTAGTAATGTAAAGAGTCTGAAGGAAAACTCTCAAAGGACCTGCTCATGGGTTCCGACCAGTTCCGACCGCAGAGAATGAACCAAGTATGTGCACCTGTGAATATATCGTCTACTCAAGAAGATGCGTCATGTCAAGAGTGCCCCAGAAGTGAAAGCAAGCCTGTCAGCCTCAAAGGGAAACCGGAGTGCCCCCAGTAGTGAACGCATGCCTGTCAGCCTTGAAGGGAAACCGGAGTGCCCAGAACTGAACGTATGCCTGTCCGCCACTAAGGAAGCAAAGTTCCCAAGAAAGGGAAAGAAAGCTGCCTGCCACGAAGGAAGCCTGAGCGCAAGGGAATTGGAAGTAGCGACCATTCCGGAACGTAAGTCTGTTCTTGTTTTTTTTCTTGAATCCTTAACTCAAGGACTCATAACCTAGCTCTGTAAGGAATTGAGTGATAGTCCTTTTAAAAAAGGAATATTCATGTTGTATTAGGCAGGTTACTTACTAAGGTTGAGATAATTTGTTATGAATGTTAATGATTAAGAAATAATGTAAGGTTGGTACAGGGGTAATAAAAAGAAAGTAATAGTATAAAGGAATGAGTAAAGAAATTATATTATAGGTGTAGTATTGTAAGGATATGTTAACCTACATCATTAATTTAGGCCAGGTGCCAACACAAGATAACACACCAGATGAAGGGTAAAGAGAAAGAAATTTTATTAATAAAGAGACCTCATGAGTAAAGAGGAATGACTAAGATGGTAACTAGAGAGTAACTAAGGTGGAATGAGTGATTTGTAGTAAATATTACTGCTGTAAGAGGATATCAGTTGTAATAAATTTCATGTGTTGAAAGCTAAGAGATATAATAAAATATATAGAAAGAGTAATAATAGTTGAAATTAATTTACTGATGTAAGTGATAAAAATTGGTAATGTAAAGAATGACTGAGTAATCATCGAGGATTAAGTAAGGTACAACTGATACAAACTGTTAATAATTTGTAAATTGAGAATAGTTGATGAGTGAGAGATAGTGTAGTGTAGTGTACTGTAGTAGAGTTCAAATATATGGAAATTGGTATGCTTGTATGTAGTTATTTGGTTGTTTTTAGGTAAATACTGTATATAATGTTCATTAAAGGTTGTACATTTTTTGTAAATAAATGTGTTATTTTTAATGTGCTAACACCCTAGAATCTAGAATTTTCTGTCAATTGCAGTCAGATTTGCGGTTGTGGGTTGGGATTGTGACTTCAGTGGGGTGGAAGTCAAAACGTAAAGATTTTCTATGAATTGTAGTTAATAACATTTATATTATTTTATATCCCCCACACACAATGTAATTCGTTGATCATAGGATTCAATCTTTTTGGTGTAAAAATTAATTGTTTTTTGCAGTTTTCTCTTTATACGTCAAAAATTCTGCACGGTATGATATGTATTAGCTGTCTCTGAAGGTTCAGAGTGATGCTTTCTCCATTCCAGTGTAATACTGAGGATGGTTGATTTTTGTATTTCTCGTTCATTTTCATATTTTATTCCATATTGCCTGTGTATTTGTTGTTCTCTTTATTGAAGAAGTAAACTGGATCCAGGATTTCTGGCTTGTTTCCAGGTTTACCTAGCTAGCGCTCGTGCTTGTTTATATTTTAGGAGATTATCCGTTGTATGATATCGACAGAATTTATTCCATGTTTTGTTTTGTTGTCTTTTTGTTCTCATACAGTCTCCATTCCACCAGGATTTTGGATGTAGCTGAAAATGAGTTGAAGTTCTGGGTACTGTTTGCTCAGCTGCCTGTATTAAGGTATCTGTGACGTGTTTCAGGGCTTCGTCGACTGATTTTTCTTGAATGATCTGTGGATTAAATATTTGCTAGTTCTCTAAATTTTTCCCAGTTGCCCTTTTCTATTTTTTAGCGGGGTGGTCTGCTGGGATGGCAGGGAGGGGTCAGTGTGGTGATTACTGGTAGTGGTCACTGCTGTATGGGTTTTCTATTACTTGCTACTTCGCTGGAGCCTTTGACTCCCTGTGGTGGCCCAGCGTCCTAGGAAGGCTCCGGAGAGCTCACATATCTGGTAACTTCTATCGATGCATCAAATCCTATCTTAAGGACAGAGAAATCACTGTTAGTGCCCCGTACTTCCGTCTTTCCAGGCTGGTCTACAGGGGTCGCCCTCAGGATGTCCTCGGGCCTCTGCTCTGGAACCTGGTCCTGGACGATTTTCTTAACCTTGAGCTTCAGGGCGTCAGGACAAGGTGTACGCAGATAACCTGGTCCTGATGCTTGCATCTCACAGCAGGGCCCAAATGGAAACTACGGCAAACCAAGCTATTTTCACCCTACAAGAATGGGCCAGCCAAAATTTCCTCAACATCTCGCCAGAGAAGACAAGCTCAATTCTCCTAATAGGTTCTCTAGACCTGAGAAGGCCCGCACAAATCAAGGTCGGAGTGACAACCATAAAGCTCAAAACTGAACTGAAATTTATCTCGGTTTGGTTCTGGACAAGAATCTCTCCTACACCCCGTAATTCTGTTATCTACGAACCAAGATAAGAAAATTTTCTGTACCCATTGCTAGGATTAACCGGAGGGACTGGGGCCTGAAAAGGAAAACGCTCTCCCTCTTTTACAAGGCCTACGCAGCTGGTATAAAAAGGCGACTACAGTAGTGAATAGACGCAAGCTGGAAACAATTCACCGCTCAATTCTGTACACAATCACTACAGTGTGTTTTACAGTCAGCACCCACGCGCTCCAGGTCCTCGCAGGTACTCTTCTCCTGAACCTGGAAATTGTCTGCTGTGGGCTGATTTTTCAACTGTAAAAAGGGCTTCACTACAAACCCAATAAGCAACAAGATCCCGGAAAAGGCACGACTCATGACATTCTTGAAACTAACCTGGCAGGGAAGATGGTCAGCCTCGACAAAAGGCACAGTTACCAAGAAAAAAAACCATCCCTGAGATTAATCAGGTATATCCGCATCCTTCGGCCTGGTTTTCTTCTGGACTATACACTCCATATCTCCTGACTGAACATGGCTCTTTCAGGAAAAAAATCTTTGACTTTGGAACCTCGGAAACTCGACAATGCTCCTGCGGGCAAGAGGAATCGTGGGAGCACCTCATACACGACTGTGACTATGAAAACCTGCGATGCCAGCTGGTCACAAGGATCCACTCATACGATGAAACCAGGAACACCTAATAATATAGGAAGAAGAATACTACAGAGCATTCACCCAATTTGACCATGACCTCTTTTCACGACAAAAATTCCTGCTACATCCCTAACACTAAATGAAGATGGAATTGCACAGCTGTGTGCCTACAAAGACAATATCAGGAATGGATAACCATAGCGCAGCAAGCCCAAGGATTCCAAACTCAAAACTCCTGGAAGACTCTGTCCCATGATTCACGAACAGAACTGGACAAGACAACCGCAGCATTCCACCTGATTACCAGTCCTTGGACCCCTGTACCAGACACTCACTAACTGCAAACTCAACCAGTGAACATCGACATGCAAACTGGAACTGTCAATGGACTGCAACAAACTTAAAAGAACAAGGACTCTCAAAGGAGTGGAAACCTGTCTTCAACACGACACTGAACTGAAACCACAAAACGTGACCAACAAACCAATAAGACAGAGACATGACCGTTCCCTGACTGGACCTGAATGCCACAAATATGACACCAGAACAGTAAGAACAGTACAGTCAAGCGAAACACTGCACTAGACTGATAAAATCAACTCACCAGATCGGACTTACACTGGATTGGACTACCTTCCAACCTACCAGATTGGACTAGAAGAATTTGGACTACCTGATGCGACTTCCTCTTGCAGCTATGCTGCCAAGGTGCCCACTGGCGATCCAATACCATTGCTCCCTTGCATGGTACTTTGTTTCCACCACCTGGAGGGAGGGAGGAAACCGACTCTCTATCTTCTCCCCCTCCCCATATTTACCGCCCTGTTTGCTGGAACGTGGTCCTTGATGGATGGCTAAATGCCCCTCATGATGATATTGTCAACATTGCCTACGCCGACGATCTTGCCTTGCTTGTACCTGGGAATTCTCGTCTAGAATTGGAAATTAAAGCAAACCACATCTTGGATGATCTTCACATGTGGTGTTCCCTCCATAAACTCTCCATTTCAGTCCCTAAAACTAAACAGGTTCTTCTGAAAGGCCTACTGAATCGTAATCGTCCCCCTGTGGTTAAAATTCTTGACCAGGCTGTTAAATTGGTAAGTGAATATAAATACCTTGGGGTGGTGATTGATGATCGTTTATCTTTCATTCCCCATTGTAAGTAGCTTCGGCAGAAAATCCGTTCTCTTACCGGCTGGCTGTTGCGTCTTGCCCGTTCCCTCTGGAATCTTAAGTCGTCTTCTCTTGGTCTTTACTACAAGTGTATCTTCATCCCCATCGTCTGCTATGGTGCTGGCGCTTGGGGCTTCAGAATTCTTAATTCACTGGTCCAAAAATACCTTCTGCAGGCGCAGCGGTCCTTCCTTCTCTATACTTGCAGGGCATGTAGAACTGTTTCTACTGATGCCCTGCTTGTTATTAATGGTCGTCTCCCTATCTACCTGGAAATTATATTGCATTTCTTGTCTTACCATAGGAAATCTCTCTCTCCTGCCTCGGTGGGAGATTTTGCTAATAATTATGAGAACTCTACAAATGTTGATCTGGCCAGACTTTCCAATCTTGCTTTGGAAGAGTGGCAACACTCTTGGGATGATTCCTCTCTCGGCAGAATCACATACGCTTTCTTTCCTCGTGTTTTTATTAAAGATAAAAACTTTAACTGGCTTCAACTTGGGTTATTTCCCACTTTCTTAATCACGGGACATGGAATTAATTCTCGTTTATATAGATTTGGACTCGTCCCCTCTCCTCTCTGCTCTTGTGGCTCTGAGGAGACGGTTGAACATATTGTCCTACATTGTAATTTATATGTGGATTTAAGACAACAATTGTCTATCTGTACAAATGTATATAATTTAGATGATTTTTGGCGCCTGGTTGGGTCGGCGGACTCTCTTTCTGCCTTCTCTTCTTTTGCTAATTGTGTCTTCCGCAGAAGAGCGGCTTTATCAAGGAATAACCCTTGATTTCGTTATTTGTTCTTAATATTTATATATATTACTGTATTGATTTTTTTTTTTTTTTTTTTTTCGAGAGGAGTTTCTTCCTTGCCTAAATTGTCTTGTGTTTTGGACGCAGAGTTTTTGCGTCTTTTTCTGGAGACTTGTTTCAGGTTTTTGCCTGGCCGAGTGGGAGAGATGGACCTCCCCTCTCCCACTTCGAGCTCTGTCCGGGTTGCCTGAAATGATTTTCTGTGTTAAATTGTATGTATTTTGTAAATACTGTAATTATCTTGTTAATATCATGGTGCTTTTGTTTGATTTGTTGTTTGCTCTCAGAATTGAGAGTAACTGATTTTATTGTGTTTTAAATCAGCAGTTAATCTTAAATGTTTATATTGTACATTACTTGTGTAGTTAGCTCATTATGTTGAAGAGACAGTTTTTCTCTTCTTGCGTTGTCTGTCTCTGAGGAGTGGGATGGACCTCTCCCTGCTCCCTCAGATCCAACCTTCAGTTGGCTGTTCTGGTTGAGTGAGATGATTTTCCTCTCTAGCCTGTCTTACTGCTGGCTGCTTTTCTTGCTGCTTGTGTTTTGATTTAATTTTGTTTTCCTGCGGGGCTGATTATTTGTTGTATTTTTCTTTCCTGCCTGATTGCAGCTGCAATCAGTTGGGTTTTTGCTAGTACCATATAGTTCTTAGTCTAGCATTTTTTGTTGTAAATGGGTTTTGGTTCTGAGGGGTGGGATGGACCTCTCCCCGCCCTCTCAGATCCAATTGCTTTGTTGGCAATTGACATCCTTTTTTTTTTTTTTTTTAATGCTTACCTATGCATTATTGTTAATTCTACGTGTCTTGTTATTTGAAACAAGTTTTGTTTTTCGCAGCTTGTGGTAGCAGCTTTGCACTTGCTGGTTATGTACATATGTTTATAGATTAGATTACTTGTGCAGAGACATCTTCTCTGCATATTAATTAATTATTGTTTAATACTTAACTTATTATTTTGATCTGTTATACTTAGATTTAAATTTAGAATTGCTTTTGATTCGGTTAACTAATTTATTTGTACAGTATTTATTGGTTTTGCCTTTGGCATATATTTGCCTTGGGTGAGTTCTGTTTGTCTCTTTGTGTTTTGTATATATGTTTCTACATTTCTTCTGGATGACTATTTCTGTTAATTTCTTGGTTGACTAATTTTCAGCCAAGATTTTAATTACTTTGTAAATATTGTATATTTTACTCTCTGCTTATGCAGTGTAATTTGTTAATATGTTTACTGCTATGTTTCATATCGGTGACATAAGTATTTATTATTTATCTTAATTTATTCTTTTTTTTTTAAGTGGCTATCTAATAGCCACTTGTACATTACCTATGTTCTTTCCTTGAGACTTTTCTTTTTCCCCTTGTCGGTGCAAGTTGGGCTTCCTTCCCGTCTTGGGGAATCTTTCTTTCAAATGTACAAGCCTTCAGGCTTCAAAATTTTACCTCTTCAAGCTCTCTCGCTTGTTAGATTTTCCAACTAGTGTTTTCCTCTTTCCTGTTTCTTCTTTTCCTGAGAGAGTGTTTTGCTCTCATTTCTTCTACTTTCTTTTCTCCTACTTTATCCTCCCTATTCATTATTTACTATAACCGGGATTCCACTTGTTGGAATCCCACTAAGTGTAATTTAGATAGTTCCTGGAGCGCCTCCACGTGGCTAGGGACGGGAGTCGGGACGCAGGTAGCTTGCTCCCTGCCTCCCGGCTGCTAAGACTCCAGGGCCGGCAAACAACAACCATCACAACACACATATATACTTACACACACACACACACTTACACACACTTGCCGGCTATAAATAACCTACAGATGCTACAGCGGTATATAGGGGTAACCCTGGAGGCCGCAATCAATACAAGAATACCTTGTCCCTTGTCCCTTGTCCCCATATTTACCTGTGTTCATATAATCAGCTCAATTGGGAGCTTCTACGCAATTTCATTGTATTGCAGACCTGGTGTGGAAATCGACTTTGCTATCACATATCTCCAATCCGTCCAGACAACCCTAGCAGGACAAAGAATAATTGTAGGAGCAGATGTAAACTGCCGCTCCCCTGTTTGGCACACCGGACCGCCGCGGAACCAGAAATGGACAAAGACTGGATGAATTCCTGGCAAATTCAATCCTCACAGTCAAAAACCAACCCTTTAACCTGCCAACATTCTGCAATACCCTGTGGGAAGCCACGATTGATATCACCCTGACCACGAGGAATATTGAAGCCCACGTGACCGATTGGACAGTGCAAAATGCCTGGACAACATCGGATCACCGTACAATAACCTACCAAATCAGAAGATCAATGACAAAAATAACTACAAACAGACAATTGGCAAACAGATTCGCAATCCAAAAGGCAGACTGGGAACTCTTCAGAGTACAACTGACCAGCAAGGCACAAAAAACGCTGGAGGAACTGGACACACAGGCGGTGGACAGTGAGATTAAAAACCCAGATACACTCCAAGAGAAAATCACCAGTATCATAACTGAAGCAGCAGAGACAGCGATGAAGAGGAAAACCCCTTCAGTCGGGGACATGCCCTGGTGGACTCCAGAATTACAAAGATTGAGAAAACAGGTCCAGACAAAACGGAAAGAATTCCAAAGAGCACGGAGAACATGGCCACCAACAGAGGTAGCAGTGCTACGGCAACAATACAAAGAGGTGCGAAACACCTATACAGAAAAAATTAAAAAGAACAAGCGAGCCTCTTGGGAAAACATGGTCTCCAAGACAGGGAACGAGAACCCCTGGGGCTTAGTGTATAAAATCACCACAAACAAGCTCCCCAGGGGAGAAGCATCCACTGTAACGAGGATGCCCAATGGAAGCCTGACCAAAACGTGGGAGGAATCGATTACCAATATTCTTAGTGCTATCATCCATGAACCACCAGATATCCTTAATGAACAACAAAAGGTAATATGCCAGGCAAACCAAACGTATAGAACCCAAGAAATAGAACCGCCCTTCACAGTCGATGAATTACAGGGTGCGGCCTTACAAATGCGCAACAGGAAATGTCCTGGCCCGGATCTCATAGAACCAGAGATGGTCAAAAAAGCCGTGGAATATATACCAAACCTGATACTTAATCTCTTCAACCAATGCCTGGAAACCGGGAACTTCCCGACAAGTTGGAAGACTGCACACTTAAAACTTATCTTAAAAAACCCAACAAAACCTCCGGACCAACCAACCTCATATCACCCCATAGCCCCACTCTCTACCCTAAGCAAACTCTATGAAAGGCTGCTCCACAAAAGGATCATGAACCATTACAAAACCGCCAACTTGGAATCACCCAGGCAATATGGATTCAAACCGGGCTTCTCGACCATTGAAGCAGTCCAAAACCTCATTATCAAGGCAACCCAAAGTAACAAGAAGTATTTTCTGGTAATAGCAGTGGATTTTGCTGGGGCCTTCGACACCGTCTGGTGGCGAAGGCCCCAGCAAAAGCAGCACTCCCAGACTACTTGTATAACAGTGTCCGGGCATATCTGTCGGATAGGAAAATTGAGGTCTTCACAACTTTCCGAAGAGTTGTTAAAAGCGTCCGAAGGGGCTGCCCACAGGGATCTGTCCTGGGGCCACTAATGTGGAACATGGTTTTTGATGACTTCTTGGCTCTGGACCTGGGAAATGTGGCCAGTCAGGCCTTTGCTGATGATCTCATTTTAATGGTGGAAGCGGACTCCAGAACGGGACTTGAAACACAAGCAAACCAAGCACTACAAACCTTACAGAATTGGGCAAAAACAAATATGTTAATGATTTCACCAACCAAGACAAACTCAGTATTACTAAAAGGCTCTCTAAACATCAGACGACCACCGCAAATAAAGATAGCGGGATCCACCATTAAACTAGCAAAGCAAATAAAGTGTCTAGGTATTATCCTGGATGGAAACCTGTCCTTTACACCTCACCTCACCTACTTGAGAGAGAAACTGAGGAACTATGCAGCACTTGTAGCAAGAGTATCTCGCAGGGACTGGGGACCCAACAGGAAGACCCTGTCACTGTATTATAAAACAATATTCATCCCAGCGATCACCTATGGATCGCCAATCTGGTTCAGGAAAGCCGGAACCGCGGTCAACAGAAGACTGCTGGACACTATCCAAAGAAACATACTTCTAACTATAACTAGGGCATGCAAAACGGTGAGCACCCACGCTCTGCTGGTCCTGGCAGGAGCTCTTCCGCTGGACCTCGAGGTGACTAGATGTCGAGTCATGTATTTACTGTCAAAGGATATACCTGCCTCCATCTATGACTTTACCTTGGACCCAACCAACAGCCGGACGGTAGAGAAACAACGAATAGTGGCTCACATTTTGAAGATTTGGCAGCACAGATAGGAGATGTCGCCAAAGGGTCAAGTTACAAGATGCTTCATACCGATAGTCGCAAAAATGTACCCAAAAGGCCCTTCGTGGTTCTATCCTGGGCTAAATACAACCTTCCTCCTGACGGGCTACGGCCCATTTAAAGCAAAACTGAACGCACTCGGAATAATAGAAGAGTCCACATGCACCTGTGGAGAACCTGAAACCTGGCAGCATATTATGCACGACTGTGAATGCTACGAAGAACACAGAAGTAGACTTATAACTGAGATTCAATACTTGCCGAAAAATTAAGAGTACCATCTACTGGATTCAGAAGATGAATACAAAGCCCTCAGCCGATTTGCACTTGACGTCTTTAATAGACGACGAACAGAAATAGCCATCCACAACGAATAGATGACCACAAATAACAAATAAAGGCAAACAGATAAAACATCAGCACAGAGGAAAGGATAGCAAAATACTAAGGACAAACGGTGTAATATGCAGCAGAATAAATGAAACAGCATCGAACTAGGAACCAGTGGGAGTGGCTCCAGCCAGGATGTCGTCGCACCCAGGAAGAACCCACACACCTAGAAAAGGACCAAGCCCCACCAACGCGTCATCATCAGACTGCACTTGCTGGAGGGCACTGCAAATTGCTGCTATGGCGAACTGGGCAGGGCTCCCTTTCTCTCCCTATCCCTGGTGGGGTGAGGGGAAGGACTTTCTGCCCCTCTCCACCCCACCCCCCTCATTTCCCTCTGGTGGGGCAAGGACATGCCCCACTGATATACCTGGGGTCGCCTTCCCTATTGACCCCATACTTCTGTCTTTTACCCCCAGCCTTCCATCTCTCCCCCTACTCTACCTATATCGCCAGCGAAAAGGGAATGCCCCACACAACGTAAAAATTTTAAATGCCAAACTCGACACACTTGCAACCTCTTTCGGCCTAATTAAATTCAAGCGTTTATCCCCCCCCCCATTTTTTTTTTATATAGGTCCTAGCCACTGAAATCTCAGGAAATTAGGTGGCAGCACCTGCCAGAGTACTTATCTAAAAATACTGGTGTACCTGGTCTGCCTCCACGGGGCTAAGTGTGGGCAACGTTGGGCCTCAGTAGGGGTCCAGCGGCTAAATGGCCAGATGAACAACGGTACAGAACACAACACATGAACAATTCCCACACACTTTTAAATCTCTGGCCTTCCCAGTGAACTGGTACACCCACAATGAAAGCAACGCGGAGATGGGGGAAACCCCTGGTGCCGTTAGACACTAAATACACTTTACACTTTACTTTTTCCCCATATTTTCTTCCTCCTGGTGGGTATGGGCCTGCTCCACTCATCTTCCCAGGGGTAACTTTCCCTATCGACCTTCTACTCTGACTTTCATCACCCAGTCTTCGGTCTCCCCACATATTCTGTCTAAGTCAACAGCGAATGTCCCACACAACCAAAATTTAAAGCATTCAAATTAATGCACAAACTCTCTTGGCCTCTCAACCCTAACAGCGTCTTATCCTTTTTTTTTTTCTAGAAATAGGTCCTAGCCACTGAAATCTCTGGAAACTAGGTGGCAGGACCTGTCAAAGTACTTACTTATCTAAAAATAACTGGTGTATCTGGTCTGCCTCCACGGGACTTAGTGTGGGCAACGTTGGGCCTCAGCAGGGGTTCAGCGGCTAAATGGCCAGATGAACAACACGACACTACACCCCCACAATATCCCTACACTTTTAAATCTCTGGCCTTTATAGCGTACTGTAACACACGCAGAGTTGGGCGAACCCCTGGTGCCGTTAGACCCTAAACACACTTTACACTTTTTTTACTTGCCACTTTAATTCTGGTAGGAGTGAAGGGGTGCATATGGTTAGGTCTACTGCTGAGATTGTAAGACTAGGAAAGTGAAAATAAGTTTGTTTTGTTTTGTTTTGTTTTTATTGGCGCATTAGCTGCGGAGGCTATAATGCGCCAAGACCAGGTCTGAAAATAAGTATGTTTACAGTTGTTGAGTAGAGAAAGATTATGGTGATCTATTATTCATTCTATAATTCGTCCTCGTCTGTTGATATCAGTGTTTCCCCACAGATGGCTATGCCCATTCGGGTCTCCCATTAACAGTAAGGTGATTGGAGTTGGGAGATTAGTTGATCTATTTCTTCAAATGGTATATCTGGTGCTGGTGGAAGGTACACTGAACAGATGGTTACTCGAAATCTTAGTGTTATTCTTACAGCTATCGCTTCTAGATTGCTGTTTAAAAGAATGCTTTCATTTGGAATGTGGTGGACCAAGATGGCCATCCTCCATGTGTTGGCCCACATCTTATTCTGTCTTTCCTAAACATTGTATATTTTTTTACTGAAAGGGTGTCTGGTTGTCTAAGGTATGTCTCTTGAAGGCATATTGCGCATGGTGTGTTATTAGATAAATAAATAAATAAATTTTTCATTTATTGCTACCACAGCAAGCCCATCACAGCACTAGGCTAGGGGCATAAATTCAGTACAAAGGAGACAAATATATATATACAGTATATAAAAAATACATAGGATATTCTATATATACATTAACAACGAATATGAATTATAATGATCAAAAATATATATTACAGAACATCACATTTGGCTCTCGTATGCAGTTACTGGGTTGCAGGCAGGCAGTTGTTTGTATTTCTCATAATTTGTTTGGAAATGAGACTCCTGTAGGCTTCAGAGTTGAGCAACCTCTTACAATCAATGTTGTGATAATTTATGAGGTGAAAGGATGCATTGGGGAACATCCTGTCCATTTGTTTTAGTCTGGAGAGTTTGGATTTGAATTGTTGTTGGTTTCTTGAGTTTTCTCTGTTGGTGGGAGCTATTATGTTGGCTAGGTTTGGTGAACTGGATGCAGAAGTAATTAACTTTGCAAGAAGCATGACTCCAGTCTCGTTGATCATCTGTTGCAGAGGCTTTGTTTTTAAGTTTTTATAAAGCTGTTGCCTGGATATTGTACGCGGAAAACGAAGTTTATTGTTCAGCCATCTAAGAACCCAATACTCTAGAGCAAGGAATTTTTTTACGGTAACTTGAGGAGCACCAGACCAGATTTCGGAGGCATAGGACAGAATGGGAGAAATGCATCTCTGAACATGGTTAATGACTGTTTTTCTATCTTGAATCGCCGCTGTTTCTTGCTTGATCAGCCATCTTGATTTTTGAATTTTTTTAGCAACATATACATAGTGAGAATTAAATGAAAGATTTTTGTCAAAAACAACTCCTAGGTCTTTGTAAGCAAATACGTTGGGAATTGAAACATTTGCAATTTTAATTTCTATGTGGTTTGGTTCTTTCTGTAATTAATAAGTTATTTGAGCAGATTTGTTTGTATTTATAGTCAGATTAAGATTCTTCAGATACTTGATGATTCCGCACATCTGTAAATTCGCATCATGGCTAACCTTGGAAACGTCATCACAGGATTTGGAAATAATAAACAACTTTAAATCATCGGCATAAGCCAGCAGATTTGGATTTTCTTGTAGAAGTGGTTATAGAGATGCTGAAAATACAATACTGGAGAGAACACCTCCTTGAGGAACGCCTGTTGCGGTTGTAACTAGAATATTATCAGTATTAGTGGGGAAGATGAGATTTCTATGATTTAGGCTGTACTGAAGATAGAATATAGCCATTGTGTCAATGAGGAAATGAGTTTTCAGTATTTCGATGGCTTTCTTGTGATCAATGTTGTCGAAAGCACATTTGATGTCTAAGTAAAAGACATCGCGTTGTGCTTTATCCTGAAACGCAGTTTGGATGCGCACAATGGTGTCAGCTAGGTTTGTTGTTGTAGAGCGCCCTGTAGGACCAAAATGCATGTTGTCTGATGCATTAGCGAAAATCGCATCCCGAAGATATGGCAGCATGATATTATCAATAATCTTAGCGATTATTGACGATACAGCAATTGGACGATAGCTTATATGGTTATTATTACTAGCCTGTTTTGGAATCAGGGTAATTCTAAAGGTCTTCCATAATCTTGGAAGGAATGGCTGGGAGATGCAACTGGAAATAATATGAACTAGAGAATCAATGATGAATGCACTGAACAATTTAATAATAAAACTAGGGATGCCGTCAGGGCCTTCACTACTATCAATTCGTAGTTTGTTAATAATTTTCTGAACTGTATTCTTGTTTACAAGTTGGTTGATTAGCAGGGCTTGATTAGGATGCATTTCATGTTGACGCTATTTGCGTGTTTATAAGAATTGAATTCGTTAAATTTATTTTGCATATCTTCATTGCAGATGTCAAAATTGCATGTTTCCATATTTAATTTTATCCATTTTATCCTTCAAAAACAAGAGCTACTGCAAAGGTAGCTCTTGTTTTTGAAGAAAGTGCTCTTTTATTATGCTTGAGCCTGAACGTTAAGTAATTTTTTTACGCCTGAATTTTTTTGAGCTGAAACAGTGCTCTGCTCTTTTTATACTTTATGTATGTTGATGAAGTGCCGTACTTCTTCCACTGCCTGTGGCAATTTTGTTTCCTTTTAAAGTATGGTTTTAGATGAGATTTGAATCACGGTTTGGATTGAGAAGAAAGTCTTACAACTTTGGATGCCGACTCTGTTTTTAATTGATTTAACCATTTTATTAGTAGAAACGTGGCGTCCTGAACAGGTATATTTTTAAGAGAATCCCATGGATAGTATTTTAAGAGTTGAAAAAACTTTTCTTTCTGAAGGAATTTAATTGATGATATTCTTTTAGTGCTTTCTAGAGGGAGGCGAGGATTCCCACAGCAAATTGTTGCTTGCAATTCTATACTTTTGTGGTCAGATCTAAATGTAATGTTGCTACCACGCTTTTCTTGAAGTTGAAGATTGGAGTAAACTAGATCAAGCGCTTGATTACCTCTTGTAGCAGGGACGTTGATACTTTTAGCTCCTAGAACTAATAAGGAGTCGGACAGCAATTTCATTTGTGAATTATATTTGGGCAGGGGGAGATTAAAGTCGCCCATTATAATTATGTTAGATTGAGACTTATGAATAGTGATGATCCAGGTTAATACTTCGTTGATAATATCATCAGTAGGTCCAGCCGGAATATAAATATTATATATTTGAAGTAGTGAATCTTTAAGTTGGATCAGAAGAGAAATTCCCTCAAAATTGTACGAACAGGTGTTGTAGGTGTTAATAACTTTAATGTTGGATTTTAAAATAATTGCTGATCCTCTACCTCTTCGATTAATCCTAGATGTCATGTATGGAGTGTAGTTTAAATTTTTCGGCAGTAGAAAAACATCCTGAAGAGGCTCCTGCATCCATGTTTCAACTAAACATATTATATCATGAGTTTCTTCAACCAAAAGTGCTATAAGCGTAGACAGTTTATTTTTTACGCTTCTTACATTCTGAAGAAAAATGTTGAGATTAATATAAGTGTTAGAAGGATTTTCGCAAGCATTAGGAGGAAGGACAAATGATGGACTATGATGCGAACCCAGACTGGTATGCTCTAGCTACGCAGACAGCCAACGGACTGAGAGTTAGACGTTAACTCCTCACTGAAGTTATTGACAGAGCCTAGAACAGTTCCATAAAATGGCATGACTAGTAGTCCATTCGGCCAGATATCAGGATTTAGATACTTTTGAAGGTCACAATCCTTTAGTTCAATTCTGAAGGAAGCGTAAGTTGGATGTTTGGTTTTTATCTTGAAAGCACTACCCGGAATTTCCAGCTCCAATAGTAGCTGATCTATCTGCTGGGAGGTAGTATTGGGATCTAGTCTGCTAACAAAAATATTATTACTTTTAAACATCGGACGATTTCTAATTTTAATACAAGACTGCGTATTTTTTGTTCCTATTATGCTACTATATTTGTTTCTTCTGTGGGGAACCTTGAAACTTGAGGAGTTTGAAGGCAAGCTATTATGGGTAGGCACTTCAGGATTAGTATTAGATGGATAATTTTGACAGTACACGTACATACTGCCAGGTTTCTGTTGATTTCTAATTGTGGTCGGTATCAGTTGCATGCTTGTGTCAACAATACGTTGCGAAGATACACGATTCTGCCCTCGGAGAGAATGAGAGATAAAACTAGATCTGATAGATGGCGCTGCTGTTGTTTCTGGAACAAATTCTTCAGCATCTGGACTGAGAACTGGATCTGCAGCAACCTGATGAACACAAGAAGGGCGAGGTATTGGAGGGCTCTCAATCATTGCCTTTAGCTCAAGAAGCATGTGGTAGAATTTGCATTGCTGGTCTTCTATTCGGAAAAGATGCTGCTTAATGTCATCATTCTCTCTAAGTTGTTTTCTCAACATTTCTTCCAGGGTAACAAATGAGATATCTTTGTTCGGGGATATTGTAGGCAGGGGGGGGGGGTAAGAAATGTCCTGAGTTTGTGTGGTGGCATCTAAGCTTGACTTCCTTGTATGATGAAAGGGCTTCGGAGATGGTAATACATTGACAAAAGGAGATGAAAGATTTTTAGAGCTGCATGGGAGATCGGCATTTGTGGGGGTATTCTGACAGTCTAGCTTATGTTGACTAGAAGGAGACTGTAAATTCGAACTTCCATTGTTGGCTTTTTTACAGGAAGGGCATCTCCAATTATTTTTTAAAGCACTTGATGACTTCGAATAATTTTTAATCAATGAACATAATTCACAGCAAATGATACTGCAACTTTTACAGATAACCCAATTACGAACTGTTTTTTGACATCCATTGCATGAAACTGCTTCCTTAGGTGCCATGCTGAAGATTTAAAAAAAAATGACTGAGTACCAGTAAATAGAAATACAAACAAACAGGTGGTCCTTTATCGACACAGCAGGGTACCGTAGCGAAGAGTTAGAATGTCTGAGTAGCTGGACTACAGGTGAGATCGACGTAGGTGTGGCTAACGGAAAAATTGCTGGAGGGCTACAGGACTTGACCCAAAGCAGGGACAATGCCAAGGTCACAAACGGTTTTATGACAAAGAAGGCACTACTTTCAAAGGTCAACCAGCGTTTCTGTATGTAGTTACGCTAAGCAAAGGCTAGCGCTAGCGTTGCACACTATAAGCTTAAAACTGAAATAAACAGTACTTATCTTTACGAAGACTTCATAAAAAACATCCAAGCTGCCCAATATTCATCTAAGGAACATGTCAGTGCACCACTTTACAAAAATTCCATTTAAAAAGCACTTATAAATTATTATAAAGCAGGAGCTAAATTACAGACGTCTAACACCTAGGCCGCCTAGCGGAGTACTTGATACTGGACATCGTCGTAATTGGCACTTAGTCCTCTACAGTTACACTGAATGATCCATTATTTGGTTTTCCTAGGGCTTTCGGGTTGCTTCCGAAATGGCGCATTCATATACTTTGTCTTATCTTTTTTAGGGTAGTTTGGCCGGTCCATGTCCATATCTACTTCGGTGAAAATTTCTGGTACTGGTTCTTCAGATGTGTTTATTTTTTCTATGTCCATCTGTTCGGCTACTTTGGTGTTTGTAGGTTTAGGTCGGTCTTTGTTGTGGTGCTGATTTATGGATATATCTGTTCTGCGTCAATAGAAATTGGGGTACCGGCTGTATTATTCTCCTTGCTTCTTGGTACGTTGTGTTGTGTTCTGCTTTGTATTTTTGAATTAGTTTGTCTTGTTTACATTTTCGCATGTTTTTGAGTAGGCTGGATGTTCCCCTTTACAGTTTGTACATTTCAAGATGTTGGCAGAGCAAGCTGTAGTCTCGTGTTCTTTAGAATCACATTTTGCACAAGTTGCTGAGTTATTGCATGCCATTTGCGAATGTCCAAATATCTGACATTTGTAACAACGCAACGGTTTTGGTATTTACTATCGTACTTGGCAGTTCTGATATCCTGCTTTGACTGTTGTTGGAGGTATCGGAGTATTAAAGGTTATGATAAGGGTTCTTGTTGGAATCATATTTCTATCCCTTCGGATATTAATTCTCTTCACTCCTGTTACTCCTTGGCTTTTTAATTCTTCTGTGAGCTCTTCCTCTGACACATTTAAGAGGTCCCACTCGGAAATCTCTGACTCGCTGAATTCTTCCAGAGGATCCCTCTGGAAGAATTCTGAGTGTTGTGTGGTGTTACAACTACTAGTATTCTTCCAAAAATTGTTGTGGATGGCAACTTCTGGGAGTGTTTAGGATATTCTGTTTCCACTAGTATATCCCCAGATCTCAGGCGTCGAACCGATTTGGGAGATCCTACTAGACCCTCTAATGTTTCCTGTATTACGAACGGAGATATACGTCCTAATTTCTTATCTGCTGTCGCATGTATGTCTTTGTTTTTTCTGTATCACTACTTGGTAGGGCTTTCTCTTGAACCCCTGTAGTATTAGTAGTTATTTTACTACTGACGTTTGCTCTTTTGGTCCTGGGAGTGTTATTTCCTCTCCCAGGTTATCAGCCCCATCACGTGGAGGCAAGAGCAGTGCCACTTAGTGACCAAGCGGCTACTGTGTAAGTTAGATTAGTAAAAGTGAGAATAAGAGAAAAAATAAGAAAGGGGAGTTTCCTTTCTGTGTCTTCACTTACTGATTGTAAGACAAAGAGCTGTTTCACAAAAATAAACGGTAGTTAACGATGAAAATTAAATAAACTGGTATATTTTTCAGAACGCTCTATAAATCCCTGGGAATCGCTTATTCACCAATAAATCGCTTGGCACCTGGGGCCATTATAGCAGGAAGATAGCTGATCAAAAACGGGCGACTTGGGACATCTGTTGTGAAAGAATTGGGAAATTCTAACCCGTGGGGTTTACTATATAAACTGTCACGTGACAAATTCAGGTAATGGGAAGTGCTTAATACTGTAACCACGTATATCAATGAGAATATTGGCTGGAAAGACTCCGTTCATATAATTATAAGCAAGCTATTTCCAACTGATGATCCTCGGGAAAATATTGAACATCAAGCTAGTATATGCAGCGTAATCGGCTCTATGTAGCTAGAGAACATACTGCGAAATTTACGATGGATGAATTTACAGGAGTTTTGAAGAAGCTTAATCTCACAAAATGTTCTGGAATTGATTTAGTCGAGAATATATTTATAACCAGGTTCTATAAGTCGTTACCTAATATCCTTTTATTAATGTATAACAAATGTCTAAGAGAAGGGCTGTTTTCAACGCAGTGGAAGATTGCATTATTGAAGTTAGTTAGAAAACTTGGGAAGCCACTATCTGATCCTAAATCATATCGCCCAATCGCTCTTTTGGCTAACCTCAGTAAAATCCTTGAAAGGTTAATGGCATTACGGGTAACCGACCTTCAAGTGCAACAGGATATGATATCGCCTCAGCAATATGGATTCACTCCTGGAGAAATCCTGTGAAGATTGTGTAGTGGCGTTTCGAACGCAAATTGAGAATTTTACATCCAATTATGAATTAGCAATCTAAGTTGATTTCGAAGGGGCGTTTGATGCAGTTTGGTGAAAGGCAGAGATGGCTCAGTTAAGAAACGCTGATTATCCCAAGGAAGTATATATGCTTTTCAACAGTTACTTTTCAAATAGATATGTACTGGTGAAGTGCAAGCACTTTTAGCTACGAAAATAGGTTGTGAGAGGATATCCTCAAGGCTCCGCCTTGGGACCCCTTATTTGGAACCTAGTCTTACAGAATTGGTTGGTTCGCACGTTCCTTAACTCAAGGTGCTGGCATTTGAAGATGATTTGACGATTATAATTGCAGAACGATCTCACTCACTCTTAGAACAGAGAGCTAGTAGTGTGATGTTCACACTACACAATCTTCACAGGATTTCTCCAGGAGTGAACCCATATTTCTGAGGCGATATCATATCCTGTTGCACTTGCAGGTCGGTTACCCCTAATGCCATTAACCTTTCAAGTTCTTGGGCTTAAAGCTATAAGCTTGCTATTAGTTCTTACAAAACTAAAATTATGTTATTTAAAACAGAATTTGCTTTTTTAAAACAGCTTTGGATATAAATCGACCTCCTCAGATCAAGTTGAATGGTGTGCAGTTACCTATGATATTGATACCAAATACTTAGGAATTATTGTGGACAGTAAGTTATTATTTCACCAGCACTTATTATATTTAAGCAATAAAATCAGTAAATTTTCTGGTGCTATCATTAGAATTTCACAGTCTGACTGGGGCCTATTACATAAAACACTGTTTCTGTATTACAAGGCAGTAATCCACCCTACACTGGTGTGCAAAATTTGAGAACCAGTCAGGTTTTCACCTGTAGCTTCTCATAGGAGTGGCCTGGATATGGGAAAAGCATACCAAAGGAATCCCATGAGGTACAAAAATGATGAAGGAAACATCACCGGCACAACAACGGAAACAAAAGGGTACAGAGTGGCTTAATTCAAAAATGGCAATATAGCATTGGTTGCCATGATACAGACGCATCACTGCCAAAGATGAAACAAAGGGAAGAGGTGGTCCTCAGTAGGAGATATGGTCACCCTTAATGTCGATGAAGGCTTTGCACCGCATGTCTACACTTAGAACAATGTTGTTGATAAGTTCTTGTCGTAACATAGTCCATTCCTCTGTGAGCGCTATCTTCAGCTGGTGAACATTTTATGGTGAGTGTGACGTGCCGCAAGGCGGCTCCCCAGAGCGTCCTATATGTGTTCAATGGGATTTAGATCGACAGAAACGGGCAGGACAATCCATACGAACAATGTCCTCACTTTCCAAAAGCATATCAACAGCTGCAGTGGGACGGGGTGTGGCGTAATCATCCATAAACAAGAAATCGGGGCTAATGGCACCTCAAAACAGACGCACATGGGGAAGGATTACCTAAGTACAGTAGCGTGCACTGGTTACAGTACCTCCTCCCAGTATCTGGAGTTGTGTACGTCCATCCAAGATAACGACTCCCCAAACGAGAACACTTCGACTGCCATATCGACCCCTTTAATTGATGTCTGCGGGGTGATACCGTGTGCCAACCTCTCGCCAGACAGCAGGAATTCTGTCTGACGTACAGAACTGCTGCTGAGACTGAGACTGAATCTATTCTCATCAGTAAAGAGTACCTTTCCCCAATGCGGTGCTGTCCAGTCCCTGTGTTCGATGCACCACTGTAAACGGTGTCTCCCATGGGCAGATATTAAAGGGACACAGCATACTGGACGTCGGGCAAACAGTCCATCTTTGTGAAGTCGCCTGGCCAAGTAAACCGCGATATCCTGCGTGCTGTGCTCCTGTGCAGCTGGTTTGCAATGGATCCGGCTGTCTGGTGGCGGTCCCTCTTGGTCTGTAGTATATAGCGGTCATTATTGGGGGTTGTTTTTCGTGGACGACCACCACTGGTCCTTCGAACAGCTGTTGCCGTCGTTCCGAAGGCCGACCACGCAAGTGAGACGATGCTATGGGTGATACTGAACTCTGCAGCCGCACTCGTCGCACTTCGACCTTCTCAATTATTCGAACCCGGGTAATGTCATCCAGATGTTGTCTACTGACCATTTTGTTGTCTGTAGCACTGTATGAAACCAATCGCACGTCTGTAACAATCGTGCTCACCATTCGGTAATTTGCACATAGCTGCTGAACTGTGCTTTTATCTGTTTATGTGATCCCTTTCATCATGATTAAAAATTTTGCATGTGCACCAGCTATCTACTGAACGGCCTCAGTTATGCAAATCGCCACAGGCTGTTTCGTTTGATTTTGTAGTTGTAACCTTTAGAAATAGTGTTGGTCCTTAAGTTTTGCACACCAATGTATAACTCCGTATGCTGCAGGAGCTGGTTCCATAGAGTTAAAATAGCTAGGTTTCTGGCTAAACTAAATTCTATACAGCGTATCATGCTTCTTTGTATTTTAAGAGTGTGCAGAATGGTGTCCACTGCCGCGCTGCAGGTGTTGGCCGGGGCGCTACCCTTGGATCTACATTTGTTGTATCGTGGTTTTTGCTACCGCATTAAGAGGGAAATTCCTACAGAATTTTTTGTTATAGAGATAAATATTCGCTCTGACTGTAGAGGCGAAAAGAAAAGATGTATGAACGAAGTAATCAATTTATGGCAGACAAGATGGGATACCATACCTACTGAAAGAGTGGCCAACTTGTTTATTCCGAACGTGACTTTTCTCAATGATAAAAAAGTTCGCAATTGGTTTAGCCTAGTTTACAATCGACATTTTTGTTAACAGGGCACGGGTCAATGAATGAGAAATTATATGCATGAGGACTAAGTAACACGTCCCTTTGTTTTTGAGGGGCCAGGGAAGGCTGGCAGCACATACTATATGATTGTGGAATATATGAGAATGCCAGGACAGCGATACGTTAAATTCTTGGGAGACCGTAGTAAGTTTCAGATGTTCCAGGCATTTGCTAAAGAAATGTTTGAACCAAGGAAAAATATGATTCCGGTGATACGAAGTTGATAAAATCCATCTGGCTGGAGGCATAGATGTGATTTGATACGGCCGTTTATAATGGTTACACAACTAGAAGATGTACTTCTTTTCTTTAACACTCTCTTTTTTTTCTGTTCCTTTCGTTGTTGTTTTTTTTTTTTCTCTTCCTTTCGGGTTTTTTTTTTTTTTTTTTTTTCACCTCTAGAGTGGGTTCAAGAGAGGGAATTAAAAATTTTTATTTTTATTTTGTCTTATACTCTGAGACCATAGGTGTCCCATCTACTGGAACTGGCCCATCTTCCCGTGGCGTGGACGAGTACCCAAAATCATCTCTCCAGGTGACTGATGCTTCTGGGTAGCCAAGCGGCCAGAACACACACACACACACACACACACACATTAGCGTGTTCGCTACTTGCTACTGCCTAAAATCTGATAGCAAATGCTCGTTAATACCAGTTATTGAATCCGCTAATGTTGGTGAATCACTACCACATACTACTGGTGTCGCTGTGGTCGCGGAAGTGTACGGACGCATCTGCACGAAGCTCCACTTGATGTAAACGGCGGACGACGATATTGCGCGATCTACGATTTAGGCAAGTATTAGAACATGGATTTTTCAGGTTTGAAGAGTATCACAGATGAAGGTAAGTAAATTAAGTTGGGCAAGAATAGTTTTTGTGATTATATTTGCCTATTTTTGCTCTTTTGAGAGTGATTTTGTCCAGCGCGATCGCTACAGCTTCAGCGGTAGCGAGCCCACTGGCATAGCCACTGATTTGAATACGTCTCAAAAGTCGAGAAATTTGAATATATTATACTTGAAACGGCTCGTGATAAGGTTATTTTGTATGGAAAATATAATACTCCTGACAGAATTAACTTATACTTAGCTTATAAAATAGTTTTCTTTGTCTACAGGCGTTTCCCGCCAAAACCTGAAAATCGCGATTTCTGATTTCTAGTGGGCCTACACTGGAAATAAGTACCCCGAACCACTACTTAAAACGTCAGAAAATTGCTAAAAGTGAATTTAATGCAGAAATTATGGCTGAAAAATCAAATAATGACAAAATTCTGGACAATGACCTAAAAGACTCCTCTGAAAATGAAGCTAGAGTGCTCAGGGAGAAAGTCCCTGTTAATGAGGAAAATGGTAACGAACTGGATAGCTGGCCTCCTGGCCCCCTCAGTATTAAGAAGGGAAGGAAAGGAAAAAATCAAGAAACTATAGAAATTCCAGAGATGCAACAAAAGACAGAAGAAGAACTAAAACTAGACTACCTAACAAATTTGACTGACCCTATCAAACAGGCAAAGGAAACCAGAGTGTATCTAGAAGAATATATGCACAAGCAAACCAACAGGATTACTTCTGCAATTAGGCTGCAGATAGTGAACTGTTGGTCACTGCTTGAGCAGCGCCTGATTGAATTAAACACAGAGAACCAAGTGTTAAAATCAAAATTAGAGGTTACAACTGAGGAGAAGAACAACTATAAAACAATGAACACACTAACCTATGCCCAATGTGCAAAGGCTAATAGCAAACAGGACATAACTAAAGCAAAACAAATAGCTACTAAGCAACCTAATATAAACAAGGAAAGCAACATTGTTATTCTGAAAGCAAAAAGTGACTCTACCCATAAAACCAGTGAGGCAGTTAAGGACACAGTGGTAACAAAGCTGAGGCCTCATCTGAGAGAAATAAAGATAAACAACATGCGGAAAATCAGGAATAATGGAGTCCTGATCGAGGTAGCAAGCAAAGAAGATCTAAGAAAAATAGAAAACCATCCTGAAATTGAAAAATTGGGCTTGCTCCCTGAAAAACCAAAAGGGAAAAACCCTAATATTATAATCTTTGATTTACCTGTGTCAGTAATAGAAAAAGAATTCATGATAGATATCTACTTCAAAAACTTTAACAATGAAATGACAATAGATGAATTTGCTGCTGAATTCCTGCTGAAAAGAGCAACAAAAAACAAAAGGAATGGACAACTCAACATAATTGCAGAAATTACACCAAAAATTTGGAAGGTATTGCAGGGACAACAGAGAATCTATGCTGGCTGGACCAGTCATAGATTTAGAGAACATTTCCCTATCCAAAGCTGCTTTAACTGCCATAAATATGGTCACATTGCCAGAGACTGCACTCAGAAAGAACCTGTCTGTGGTCACTGTGCAGTCACTGGCCACGATTACAAAAATTGCAAAAATAAGTCTCAGCAGCCAAAATGTGCTACCTGCAAGGCAGCACGGCTGACTGACTATACACATAGTATCAGGGATGATAAATGCCCCAGTTATAAAAAAAATGGCAAAACTTATACAATCTAGGACCAACTATGGGCCAGATTGAAAACATAAATGTGACTAGGGCTCTAAATATTGTCCAATTGAATGCTCAAAGAGCAAGAGCCGTTGTAGATCAGATCAAACTCAAATTGGAAGAAAATAATATAGATATCTTGGTACTCCAGGAGCCCTACACACATATGGGTAGGGTTCAGGGATACCCAAGAGGCTATAAAATAATAGAATACCTCGGTGTCCCTTCCACAGCAATAGTAGTTAAAAATACTGACCTTACAGTCACAAAGGTGGGTCACCTCTGCTCCCCAGTGGGAGTGTGTGCCCATATTACCAGTGCTGTAGGACAGTTTTACATTATTTCACTATATTCCAGACCAGGTGAAGATATAAATCCAACTATTGAATACCTACAAGTAGTCACAAACTTGCTACCTACTGCAAATATCACAGTGTGTGCTGATGTCAACTGCCGGTCAGCCTTATGGCATAGCCGTACAGAAGACAGAGCAGGCACACACAACGGCCAGATACTTTCAGACTATATAGCCACCTCACCCTTTCAAGTGCTAAACCAACCAAATAACCTCCCAACTTTTAGCAGTACCATGTGGGAGAGTGACATTGATATCACTCTTGCCACCAATTCAATAGCTTATAAAATCACAGACTGGTGTGTCCAGCCAGCCTGGACCACATCAGATCACAGAGCCATTTCCTTCAAACTAAACAGGCAATTACAAACAACCCAACGCTCTCTGTTGGATATCAAAAGGTATAACCTTAAAAAGGCAAACTGGCAGATTTTTGCAGAACATACAGTAGCTGAGCTGCAAAAACAGGAAAATGAGTGGTCTAGATCAGGCAACTGTAGCCCGGACGAGCAAGCACTGACTATGATAAACATTTTAACAAAAACAGCAACCCTGTCTATCCCACGGATAAAACCGAGGAAGCAGACAGTTCCCTGGTGGTGCCCCGAACTGACTATACTCAGAAGTAGGGTACACCAGGCACGGAGACATTTTCAAAGAGCCAGAACATCTTGGTCACAAAATGAGGTGGATGCACTGAGAGATTCTTATAAAACTCACAGGAATCAGTATACAGCCCTCATAAGAGATAAGAAAAAGGAATGCTGGAAGCACGTGGTGGGAACTACTGGAAACAATAACCCTTGGGGAGTTGTCTACAGAATAGTGACCAACAAGCTGTCAAGAGGAGATGTCTTAGAAACTACTGTCAAACCAGATGGAACCCCAACCCTGTGTTGGGTGGATTCTGTAAATAACATCCTAAGCAGTATCATTCAGATTGAAACTGGAAATCATTCCCCCACCCAGCTCGACATTATAAAAGAAAACACTGAATATGACAATGCCAATATTGAACCTCTGTTCACTATACAAGACTTAGAAATAGCACTATCTAAAACCAAAAACAATAAATGCCCAGGTTTTGACCTCTTAGAGGTTGAGATTATCAAAAAATTAGCAGAAATAGCACCAGATAAATTAATAGCACTATATAATAACTGTATGACAGAAGGTATATTCCCAAAAATATGGAAACAAGCTGTGTTAAGGTTAATCCTGAAAAACCCTGAAAAACTCCCTACTGATCCCAAATCATATAGACCAATAGCTCTACTCCCTGTACTAGGGAAAATATACGAAAGATTAATATACAGCAGATTAGCTCAATATTACACAGAAGCAGGCTTGCATTCCAACAATCAGTATGGTTTTAAGCAGGGCTATTCTACGGAGGATGCCATGCACCACCTACTGACAACAGTTAAAAACACAGAGGAGAAATATATGCTGGCAATCTCCATTGACTTTGCTGGGGCATTTGACTCACTGTGGTGGCCTAGTGTCCTTAGGAGACTTCGCCAGGCAAATGCCCCACAAAACCTCTATAAGGTAATAAACAGCTACCTTACAGACAGAAGTGTCTCAGTACGCACAAGGTTCCAGGAATTGACACGCCCTGTGAATAAAGGCTGCCCGCAGGGATCAATCCTTGGCCCTTTCTTTTGGAACATTGTTCTGGATGAATTTCTGGCCTTGGATCTGGGCCCCGTGGAAAGCCTGGCCTTTGCAGATGACATGATTTTCCTTGTAAAAGGCAACTCACGAGTGGTTGTAGAGCAAAGATCAAATGCCGCTCTCTTGCAGCTGCAGGAGTGGGCACAAATGCACATGCTCAAAATATCGCCTGAAAAAACCAAACAAATACTTCTAAAAGGTAATTTGGACATGAGAAGACGTCCACAAATCAAAATTAATACAATCACTATAAAAATGGTAACAGAACTAAAATATCTTGGAGTGGTCTTTGATTCAAAATTAACTTTTTACCCCCATTTGATCTACTTGGCGAAGAAAGTGCGAAATTATGCAGGTATGATTGCCAGGATCAGTCGAGCAGACTGGGGACTCAAAAGAAAGACCTTGGCAATCATATACCGTGCAATGTTCCTGCCTGTTATCACCTATGGAGCCGGTGCGTGGTTCATCCGCTCGGCCATAGTAAGAAATAGGAATAAATTAGAATCGATACAAAGGACAATACTACTCACTATTACCAGAGCATGTCGCACAGTAAGCACACCTGCACTACAGTTGCTGGCCGGAACTCTCCCACTTTACCTGGAAGTAGCCAAAAGAGGCTTATATTATAGATTTAAAAAGGGCATATCCACAGAATTTCTGGGGATAGCCCTTGATACAACCAATACCTTCAATGATGAAAGAAAAAGAATAGCCACAAAGCTCCACGAGCTATGGCAAACAAAGTGGGAGCAGGAAACCAGAAGTCTGGTCACCAAACGGTTTCTGCCACTGGTGTCAATGGTTAGCCCAAAGCCACCTAAGTGGTATGCCCCTGGACTTTTTACAACATTTATATTGACAGGGCACGGCTCCCTAAAGGCGAAACTAACCTCCTTAGGCCTGACCGATGACCCAAACTGCACCTGTGGCGAAAGTGAAGACTGGGCACACATTCTCTATGAATGTATAATATATGACATCCCCAGAACAGAGCTAATAGCACAGATTGGTCCCCTTCCCAGGGGAGAAGAACATCTCTTCATCATAGAAGAGCAAAATTATAAAGCTTTTACATCTTTCACACAGAAAGTTTTCGAAATGCGCAGAGCAATTTCAGCCCCCCAGCAATTAAACAATAATCAATAGTAAAATTGCCCAAGTTTCCCACCACGCCCAGATGATGACTTAAAAACTGTTAGGATAGCAATATTCTGCACCCTGACAGAAACCTGACATAACAAAACTCCCCATGACTACTATGCCATGTGTAGGAACCTGGGGCCCCAAACCAATGTAGGGGAGGGGGATTGGGAATGCATGCAGAGAAAGTGAATGGGAGTGAGCAGACGAGCAAATGTAATTGGCCGAAAGAATACAAAGTTAAAAATAACTTACATTACTTTATATATACTGTACCAACAAACATTTACAAACCACATAAACACTATCACTGCATTCTCCCCTGGCCTGCAAAAAAAAAAAAACCTTGCAGCTGGCCTGTACCACAACTGAAGAATAACAGTAAGTTGCGGTGCCCAGAGAGTGCAGTGCAGAAAGAAAGAGTCGAATAAATGAGATGAGAACTAGAAGAATGAATAAAAGTGCAAGCGTGAGAGAAAAGAACACAAATGCTAAGTTAAGTACACACTAACCCTGGTTTTAATTAGTATTTAAATTTACGCTACCCATCATTGCATCCCCTCTTGGTGTGTGAGAAAAAGATGAATGAGTCGAGTGAAAAAGAAAAAAAAAAAAAAAAAAAAAATTATAAAATAAGAAAAAAGTATAAAAAAAATAATAATAAATAAATAAAAAAAAAATTATAAAATAAGAAAAAAGTATAAAAAAAATAAATAAAAAAAATTATAAAATAAGAAAAAAGTATAAAAAAAATAATAATAATAAAAAATAAATAAATAAAAAAAAAAAAAGAATGCAAGTAGAGTGAGAATGCACATTCCGAATGAAGTAAATGTGTGCGTCTCCCCCCCTTCACCTGGTAGGTTCCCCACTGCCAGCTAATATATCCCACCCCCAGAGCGGGATGGGCAGCTGGACCTTCATACCGGATTCGACACTCCTTGGACAAGACACCGACGAAGACATTCTGCGGCTTTGCTGCCAACACGCCATTGGCGATCCGAACTGGGTACTCTAACCTGGTTCCCTTTAAAACCCCATCCCCAGGCAGGGAATGGAGGAGATGGACCTCTGTCTCCTCTCTTCCCTGCCTACCCCCCATATTTCGCCTGGTGGGGCTCGTCTCCACTGACCTCTTAGGGGATGCCTACTCTATCCGTCCCTATTCTTCTATCTGTTTCCTCCCCAGTCTTCAATCTCCCCCCCCCTCTCTCTCACTAAATCGACCGAGTACACCCCTTAACAATGCCGCCAAATTATAACCAACGTCTAAATTCTACCGGTTTTATGCAAATCTCTAAGATATCTAACACTATCAGCTTTTATCTAGCGTTACATGTCTAAATTTAATAACATCAAAATTTTGCCCAACCTATTTGGCCTTTAACACATCTCTTTAGTGTTCAAACCTAACCAGCGATTTCCTAACAGCAATCCCATTAAGCATTAATGTCAAATGCATAAACTTTTATTTTATTTTATTTTATTTATTTTTTATTTTTATTATTATTATTATTTTTTTTTTTATTTTTATTTTTTTTTTTAAATAGGCCCTAGCCACTGAAATCCCAGGTGGCAGGACCTGCCAGAGCAAATTGTTGTGATACTGGATACACCCGGCTAGCCTCCACGTGGCAGGGTATGGGCAACGTCGGGCCCCACTAGGGGCCTGGCGGCCAATAAGCCGGATAAACAATGGGTACAACATATCACAGTGCACAGACACGACCCACACACTTTCAAGTCTCTGGCTTGACAGTGTACTGTCCTCGATACAGCGAAACACACGCGGAGATGGGAGAAATCCCAGGTGCCGTCTGACACGAACATACCTTATACCTTATACCTTATACCACATACTATTGGTCCTCTCTATCGCTCCATGTCTCTGTCTTTCCCCCCCAGTCTTCAATCTACTCCCCCACTCTACCTGCACGCAATGCCCCACACAATCTAAAATCTACAGGTCTACAGAAACGTCTACAGAAAGGATAGACTGGATAGGAAGGGAGGAGGGGTTATGCTATTAGTTAAGAAATATATAAAATCCAAGGAAGTGAAGCCAGTGGACATCGCTGGACAGTGCAGTGTCGAGTCGGTTTGGTGTGACATAAGTCAATATAAGTTACAGTTTGGTGTGACAATGTCACACCAAACTGTGAATTCAGTTTGGTGTGACATTGGGAGATCAAAATTGGGAGTAGGAGTGTGCTATAGGCCTAATGACTCTGATGAGTATAATAAGAAACTGTACAGGGAAATAGAGTGGGCCAGTAAATCAGAGAGTCTTATAATGGGAGATTTTAATTTCCCAGATCTTGACTGGAATTTGGGGGCTGGTCACTCACACACTAGCAAGGCTTCTGTGGATTTATTGGATGATTGTTTTCTACATCAGCATGTTCGAGAGGCAACTAGAGGGAGGCAACTATCACTGCTGATAATCAAATCTTGATTTGATTATCAGCAGTGATAGTTCTTCATGCATTAATAATCTGCAGATAAATGAACCACTAGGTGGCAGTGATCACAGTGTGCTGAAGTGGGATTTACTCAAAGAGGTAACTACCATTAGGGGTAAAGGGAAGGGTTATTGCTTTCGTAAAGGCGACAACGATGGACTGAGACAGCATTTAAATTCTATACAGTGGGACCAACTAATGGTGTTACCAACAGCAAATTCAAAATGGGAAGCATTCAAAGAACTTATCTTGGAAGCTACTAGACTTTATATACCAACTAAGAAATATTGTTCAAGGTTTAGGCCTAAATGGATGTCAGATGAACTGATAAGGCATATGGCAGAGAAGAAACATGCATGGGATACATACAAATTAACACATGACACAGAAGACTATGATAGATACAAGTTGATCTGTAACCAAGTTACAAAGGAGGTTAGGCAGGCGAAGGCAGATTACGAGAAATCTTTGGCAAGGGATGCAAAGAAAAACAGCAAAGACTTCTTTACTTATGTAAACTCTAGAAGGAAGGGGATGAATCAGATTGGTCCACTTGATATCGATGGGTCAACTGTTGATGACCCTGCTCAGGTAGCTAACAAACTAAATGAATATTTTTCATTGACATTCACACATGAGGAGTTATTTAGCGAGGGGAAAGCCAGAGGTGTATTCAACTCTAGCAGTAAGCTAGAGAATCTTGTAATAACTGAGAGTAAAGTGGAGAAATTGTTGAAGATAAACACAAGAAAGGCACCCAGGGTGGATGGGATCTATCCAGTTATATTAAAGGAGGCAGCAAAGGAAGTAAGCAAACCCTTAGCCATAATTATGAGAGCTTCCTTGGACTCAGGGGAGGTACCCACAGACTGGAGATGTACAAATGTGACCCCAATTCACAAAAGAGGATCAAAGGCTGACACAAGTAATTATAGACCTGTGAGTTTAACTTCTGTTCCAGGAAAATTAATGGAGGCACTAGTTAAAGAAGCACTGCAGGATCATTTAGACAAGACTTCAGTTATAGCTCGGACACAGCATGGTTTTGTTAAGGGGAAGTCTTGCCTGACCAATTTGATTGGATACTATGATGCAGTCACAAAGGAACTGGATGCAGGGAATAACTTTGATATTATATACTTGGATCTTAGAAAGGCTTTTGATACTGTTGCACATGGAAGACTGCTGCACAAATTGGAGCAGTGTGACATTGGAGGCAAATTGCTGCTGTGGATAAAGGGGTGGCTGAGGGGGAGAAGACAGAGAGTGGTAATCAATGGACACTGCTCGTCGTGGACTAATGTTATTAGTGGAGTTCCTCAGGGCTCAGTGTTGGGTCCATTATTGTTTTCTGTATTCATAAATGATATTGATGATGGTATATCAAGCTTAATGTCGAAGTTTGCAGACGATACAAAGGTAGGCAGGGTTGTCAAGGACACTACTGACACTATGCTGCTGCAAAAGGATCTGGAAAGGTTGAGCAGATGGGCAAATGAAGTTTAACATTGACAAATGTAAATTACTACACATGGGAAACAGCAACCCCAGAGCAACGTATCAACTCTGTGGTACTACACTGACAGTGGTAGAAAATGAAAGGGACCTGGGGGTGGTTGTGCAGGCAGATGTGAAGTTCTCTGAGCAGTGCAGACGGCCTGCAAGAGTAGCTCATGGTGTATTGTCAATAATATATAGGAATTTTTCTAGCAGGGATTTTTCTAGTTAGGATGTGATTATTCCCTTGTATAAGGCAATGGTCAGGCCACACCTAGAGTACTGTATACAGGTCTGGAGGCCTCATTTCAAGAAGGATGTAGAGCTGCTGGAACGAGTACAGAGAAGGGCAACAAGATTAATGAATGGAACAAAGGGGGTGCTCTTACGAAGAAAGGCTTAAGTTTTGCAAATTACAGTGTCTGGAGACTAGGCACCAGCGAGGTGATCTGAGAGAGGTGTATAAAGCCTTGAATGGTTTGAGCATGCTCAATGCTGATGGGATTCTCCCTCTCGCTCAGAATAATCACCTGAGAGGGCATAAATTCAAATTGAGGAAAGACAGATGTAGGATAGACGTGCGGAAATTTGCCTTTAGCCAGCGGGTGGAAGTTGATAGCCTAAATAAGTTTAAGGCTCAGCTGGACAGGTATTTTGAAAGAACAGAGGGGTGAAGTGGAAGTGGTTTTTTTTTTTTTTTTTTGGCTGATGCTGCATAAGCTTGCTTTCTTGCATCAAATGCCTCTACTAATGCTAATGCTAAAATCACCTTCGCCCACTACTTTCGGCCTCTCATTCCTAGCGCCTCCCTGCCACTCAAGCGCATAGAGGGTGTATATATATGTATATATATTTGTGTGTATATATATATATATATATATATATATATATATATTTTTTTTTTTTTTTTCTTTTGAATCTCTGACATTTCCAGTAAACTGGCACACCCATCACAATGCAAGCAATGCGGAGATGGGGGAAACCCCTGGTTCCGCTTGACACCAAACACACTTTACACTTTACCACATCCTACTGATCGCCAATATGGCTGCCGTTGTGAACAGACGTGTGTTTCATCGCTCCGCGAAATTTCAGTTTAAAAAATGTGTTTTACTTCCGTCAGTGCCATAAAATGTATCCTCACTTGAAGACAAACTGGACTGGATTCCACTGGTGAGAAACGTTTGCCTATATATTGGAAATTTGGTCAGGTTGAAGCGTTATTTATCTGTATCCTTTGTTGCCAGACCGCATGGTCACTATGTCGCTGACAACAGGGCTATAGAGAGGCTGCCGATATAACACGGCGGCCGCGTTTCCACCTGACACCTTGATTGGGGAGGTGCCCCAACTAGTGCAAACTGAGCAGTTGTTGTGCTCTATCAATCTGTGCCTTTACCGAATAATATCACCAAAGAAATATGACTTTAATGTGCCCCCCCACCATAAACTCTCCATGGAGAGAGAGAGAGAGAGAGAGAGAGAGGCTATCTTTCGCACCTGTGCTTCTACCAGAAATCTGAATGCCATGAATGTCTTCGCCGCTACTAGATATCCCGCTGGGAAAGTAGTCCCGTCCTTTTAGGAGCATTTATATATCCGGCGTCCCCCCCGCCTCCAAGTTCTGTGGGGAGACCCAAAACTTCCACAGTCCACTGTGTGCCTTCAAATACACCCACGAACTTTTGGTTGGCATCAATCGCCATCATTTTTAACAAACCATCTAACCCCAACATTGTGAACCAGATTAACCGAACAGTCCCGGTAATCCGGAATCCACGGATATGGAGGGGAAAGACAAGCACAAACACTCCCTGACGGAGACAAAAAACGATGACCCCCATCATTATTGATCAACTGAAGGGTATAGAGGAAACCCGACCTGGGACCCCCCAACCAAGCGGAAAATCCGCAATCGAGTGGTTCCCGAACCGGAACGCGAAACACGATCTCGGGTTGAAACAAAAGAACAGCCAGAAGCCAATGCATCGCAAAAAGAAAGAAATGATGAAAAACAACAAGAACTATGTCTGGACCATACCATACCAGAGGGCTCGGTATACGAGAAAACTCTCTTCTGAAAACGGCCCTCGAAACCATTTTTAAGGAGAATCCCAGTAGGAGAATCCCAGTCTGGCCTGAGATCACAGATTGTCACCATCTTTCACAAGATGGAGACAATTCTGCATGACGCACATGTTGAAAACGAGAGAGCCATCACACGGCTACACGCCTACATCGAATGCGGGGCAAGACAAATGCCACAGCGCGCCCCGACATATTCTGAAGCGCTGAGGACCAAACCTGCCACTACTATTGTCAACACCACCAAATCGGCACCCAGGAAGACATTGCTCCCTACTCCACACCTCGTGATTCTCAAACCTACAACCACCGAAACTCTTAAAACTAGCGAAGAAGTCAAGAAAAAGGTCATTGACTCTCTAACTCAAGAGTTTAGAACGGCTAAAATCAGAGCCATTAGGAAGACTCAAAACACAGGGGTGATAATTGAGACTGAAACCAAAAGTGATGCAGATCTCATTATCAATAACTCCAAGATTCCGACTCTTGGACTCTCTGCTGAGCTGCCCAGAGAAAAAGGTCCCTCCATTGTCATATTTGATATCGACAAAGACCTGACTCCTACTGCCATATATGAGGAGAGATATATACGTAACCTCCAGCAAGACTTACCCGATAGAGACCATACTACCCTAGTAATGCCCAAGCATTACTAGGGTAGTATGGTCTCTACCAAGAGTAGGAATGACAATCGGACAAACTGGGTGGTCGGGCTGGCCCCTGATGCATGGAAACTCATAACAAAACAAGAGAGACTATACATCCAATGGAGCTCACATCGCTTCAGGGAGCACATTGCCATGCCAAAGTACTTCCGGTGTTGCCGATTCGGCCACACCACTCACACATGTGCTCAACGGAAGGCAACCAGCGGACACTGTGCTGAGAAAGGGCACAACTTTGGAAATTTCCCCAACAGAAAAAATGATCCAGTCCGTGCAAATTGCAAGTGGCAAAAGCTTCCCCACGCACATTCAACCAGAGATAACAAATGCCCTGTCTATATTAAAACAAGAAGTGCCCAACAACTAAGAATCCATTATGGGGACTCTGCCTAAAAGACATAACACTAGTTTCATTAAATTCCTACAACTTAACGCACAGCGACCAATTGCTGTAGCTGGACAGATCAGACAGAAGGCTGAGGAGGAAAACCTCGACATCCTCCTGCTACAGAAAACCTACACCTGTGCGGGCGCTGTCCGGGGATATCCACCTAACTACAAGATCGTTCAGGTGGATGGCACAACCCCATGGGCTGCGGTGGTGGTCAGGAATCCTTATATAACGGTCACTAAATCTCACACCTGTGCTCTGAGTGGGCCTCCTGTGCACATCGCCTCCTCCATAGGGGAACTCTATGCCATTTCACTATACTGCCATCCAGGGGAGGACATCCTTCCAGCAATTCAGTACTTACAACAAGTCCAAACCGAACTTTCGGGAGCATAAATTCTTGTCTCTGCTGACCTCAACTGCCGCTCGCCCCTGTGGCATAGCGAGACTCCGGAGCGCAGAGGATCTAGAAACGGCCAGAATATGGAGGAGTGCCTGGCAAACAGCAGCTTTGTTGTTATTAATCTTCCTAACAACCTTCCCACATTCAGCTCAACCCTGTGGGAGGCCACTGTCGATGCCACCATGACTACCACAACCCTTGCCGGCCACTTGACAGACTGGACAGCTCTGACCACAGGGCCATCACCTTCACCATGCAAAGATCACTCTACCGAGCTCCAATAAACAGCTTCAAACAGAACACGTACGCAGTTAACAAAGCCAAATGGGATGGTTTCAAAGTCGCCATCATCAACAACGTATACAATCTGACAACCGACCAACTACAGAACCAAACCCTGGTTCAACACCAACGTGCGGTCACCAATGCCATTGTGAGTACAGCTAATCAAACAATCAAGAAGAAGATCCCGATGCCCGGCGCTGTCCCATGGTGGTCGCGGGAACTCGACCTGCTCAGGAGAACCACGAATCAGAAGAGGCGTGCCTTCCAAAGAGCCAGACGAACTTGTTCCCCCATGAGGTAGAGTTCCTCAGGCAACAGTACAGGGAGGCCAGAAATACATACACTGCAATGATCAGGCAACGGAAAAAGCTGTCCTGGAGCATCTAGTCTCCACTGTGAGCAACTCGAGCCCATGGAGCATCATTTACCGAATAACTACAAATAAGCTGCCCAGGAGAGAGGTGATACCCTCCACCATCACCCCTCCAAGGCACCATGACCAACAACTGGCAGGACACCATCAATAATATATTAAATGCCAATTTCAATCCTGTACAAGGAGACAACACCCACTAACAACAACAGATATGCCAGGCCAATGAGGCCTACCAGTCGCCCCAGGTAGAGGATCCCTTTACTCACCTAGAACTCCAAATTGCCATAAACAAAATTAGAAACAAAAGAACCCCTGGACTCGACATGCTTGAACCAGAACTGGTCAAGAAGGTGGCCGAATTTACCCCGGACCTGCTCTTGGAACTGTACAACCACTGCCTTCACCCTGGCGCATTCCCCTCAGATTGGAAAGTTGCTAGCATGAAACCAATTCTCAAAAATCCAACTAAACAGCCACACTTACCAGAATCCTACCGACCAATTGCACTCCTCTCTGTGCTCAGTAAAGTGTTAGAACAACTGCTCAAACAGAATCGACATATACTACTCTACAGCAAATCTTCCTGCAAACGGGCAATATGGATTCAAGTCAGGAAAATCCACCCTGGACCCACTGGAGCGCATCCTGAACATGGCAGAAAACTGTTCACAGAAATATCTAGTTCTCATCTTTATCGACTTTGCGGGGACGTTCGATGCCCTTTGGTGGCCGAGCGTCCTCGCAAGACTCAGGGCAGCTCATCTGCCGATACATCTGTACAGCAGCATAAAAAGCTACCTGAGCGGAAGAAGGGTCTTGGTTCAGACCCCATACTGCAGGGTCGAGCGCCAAGTACACTGGGGATGCCCGCAGGGCTCTGTATTGGGTCCCCTCCTGTGGAACGTTGTCTTGGACGAGTTTCTCCACCTCGATCTAGGGGACGTACAAGCACTGGCGTATTCCGATAACCTTTCCCTGGTGTTGGCCGCAGACTCAAGAGCCCATATGGAAATTCTTGCAAACACAGCGCTAACCAAACTCCGAGAATGGACGGAAAGGCACCGTCTCACAATTTCGCCAACAAAAACTCAATCCATCCTACTGAAGGGTTACTTAACCCCAACCAGACCACCACAGATTAGAATACAAGATAGAACTATCAAGCTAGTTACTGAACTGAAATACGTGGGAGTTATCCTGGATAGAAACCGGTCGTTCACTCCACACCTAAAGTATGTGCAGATTAAGATAAAAAATTATACAGCCATGCTCGCCAGAGTTACACGCCGAGACTGGGAGCTGATAAGGCGTACTCTGGCGACCCTCTATAAAGCAGCAATCATCCAGGCAATCACATATGCCTCTGGCGCATGGTACCACAAGGCCTCAACCGTGGTAAGCCGACGACGGCTTGAAATTATACATAGACCCATTGTATTGACCCTCACCCGTGCATGCAAAACAGTGTCTACCCAAGCACTGCAAGTGATATAGGGGCTCTGCCCCTCGACCTCGAGGCTACCCGAACAGGCATGCTGCAGCAGCTTGGACGGGGAAAGGTTACAACATATCTGGACCATACAACAGATCCGACAAGCAATTGGAAAGCCGAGAAGAACAAGCTTCAAATCTACCTCCGATCAATCTGGCAACAGCGCTGGACAGACTCTGATAAGGGAGAAGTCACGCAAAAGTTCCTTCCAAGTCTGGAGCAAGTGTACCCTATATTTCCGACATGGTTTTGTCCCGGACTGCATGTCACCTACCTCCCTACAGGACACGGAGCGATCCGTCACAAGCTTCATCTCCTTGGAATCGCAAACAATCCTGCATGTGCCTTTGGCTCCCCCGAGACCTGGGATATGAGTGTGAACTGTATGATGATCTACGTGGAACAGACTTCCTTGTTCTGATGGAACAGACTTCCATCCCTTGTCGTGGAAGTTGATAGCCTAAATAAGTTTAAGGCTCAGCTGGACAGGTATTTCGAACGAACAGAGGGGTGAAGTGGAAGTGGTTATTTTTATTTATTTATGTTACTTTTTTTTTTTTTTTTTTGGCTGATGCTGCATAAGCTTGCTTTCTTGCATCAAATGCCTCTACTAATGCTTTTCATAATATACGTGCCCAGCTGATCACACATTGCGCTGCAACCCTAAAGACCAGGAGCACCCACCTGCTGGAGGATGGGACAACCTACAAAGCCTTAACTGAATTTGCTCAGAGTCTATACACTAGACGACTAACCCTTCCACTGCCTCCAAATCACGAACAACAAGTACAAATGTAGTACTCCCGCACCCCAAATCTGAAAGCTCCATGATCAAGTGGAAGCTTTTATAATTCCATCCATACCAGATTACTGGGGTAGGACCATTAAATATCCCAACTCATCACCAACTATAACCAAACGGAACACGTGTCACAGGAGGAGTATGGGGGGAGAACCTCCCAATTCTACCCCAGTGGATAACGCTAGACATCATGGCAGAACTGAAACTCACCTCAACCATACTCACGTCCTGTTCTCTGCAAATTGACTCACCGACGGGACATGGCTCCGAAGGGCAACCTCCAAACAAAAGAGCAAGGACAGCCTCCGTGCACAATATACGACCGGGACTTGCATTCTGGTGACAGATCCATTCTCCCAAACAACAACGGAATCTGCCCTAATGGACAATAAATCGTACTCTTCCAAATATCCATGGACGGGACATGGGCTCCACGAGCGACTACTCAACAAATGCTGCATTAACTGCACTGAATTGACTTAGACTTATTGATCCTACATTTCCAGCATCAAATGGACCAGGATTTGCTTCTTGAAAACTCAATCTTGACCTACAGACGGAGTATACACCAAAAGCGGCGAGCAGCCCTCTATGCATTATCCTATGGATACTAAAATCTGATTTAACTGGACGGGTCGCATTTCCAATGAGCGACCTCCAAATAGGCTGCCAAACTTGGCTCACACAGATATCAGAGAAGAGGAGTTAAATCCTGCAAGCGGCTCAGTCCTACTAGTCTATACCAAATGCCACATGAACAAATCGCAATCTCTGCATGCACGCCGTATTGGCGACCTGAGCCAGCTCCCTTGCCTGGCTCAACTATTCCACCCCTCCCCGGCGGGTGGGGGAGGTGACGGTTCCAGCGTATCCCCCCACGCGCCAACCCCATTCTTACTCTCTGGTGGGGCATGGGCTTGCCCCACTGTAAACTGGAGCTGTCTTCTCTATCGGCTCCATGTCTTTGCCTTTCCCCCCAGTCTTCAATCTACTCCCCCACTCTACCTGCACGCAATGCCCCACACAACCTAAAATCAACTTCGCCCACTACTTTCGGCCTCTCATTTCTAGCGCCTCCCTGCCACCCAAGCGCATAGAGGGTGTGTATATATGTATATATATTTGTGTGTAGCATATATATATATATATTTGTGTGTATTATGTATATATATATATATATATATATATATATATATATATATATATATATATTTGTATATATATATATATTTTTTTTTTTTTTTATTTTTTTATTTTATTTATTTATTTTTTTATTTTTTTATTTTTTTATTTTATTTATTTTTTTTTTTAAGGTCCTAGCCACTGAAATCTCAGGAAATTAGGTGGCAGGACCTGCCAGAGTAAATCTTAATCGACTGGTGTCTCCTGGTCTGCCTCCACCGGGCTAAAGTGGGGCAACGTTGGGCCTCAGTAGGGTCCAGCGGCTAAATGACCAGATGAACAACGATACACGACACTAAACATGTACAATATCCATACACTTTTGAATCTCTGGCATTTCCAGTAAACTGGCACACTCATCACAATGCAAGCAATGCGGAGATGGAGGAAACCTCTGGTGCCGCTTGACACCAAACACACTATACCACATCCTACTGGGAAAGTAGTCCCGTTCTCCTAGGAGAATTTCTATATCTAGCGTTTCTCATCCCCTCTCAAAGTGCTGTGGGGATACCCCCAAAACGTCCACTGTGTGCCTTCAAATACACCCACGAACTTGCGGTTGGATTCGATCGCCATAATTTTTAACAAACTATCTAACCCCAACACTGTGAACCCGATTAACCGAACATTTCCGGTAATGCGGAATCCACAGATATGGAGAGGAAATTAGACAAGCACAAAGATCCCCTGACTCAGACACAAAATGATGACCCGGTCATTATTGATCGACTGGAGGATTTAGAGGATATCCGACCTGGAACCCCCTCAACCAAACGGAAAACCCGCAAGCGAGTGGTTCTCGAATCGGAACGGGAAACACGATCTCGGGCTGAAATAAAGGAACAGACAAAAGTCACTGCATCGCAAAAAGAAATAAATTATGAAAAACAACAAGAACCATCTCTGGACCATACCATACCAGAGGGCTCCGTATATGAGAAAACTCTCTTTCTGAAAACGGTCCTCGAAACCATTTTTAAGGAGAATCCCAGTAGGATATCGTCTGGCCTGAGATCGCAGATTGTCACCATCTTTCACAAGATGGAGACAATTCTGCATGACACACATGCAGAAAATGAGAGAGCCATCACACGGCTACACGCCCATGGAATGCGGGGCAAGACAAATGCCACAGCGCGTCCCGGCATTTTCTGAAGCGCTGAGGACGAAACCTGCCACTACTACTGTCACCACCACTAATCTGGCACCCAGGAAGACACTTATCCCGACTCCACACTTCGTGGTTCTCAAACCGACAACCACTGACACTCTTAAAACTAGTGAAGAGGTCAAGAAAAAGGTCATTGACTCCCTAACTCAAGAGTTTAGAACAACTAAAATCAGAGCCATTAGAAAGACACGAAACACAGGGGTCATAACTGAGACCGAAAACAAACGTGATGCAGATCTCATCATCAATAACTCCAAGATTCCGAGGCTTGGACTCTCTGCTGAGCTTCCCAGAGAAAAAAGGCCCATCCATTGTCATATTTGATATCGACAAAGACTTGACTTCTACTGCCATATGTGAGGAGATATATATACGCAACCTCCAGCAAGACTTACCCGATAGAGACAAAACTCTCCTACTAATGCTCAAGCACCAAACCATGAGTAGGAATGACAATCTGACAAACTGGGTGGTCGGATTGGCCCCCGATGCATGGAAACTCGTAACAAAACAAGAGAGAATATACATAAATTGGAGCTCACATCGCTTCAGGGAGCACATTGCCGTGCCAAAGTGCTTCCAGTGTTGCCGATTTTCACCTCTCTTTCACCTCTGCCAGTGGCTACTGTCAATCTATTGGTCTTTGTCTCCCCCCAAGCTAGCAGTTTTCCGACCCACCTAACACTGCCTCGATAGCATCAGCAAATATTCTTGCACCCTTTCTATTTAAGTGTATCCCATCTCTGTAGAAGCAATCTCTCCTGTTAACAAGTACAGTCCAGGCTGAAAAAAATTCTACCCCTTGAGCCTTGCACAATCTTTCCAGGGCCGAATTGATCGACACGGCTCTCATCATATACTCCCTCCTACCGTGTCTGGGCAGAATTGCACACTTTCAAATTCAACCCTAATTCTCGGCTTTTGTTCAACAGTGACCTGTACTTGTTAAGTAATTCTGCCGGTCTCCTACTCTTAATATTATTAGTGCCAACGTGTACAACTGTATCACCTTTTGTGCCCTTAAAAGATGATATTCGCTCTACAATGTCATCAACCTTTGCCCCTGGCAGACATACCCTGGTCCTGCTCCACCTATCTTTTTTACAAAGCATGTTCCCCGTTTCCCTGACAATAGAGTCACCAACAACTACTAGTTCCTTAGGGACCAGCGCATTCTGCCTTGGGGGTTGTCTCTGTGTTACGCGATGCCCAAGTGCAAGCTCTGGCGTTGATGTGGGCAGCTGAGAGCTTGATGGGCCACTCAATTTAGTTTCTTCGAGGGCATCCACCCTGTCCTTCAAGCTGTCATATAGGCCCACAAAAACGCCGAGTTGTTGCCTGCTATCGATACACTCCTTGCATCGCGCAAACACAAAGACATCCCCCATGGCAGTATCATGTTCCGTACCCGATTGCTCTGCAAACATCAAGCATACAGTGCATTTTATAAGGCTGTGAGTCAGAGGACAACTGCCCCCCTCAGTTCTGCTCTGAGCCACAGCACTTCCATTAGCTTGAGCCTTTTGCTTTGCTGCTCTTGTCCGAGTCATGATTCTATTAATTTATTAATTAATTATAATTAATTATGTTATGTTATTAATTATGTTAAATATAATTAATTATATTACCTTTGTAATCTAAGTCGTTATATGTATTTATTTAAACGTACAATTTAACTGCTAACGAAGTTCAACTAACGCTATCTAGTACGGTAATAACTATCGTATCACAAAGGCGGGAAAGTTACGAACGGTAGCGGAGTTGAAACACATGGAAACCCTTACCGATACTTTTATGCAATTACAAGGCCGAGTAAAGAACAAATACACCAAATTAATCAGAAAATCACAAAATAATGTTATACTACTAAATTTAAATCAAAATTTTAGAAAAACAATAATTTCAAATCAATAAATAAGAAAAATCCACTTAGCGGCTTTGAACACGACCGTCTCCTAGTTTCCTCGTCAGCAGTCTTGACGAGGATTAAAGCAAGAAGTGCCCAACAACTAAATCCATTATGGGGACTCTGCCTAAAAGACATAACACTAGTTTCATTAAATTCCTACAACTTAACGCACAGCGAGCAATTGCTGTATCTAGACAGATCAGACAGAAGGCTGAGGAAGAAAACCTCGACAACCTCCTGCTACAGGAAACCTACACCTGTGCGGGTGGTGTCGGGGGATATCCGCCTAACTACAAGATAGTCCAGGTGGATGGCGCAACTCCTTGGGCTGCGCTGGTGGTCAGGAATCCGGATATAACGGTCACAAGGATCTCGCACCTGTGCTCTGAGTGGGTCTCCTGTGCACACATCGTCTCCTCCTTAGGGGAACTCTATGCGATTTCACTATACTGCCATCCAGGGGAGGACATCCTTCCAGCAATTCAGTACTTACAACAAGTCCAAACCGAACTTTCGGGAGCAAAAATTCTTGTCACTGCTGACCTCAACTGCCACTAACCCCTGTGGCATAGAGAGACGCCGGAGCGTAGAGGTTCTAGAAACGGCCAGCATATGGAGGAGTTCCTGGCAAACAGCAGCTTTGTTGTTATTAACTGTCCTAACAACCTTCCCACATTCAGCTCAACCCTATGGGAGGCCACTGTCGATGCCACCATGACTACCAGAACCCTTGCCGGCCACTTGGCAGACTGGATGGTGCAGGAGGACTGGACCAGCTCAGAGCACAGGGCCATCACCTTTACCATGCAAAGATCACTCTATCGAGCTCCAATAAACATCCTCAAACAGAACAGATACTCTGTTAACAAAGCAAACTGGGATGTGTTCAAAGTCGCCATCATGAACAACGAACACAGTCCAATAGCCGACCAGCTACAGAACCAAACCCTGGATCAACTCCAACGTGTGGTCACAAATGCCATTGTGAGTGCAGCCAATCTAACAATCAAGAAGAGGATTCCGATGCCAGGTGCTGTCCCATGGGGGTCACGAGAACTTGGCCTGCTCAGAAGAACCATGAATCAGAAGAGGCGTGCTTTCCAAAGAGCCAGACGAACTTGCCCCCCCATGATGTTGAGTTCCTCAGACATCAGTACAGGGAGGCCAGAAACACATACACTCTAATTATCAGGCAGCGGAAAAAGCTGTCCTGGGAGCATCTGGATCTCCACTGTGGGCAACTCTGGCCCATGGAGCATCATTTACCGAATAACTACAAATAAGCTGCCCAGGGGAGAAGTGGTACCGTCCACCATCACCCCCCCAAGGAGCCATGACCAACAAATGGCAGGACACCATCAATAATGTTTTAAATGCCAATTTCAAACCTATAGAAGGAGACAACACCCACGAACAACAACAGATATGCCAGGCCAATGACGCCTACCAGTCCCCGCAGGTAGAGGATCCATTTACTCACCTAGAACTCCAAATTGCCATAAACAAAATTAGAAACAAAAGAACCCCTAGACTCGACATGCTTGGGCCAGAACTGGTCAAGAAGGGGGCGAATTTACCCCGGACCTGCTCTTGGAACTGGACAATCACTCTCTCCACTCTGGCACGTTCCCCTCGGATTGGAAAGTTGCTAGCCTAAAATTAATCCTCAAAAATCCAACTAAACAGCCACACATACCAGAATCCTACTGACCAATTGCACTCCTCTCTGTGCTGAGTAAAGTGCTAGAACAACTGCTCAAATAGAGAATCGAAATACACTACTCTACAGCAAATCATCCTGCAAACGGGCAATATGGCTTCAAGTCAGGAAAATCCACTCTGGACCCACTGGAGCGAATACTGAACATGGCAGAAAACTGTCCACAGAAATATCTACTTCTCATCTCTATCGACTTTCCGTGGGCGTTGCATGCCCTTTGGTGACCAAGCGTCCTCGCAAGACTCAGGGAAGCTCATCTGCCGATAAATCTCTACAGCTGCATAAAAAGCTACCTAAGCGAAAGAAGGATCTTGGTTCAGGCCCCCTACTGCAAGGTCGAGCGCCAAGTACAATGGGGATGCCAGCAGGGCTCTGTATTGGGTCCTCTCCTGTGGAACTATATGTTGGACGAGTTTCTCCAACTCGACCTAGGGGATGTACAAGCTCTGGCGTATGCTGACGACCTTTCCCTGGTCCTAACCGCAGACTCAAGAGCTCAATTGGAAATTCGCGCAAACACAGCGCTAACTAAACTCCGAGAATGGACAGAAAGGCACCGTCTCCGAATTTTACCTACCAAAACTCAATCTATCCTACTGAAGGGTTATCTAATCCCAACCAGACCACCAAATATTAGAATACAAGACAGAACCATCAAGCTAGTTACTGAATTGAAATACTTGTGAGTTATCTTGGATCGGAACCGGTCGTTCACTCCACACCTAAAGTACATGCAGAATAAGATGAAAAATTATGCAGCCATGCTCGCCAGAGTTACACGGCGAGACTGGGGGCTGAAAAGGCGCACCCTGGCGATCCTCTATAAAGCAGCAATCATTCCGGCAATCACATATGCCTCTGGCTCATGGTTTCACAAAGCCTCAACCGTGGTAAATCGCCGACGGCTCGAAATTATACATAGACCCATCTTATTAACCCTCACCCGAGCATGCAAAACAGTGTCGACCCACGCACTGCAAGTGAATAGAGGGGCTCTCCCCCTCGACCTTGAGGTCACCCGAACAGGCATGCTGCAGCAGCTTGGACGGGGAAAGGTTGCAACATATCTGGACCACACAACAGATCCGACAAGCAATTGGAAATCCGAGAAGAACAAGCTTCAAATCTACCTGCGATCAATCTGGCAACAACGCTGGACAAACTCTGACAAAGGGGAAGTCACGCGAAAGTTCCTTCCAAATCTTAGCAAGTGTACGCTATATTTCCGATATGGTTGTGCCCAGGACTGCATGTCACCTACCTCCTTATAGGGCATGGAGCGATCCGTCACAAGCTTCATCTCCTTGGAATCACAGACAACCCTGCATGTGCTTGTGGCTTCCCCGAGAGCTGAGATCACCAGATGCATGAGTGGGAACTGTAGGATCTACGGGCCCAGCTGATCACACAAGTGCGTTGCAACCCTAAAGACCAGGAGCACCACCTGCTGGAGGATGGGACAAACTACAAAGCTTTAACTGAATTTGCTCAGAACCTATACGCTAGACGACTAACCCTTCCACTGCCTGCAAACCACGAACAACAAGGACAAATTTCGTACTCCACGCACCCCGAACCTGAAAGCTTCATGATCAGGTGGAAACATAATTCTATCAATACCAGATTACTGGGGTAGGACCATTAAATATCCCAACTCAACACCAATTATAATCAAACGGAACACGTATCACAGGAAGAGTATGGGGAAGAACCTCTCAGTTTTACTCCCGTTGATTACGCTGGATATCATGGCAGAACTGGAACTCACCTCAACCATACTCAATTACTTTCCGCCGCAAATTGACTAATGGACGGGACATGGCTCCCAAGGGTAATCACCAAAGGAAAAAGCAAGCCCAGCCTCCGTGCACAATGTACCATCCGGACTTGCATTCTGCTTGACAGCTCCATTCTCCCAAACGACAACAGAATCCACTCTAATGGCGAATAAATCCTACTCTTCCAAATATCCATGGACGGGACATGGTTCCCACGATCGACTACTCAATAAATTGCTGCATAAACTGCACTGTATTGACTTGGATTTATTGATCCTACATTTCCAGGCATCAAATGGACCTAGACTTGCATCTAGAATACTCAATCCTGACCGTCAGACGGAGTATGCACCAAAAACGGCAAGCAGCTCTCTATACATTATCCAATGGACGCTAAAATGTGATTTAACTGGATGGGTCCCAGTTACAATGAGCGACCTCCAAATTGGCGGCAAAACTTGGCGCATACAGAGATCAGAGAAGTGGAGTTAAATCCTAGAAGAGACTCAATCCTACTGGTCTATACCAAATGCCACTTGGACAAATCGCAGTCTCTGCACGTAGCGCCGTTTGGCGACCTGAGCCAGCTCTCTTGTCTGGCTCACCTTTTCCACCCCTCCCCGGCAGGTGGGGGAGTGTGACGGTTCCTCCGTCCCCCCCAAGCGCCACCCCCATTCTTACTCTCTGGTGGGGCATTGGCATGCCTCACTGTAAACTGGAGCTGCCTTCTCTATCGGCTCCATATCTCTGCCTTTCCCCCAGTCTTCAATCTACTCCCCCACTCTACTTGTACGCAAGCGAATGCCCCACACAATCTAAATTAAACTATCTAAAATCACCTTCGCCCACTACTTTTGGCCTCTCATTCCTAGCTCCTCCCTTCCACGCGAGCGGAAGGGAGGAACTAGGACTCACTTTAGAAAGGACGTTGATCTGCTGGCACAGGTGCACAGAAGGGCAACCAGACTGGCGAAGGGAACAAAAGGGCGCTCTTATCTAGAAAGTCTTCATTTCTGAAAATTGCGGCATCTCGAGACTAGACACCTGCAGGGAGATCTGGTTGGGGTGTTTAAAGCCTTGGATATGATTAAGCGGAATGTTAATGGCATTCTTCCGGCTGCTGAGCATACACACATGAGGGGACATAAATTCAAGTTGAGGAAAGATGGTTGCAGGATAGATATGTGGACGTTTGCCTTCAGGTGGTTGATTATTGGAACAGGTTTCCATTTGTTGTTGTAGAAGTGAGTGGGTTCAATAAATTCAAGGAAATACTACACAAATTCTTGAGGGTGCAGATGGGAGATGTGCGCAGGGGTTTTTTTTTTTTTTTTTTGGTCAATATTATATAAGCTTGAATATGGCCATGGTTTTTAGATTTTAATAGCATATTTGCAATCTTAAGTAAATATCTGTGTAGTCCAGTGGCTTTTTTTGCATCATTTGCCATTGCTACTACTACCTATCCAAAATCCGACGAATCACAATCACAGCGCCCGCAAACATTCCGGACTGCTATGATGTAATCTGGCTTCTTTAGTTTGAAAGCAAAGCTCTGAACGTTGAGCCCAGTGATGCTGAATGGAGGGTCAGCATAATGACTGGGAAGTCCTCTTCCTATGTAAAGGTGCCCACACCAAGGGAACATTCAGAAGAGGAGGTAAAGTTACAGTGAGGGTGATTTTTCTCATGGTATGGCCTCGGAACTTTTGTGGTTGCTCTGGAAACCATTAACGCCGTCACTCATTTTAACACATTAAATAATTAAATCCATGCTCCCTACAATGTGGCAGTTTTTTGGTACTGACCCATGATTGTTTCTACGTCGAGCCATAGGGCTAGTACTCTTTGAGAATGGTTATAAATGCACAAACTTTAGAATGGCCGAAGCAGAATTCCGATTTGAACCCAATTAGACAGGTGTGGGAAGAACTAGCACGTATCACGAAGTCTAGACCAACAAGCACCAAAATTTGTAGTTTAAATAGTTCAACTACCAATCATCACTTCAGCAGGAGGAATGAGGTAGTAGAGCATCATAGTCACCAAAGGTGGGGGGAGGGGATGGAACGACACGCTAATGTAAGTGACATTGACATAAATGCGAATCCAAAATGTAAACCAAATCTCTTTGGAGAGTATTCGTTTCTGTAACTTTTTAATTCTGTGCCTTTCAAAGGATGTTTTCTTTTTTTCAGCTTTAAATAGAATGGTCTGATGAAAATGCATTAACTGATGCAAATGGATATTATGCAAATGCATTAACTGATGCAAATGGATATTATGCAAATGCTTTAACTGATGCAAATGGATATTATGCAAATTCATTAACTTGTCACAGAACTTACCTGTTCCAGTATTTTCCGAAACGTGAAGCCCTGAGCTTTGCTGCCTATTGTTTACAACCGTTTCTTCGCTACTCATGTTGATTACTTTGGACAAAGTCGAGGTGCATTTTAATCGCATTTCATTTCGATGAAAATGTCGAGATCCAACTGTAAATCGCAGTCCCAGTATGGTTGATTCCTGCCCGTCAGAGGAAAGCCGAGGAGGATGAAACACTAAATACTCTGTGCGTACCTATAATATAACAGAAAACCGGAAGTGTTGATCAAAAATTGATTTTATACAATAAATAAACAAACAAAGAAAACTGAGATATTACGGAAAATTCTATGATTTTATTTTAATGCAAAGGGTTCTTTAGTCTTCAAAAGTTCTTTAGCGAACTTCAGTTCTGGAACCAGTTTATAACAAGGATCAAATGACGAAAGAAAGAAAATAATATAGTGTACAGGAAGTACTAGGAGGAATCTAGTAAACTTGTGGAATCGGCTCCTTGAGTGACTGTAATTATATCAAATTTTTATCGACATGGGTGAACGGGTGGGGAAATACAGTTATTCCATGATTCGGCGGCAAGGATTTTCCAGCATCAAGAAGATGCTGATAAACACTTCATGGTTTTTTATGGTTTGTTTAACGCGAAAGGTGCTATTGTTCAACTCCGACGGCGATTTCCCTACCCATTTGGTGCTGTAACTAAACATATCATTAATCAAAAAATTCAAAATAAGAAATTGCAGTAATAGTGGAGTGTAGTCTTGGAACAAGTGTTGGCGAATATTCGCGCTCTCTGGAGTTCGTAAAATAATTTCTTGGAAGGTATTACTAAAGAGGTGTGTAAATGAGTACCGTTTGCAAAATTACGATACCTGGAATATAATGTATATGTATAAAGATTGTAACTAAAAACTATATAGCACTTTGGGGCACGGGCGGAATCCTCTTTTCATAAATTACTTACCTCTTTATCATTGATATACCAGTTAAGCTCAGCAGGTGGTTGGGACGGTGCTGCTGTGCAGTTGACATCGACAATATCTCCGACTTGATATCTGGGTTTACCTCCTGTAATCGTTGGCCCATCATTGTTGGAACCTATGAACGATATTAAGTCAGATAAAATGCAACTATTAAGCATGCCATCCCTGTAAAAAGAAAAAAAAAATTATAATGAAGAATTGAAGTTGTCAAGACTAGTGCCTGAACTCGAGTGCATGACTTTAGCACCAACTCTTTCAATTAGTCTATGTAGTATGAAGTTCCTTCTGGATTATCATAGGGGAGCCCGAACGCTGCATTTAATATCAAAGGAACTTTGAAAGAGATGTGCAAACCATGAGAGATTGGACTAAACTCGATAGTAATGCGAATATTCTAAAATCTACGTTCATCCGGAATCTACCAGATCATGAAATTTTTAACGGAAAGTTGTGGCAGACAGTTAGGGCAGATGCAACACCTCTAAGAATTTTTTCACTTCGAAGGTGCACCCCAAACAACTTCTGAACAAGGAGCCAGTGTCCTCCTTCAAGACTTCAAAGTAGCATAGAAGCCACTAAGCTACACATTGAGAGTAACTATACTTCATTCAAGTTAACCTACAGTGGCGGACGAAAAATCTGCATCACCTTAAAAAAAGTAACATTTGTAATGAAACGTATAAGATATTGTTTGATTACAGTAATTTTGTTTGTCGCAAAGCAAAGGTATTGCGTTAGATAAAGCTTCTATTGCATCAGACAGTAATTACAAAGTATTGCATCAGCCGTTTCTATAAATACGGCGTTGGAAGGGTATACACACTCATTAGTATTTTGTTTTGCGGAGGTGTAAACATGTCTTTGTATGTTCAGGTGACACCAAAGAAAAAAAGTGGCTGTTGCTTTGTCCCAGGAATGGCTTTCTACGCGCGCTATCGCTGATAAAATAGGCGGCCACCAGTCAGCAATATCTCTGGTGCTGAAATTAAAGCGTGAAACTGGTGATGTTAAGAGAAGCCCTGGTCAGGCCATAAGAGAGTGACTACGCCTTCCCAGGATCGATATTTGAAAGGGCTATGCCTTCGTAATCGCTATGCTAGTGCTCCAGATCTAAAACTGAACTTCGAGATGGTGTTGAAACAAATGCATGAACTATCCAAAGACGGCTTTCGGAATGTGGTCTGCATGCCTTTCGGCCTAAGAAGAAGAATTTGTTGACCCAACAAATGAGGAAGAAGCGACTTGCTTGGGCTAAAACGCATGTTTCATGGACAAAAGAGCAAGGGGACCCGTCATCTTTTCTGACGAACCAAAATTCAACCTGCATTTTTTTCATTTTTTTTTCATTTATTTACACACTCAAATATTATGTACAATCTAAAGATAATAATTTATATACAATTTTATGTACATTTTCATTCTCATATATAATTATCCTAGCATATATATATTTTTTGTTCAGAATACAGTAGAGGAAACACAGTACAAGACACGTCTGTGTGTCCTGGTATCAAGGGTGGCCCCTAGGCATAGCCCATCTCCACCTAGTGGATCCGTATTGAATGTAGGACCTCTGCAAAGGGGCAGCCAACACCTGGGCATCTGCTGCCTGCCTCCAGGCACGAGTAGCCGGGCCTGAGTTTTTTATCCTCTTACATGCCAAAGTGCACGAAATCTCGCACCCACTGGAGGTAGTGCAATACCAGTGGGTGCCAGCTATTCCGTTCACAGGCTGCCCAGGCCTGGGAGCTCGCAAAAAAAAAAAAAAAAAAAAAAAAATACAAGGCTGGAGCTCCAAAAACTCATTGAAGTCACACAGCCAAGACAAACATTTTTAAAGAACCCTGCAGTTTTCAATAGCATTATATATCAGTTACCCTATTAACATTAGCACTAACAAGGAAATAAACTATTAACATTGTTTACTCATTCCAGTGAGGTTTACCAGTTTCTTTGATCAGTTCTAGCAACAGAATTTGAAAATTATTTACAGTCGTTTTACAGCAACATTAGTTGTTACTTACCAATAGTTACATGTATTTCTGTTTTATACAATTGTAAAGACTGTCCAGTAGTCTAACTGTTCAGGAAATGTATAGTCTGATTTAATTTCTTCCCCGGTAGAATCTGAGCTTGTAGAGTATAGGGCGATAGAAGTTCCTCAAGGCGATTTCCATGTAGAAAGTTCACATAGTATTCCTGAGCTTTAGGCAGGAGAAGAAGTTCCCAGCATGCACTGAAGCACTCGCAGCAGCACTGAGCGTTCTTGCAGAAGGTTTTCCTATACGTGCAGCTATAAATTATTAGTCAGAATTCAACCTGCATGGCTCGTATGGGAAGCGATAGGTCAGAAGATGAAAATTGGAGGCATACCACCCTGACTGCATGACACCGACTGTAAAGTTCTCCGCCGGTCAAATGGTCTGGGTATGCATAACAAGCAAACGGGTGGGGCGAATTAAGTTTAATAACGAAACAATGAATGCAGAAACCTACACTGCTATCTTGGAGGAGCACACAGACGTCCAAAACTGCGTTTGTCAACAGGACTCAGCACCTTGCCACACAGCAAAATTGGTAAGTTTTATGCTATTCAGATTTAATGATAAGTTTGTCTTCTTGTCTCACAAGGCTTATAACATACTTACACCAATGTTTCCCCTCGTTTTTCTCCCTTAAGGTGCAGTCACCTCAGAAATGCTAGCATTACTGTATTGGGCTGGCCCGGCAACAGTGCTATTTTAACCCTATTGAAAATTGCTGGTACAAAATGACGTCTAAAATTCCTCAGAAGAAGCCAACAAGTAAGATTCAGCTGCAGGAGAGCATTGTAAGGTTGCGGTACCACGAAATTGGGCAACCGTATATCCAGAAGTTGATTAACTCTATGCCAGATCGTGGCAAGGCTGCAATTGCAGCTCGAGGAGGCAAAATATTGAGGACTTATTTTGATTTACAGTACATAATACTATTATGTTAACTTGTCATTTCAGTTTGTGCACGTAAATGCAATAAAATGTACGTTTGGTTGGTATGATTGCCATTTGCATCATTTCTCATACACTGCTGTGCAAAATTTAAGGACCAGTCGGGTTTTCACCTATATCTTCTCATAGGAGTGGCCTGGATATAGGAAAGCATACCAAAGGAACCTAGTGAGGTACAGAAATGATGAAGGAAACAACACCACAAAACGGTACAGAAGAACTTCTGTACCGTTTTCAAAAATGAAAAATAGCACTGGCTGCCATGATACAAATGCATCACTGCCAAAGATGGAACAAAAGGAAGAGGTGGTCCTCAGTAGGAGATATGGCCACCCCTAATATCGATGCAGGCTTTGCACCGTCTGCCCATACTAAGAACATTGTTGCTGATATGTCCTTGCAGGGAATATCGTCCATTCCTCTGTCAGTGCCATCTTCAGCTGGTGAACATTTTCTGGTGTGTGTTTGGATGTGCCGTTAGGCGTCTCCACAGAGCGTCCCATATGTGTTCAACTGGATTTAGATCGGCAGAACGGGCAGGCGAATCCATACGAACAATGTCCTCACTTTCCAAAACCACATCAACAGCTGCAGATGGGGTGTGACGTTATCATCCATAAACACGAACTCGGGCACCTCGAAACAGACGCACATGGGGAAGGGTTACCTCAGTACAGTAGTGCACCGGTTGAGGTATGAGGTATGTCAGCGCCATCTTCAGCTGGTGAACATTTTCTGGTGTGTGTGTGGACGTGCCGTTAGGCGTCTCCACAGAGCGTCCCATATGTGTTCAACGGGATTTAGATCGGTAGAACGGGCAGGCGAATCCATACGAACAATGTCCTCACTTTCCAAAAGCATATCAGCAGCTGCAGTGCGATGGGGTGTGACGTGATCATTCATAAACACGAACTCATGGCCAATGGTACCTCGAAACAGACGCACATGGGGAAGGGTTGTGCCAGAGATAGTTTAAGTGGTGGTGAGTTCAGGTGTTAAATTTTGGAGGTAGGGGTAGTGAAATCGACTAGATATACTTGATTTAAACCTTTTTCAGTTTTACAGATAGTGATCACATACAGATACATTATCCCATAGAGATAGCATTACAGAAAATCAGTTGTGAATTTTCCCATAGAAAAAGTATAGCCCCATAGACTTTACATGGGACAAAATGGCTACCAGGTTTTAATTCTATTTTGGGTGTCCTGGAAACCCCCTAACATTGAGAGCGACATCTATATGTAACTGCAATCATATATCAACCATAATATTGTGGAAACATTTAAATTTTGCAAGGTTTTCCTATGGGCAGAAGATTCCCATAGGTTAACATAGGATTGAGTGTGGGCTAGTTTTGGGCTAAGATTGGCAAAACTTAAATAATTAATATCTCCTCATCTATTGGGATTGAGGAGTTCAACTTTGGAGTACTGTATATATATTCCTTAGGAAATTACTTATTTTTCTAGATATTTTTCAGCTCCATCTGGTGATTAGGAGCTGAGATACAGAATTTAGGATTTGTGAAAATCAAAACTTTCATACCGATTTTTCATCCAGCTTCATACATGGAAAATAGACTTATATACCTATCTATATTGATTTGATAATTTATTACAGGGGCTGGAAGGTAGGTATTTTTTCAGGACAGTACAGAGGAAGAGGAACAAGTAAATAAAAATATTTTCTTGCAGGAAGAAGAGGATTCTTCAAACAACAGTTTTTGAGTCTTTGTTTTATTAAACATAATTTTTAAGACATGAATACAGAATTTAATTTAGAGTTGATTCAGGAGTCTGATATTGAGGGAGTGTCTTCCGGGGAGTCCGGGGGAACGCCTGAGGCCTCTAAAAAACATAAGGGTAAAAGTGTAACTAAAGCACCAAAAGGTGGAACTAAGGGTGACAAGCATAAGAACAAAAGCAAAAGTAAAAATAAAAAACAGGCAGGAACACGTAAGGATAAAAATGAGGAGGCCGGCACACACAAAACAGTTGATAAGGAGACTGAGGAACGGGGTAACTCTGATGATGACTCATCTTCTGACTCTGGGTCGATGGACCAAGTTGGAGGAAAGAGGTCCCCTGAAATATTCAAAACACTTAAAGGCAGAACGATTCCTTTAACCCCTAAGCTGGGGTCCCACGTGGACAAGGAAAAAAGTAAAAAAGTGGTCTCGTCTGATCAGGTTTCAAATGGGGACAGTGTTGTGAGTCCTCCAATTCTTCTGGAGGAGCCCTCCACTTCTCTGGATGCTCGGGATCTTGGAGCTGGGGCCCTTTTGGTGGAGAAACATGTGGATAATAATCTGGAAGTTAATTCAGCCCTGGAGGGAGTCTCTGTTGTGGGCTCCTCGCTTGTTGAGGGGCTAAATCTGGGAGGTTCTTTGGATGCATCAACGGTTTATTCGACAGTGTCAAAGATGAGAAGAGCTCTAACCGAGTTTATGTCTTTAGATTCGAGTGGGGTAACAAAAACAACTTACAACAATATCTGTGGCCTCTGGGCGGATTTGGAGTCTATAACTACAGCACTTTTAATTGACAACGAACGTCTGAAAGTTCGCTCGGCAGAATTAGAGATTCGGGATGATCATTTTGACAGACTAATGAAGAGACAGCCGTTGCCCGGGGCCTTGGCTCCTGGGTCTAAGTCTTTTGCGAATGTGGCGCGTGGGTCTGCAGAGCTGTATGAGCCTGTAGCCTTGGAGTCTTCTGGGAGACAGGGAAATATGGACAGACCGGCTCGCAGGGTCCCTGGAGGTCAATCTGATCCTAATAACATTGTTATTTTTCGCCCTTCTGAGGGCTCTGAGATTGCTTCAAGTCAGGATGTGAGATCTGCTATTACGGACGCCATTAACAATGAATACAAAAACATGAAGATCAAAAACATACGCCTTCTGAGAAACAAGGCAGTCTTGCTTGAGACTACGTGCCAGGGAGACGCAAGTAGAATAACTGAGACACTATCTTTCAAGCAGGCAGGATTGTCTGTGGAGAAACCAAAATTTTCTAATCCAACTGTTTTAATATATGGAGTCCCAAAAGAATTTACCAAAGAAGAAATCATGGAGGATTTGTTTTACAAAAACTTTCAGGATCATAATTTCACTCAAGAGGATGTGAACCAGGAGGTTTCCTTCAGGTTCAGCTCCGGCTCAGGCACTAGGGTTACAAATTGGATCATTGGCTTTAGCCCACGCTTGTATAAGTGTCTGTTTAAAAACTACAGAATATTTTTAGGCTTTGGATCCCATCGTTTTCGTAAATTTACAGTGGTTAACAAGTGTTTTCGTTGTCTAGGCTATGGCCATTCTTCACAGACCTGCTCGCATAACACTGTGTCCTGTGGCCACTGTGCCAATAGCGGTCACGTTTATGCCGAGTGTCCTAACAAAGAAAGTCCCCCACAGTGTATTAATTGCAAAAGGAGAGGTCGAGGCTGTGATCATTCGGTGCGGGACAGCAAATGTCCTGAATACATCAGAGCTGCAGAAATGACAGACAGGAGAACATATAATGAATAAAGGAAATCATTTGCATTTTACCACAGATAATTTTAATAATCAATGCTTAAAAGTCTTGCAGATTAATGGACAGCGGTCCCGTGCTGTAGCAGATGAAATTCGAGTGGCTGCTTTTGACAATAACATAGATTTGGTTTGTATTCAGGAACCATATTACACTGCACAGGTGGGAGGACTTGTATATAAGGTAATGGGATACCCATCATCATGCCGAGTGGTTTCTGCTTCGGATGCCCCTCCTAGATCGGCAATAGTCGCTTTTAATCAGGACATAGTGATGACTGCTATTACTGGGGAATGTTCCAGGGATGTGGTATGCGTCGCCGTGTCACTGATGGAGTATTCCTTTTGTTTAGTGTCTGCGTATTGCTCTCCAACGGATGATTTCCAGATTTCTTTGCACCACATTGATAGAATCTGTTCGAGATTTGCAGAGCGGGGATTGATTCTTGTGGCTGACCTCAATGCCAAGTCTAACTTTTGGCATAGTGGAGTTGTTGACTCTCGCGGGTCTCTCTTGGAGGAATTGATTTTATCGTATAATTTGAGCGTTCAGAATTTACCTGGGAAGCCTTTTACATTCTCAACTAGTAACGGTGAGTCCAACATAGATGTGACAATTATCTCGTCAGGATATGATGAGAGGATTTTAGAATGGGACGTGAATCCTGATTTGGTGAACAGTGACCACAACGCAATTTCTTTTTATATTGCTCCTGAAGCTGCGCGAAGGAACTTTGGCTTAGGTAACCTGAAGAGATTTTCAATGAAAAAGGTAAACTGGGACAAATTTAGTAGTTACTTGAAATCCGTTTATAATGATAACAATAAAACATTCTTGAATGATTTCAATGCCGATGAATTGGTGTCCCACGTTGAGTATCATCTATATCAGGCTATGGTACTAAGTGCTAAAAGAAAACAATTCCGAGCGGTCCCGGTTCCTTGGTGGTCTCCAGCGCTGACCGAGCTGAGATCTAGGGTGATGAAGGCCAGGAGAATGCTCCAGCGGAATAAGCATCTGTCGGTACAAGATGTATTACTGCTTAGTAATAACTACAAACAATTAAGAAGAGAATATCACAAGCAAATAGCTTGTGCCAAGATTGAATGTTGGCAGACTTTAGTCAAAGAGGTGGGCAATTCGGACCCCTGGGGACTGATTTATAGGATCACAAGAGATAAGCTATTACATGGAGAAATTTATAACACAGTAGTGGTCAACGGAAAGGAAACTGACAACTGGCATGATACTGTTGGAAAAATAGTTGGGGAGCTCTTACCTGAGGATGTACCAGGGCAGGATACGGCTGAACAGTCAAAAATACGCTTGGAGAATATTAAGTACGAGAGTTCATCAGAGATCAGCCTTTTTTCCATGTTGGAGCTGGGAGCAGCTATTACTAAACTGAATGTTAAAAAGTGCCCGGGATTGGATTTGATTGAAAAAAAGGTTTTATTAAAATTTTATGACATTTGTCCTCAGATTTTGTTAAATATGTACAACAAGTGTTTCTTGGAGATGAAGTTTCCTAGATCTTGGAAGATTGCCCTTCTTAAGATCCTTCACAAGCCTGGCAAACCCAAGAGGGAACCTAGGGCATATAGGCCAATTTCTCTTTTGGCAAATTTAGGAAAGTTGTTTGAACGGTTGTTGCTCCCTAGGATCATTGATGTGCTAACAGTAAATCACGCTATATCAGACGATCAGTTCGGGTTTAAGAAGGGTCACTCAACTGAAGATGCCATTTTGACTTTGATCAATTATATAAAATCCTCTCCTGAAAAGTATGTTTTAGCAGTGTTTGTAGACTTTGAGGGTGCTTTTGACTCCGTGTGGTGGGAGAGCGTGTTGAGATCCCTGAGATTGTCTGGATGCGACAGAAATATATATGGAGTGGTTCGTTCATATTTTAGTGATAGAATGGTGAAGGTTTGTGCGAGGCATTTGATGTATCACAAATGTATTAATCGAGGATGCCCACAGGGGTCGGTGTTGGGACCAATATTTTGGAACGCTGTTCTGGATCAGTGGCTGAACGGATCTCAAGCTTCTGGAGGTCTACAGGTGGCGTATGCGGACAACTTAGTTGTGGGAGTTTCTGGAAGGTCCAGAACAATACTGGAGCAAAAAATACAGAACATTTTGGATGACTTGTCCGCGTGGGCCACCTTAAACAAGTTGAAAATTTTACCCAAAAAAACCAACTTTATGGTGTTCAAAAATCACTTTGACTACAACCGTCTGCCCAGAGTGTTATTAAAGGGAAACAAATTCCTCTAGTTTCTAATACAAAATATCTAGGAGTGATTTTGGATGACAGGATGGGTTTTCATTTGCATGTGTCGCACCTAAATGAAAAAATCAAGAAATTCACCTCTGCAGTGATTCGGATTTCTAGGAAGGAATGGGGGCTTAACAAAAGAACTATGATATTATATTACAGAACTGTCTTTCTGCCAATAGTGGCTTACGCGGCAGGAGTGTGGATGGGTGCAGTAAATAAGGTCCGAATCAGAAGCAAACTCATGTCACTGCAGAGATCAATGTTATTGGCTTTTTTACATGCTCCAAGAACTGTGTCAACAGCGGCGTTGCAGGTCATTGCAGGAACCATTCCATTGGATTTATATATTATGTATCGGGGAATGCTGTACACACTGAGGAGGGGAATTTCGACTGAGTGTTTGGACATTTCCGTTGACCTTACTAACAACGTCAAAGAAGAAAAACTTAGAATCTGGAGTTCATTAGTTGAAGTTTGGAGGAATCGGTGGGGCTCTTCTGAGGTAGGACAGGTAACGAGGAAGTTAATCCCATCAGCAGATTTTGCAATGTCAAAAACAGTGTCGTCATGGTTTCATCCTTCGATGTACACCAACTATATATTGACAGGACACGGGTCCTTTCGTGAAAAACTACATTCTCGAGGATTGGAGCCTGATCCGTGGTGTTCCTGCGGCGAGGCGGAATCTTGGACACATGTTTTATTTCTTTGTCCTTTGTATGGATCTGTGCGGAGCCGACTTTTCAGTGAACTTACTAACATCACTGAGGATAATGTGCAGGTGCTTTTGAATGACGCTTCCAGTTTTCAGGCCTTGCAGAGGTTCGCATCTGCTGTGTTCACCAGAAGGACGATCATAAGAAATTTGTCGGAGGTTGAGCTGGCAGCATATTTGAATAATGCATAAATGCATCTGGGTTGGGAGTTTCAGATCAGGAAGCTATATGTCTGATCTGTGGTTCCTCAACATGTACCACTACGGTGGTTTTTTTTTTTTTTTTTTCCCTTCTTGGCTCTTGGGTTTGGGCAACCTGAGACCAGGAATGTTGGCACCCGACAGTATTGCACTTTTTCTGTCGGGTGCAGGATTGTGCTTTGGCACTAAAGATCATAATAGTAGAGCAGGTCCGGCTCCACGTGCCGGGGACGGGCAACACGTAGCAGCTGTGGATGACAGCTGCTTCCTGATGGCAAAGTAACCTGACATTAACAACACACTATACACACAAACACTTCTTTAATACAATTTTTACCTTTCCTATACAAAATTCAGTTATTAGTTTTAGATCATTGTTCAAAATTGAATCCATCTCAAAATTTTCTTCTTTTGAATATTCTATTTCTTAGCTATAATTCAGGCCCACTTTACAGTTTTTCTGTTAAAATGTTTTAGGTGGAGATGGACACATGCCTAGGTACCACCCCGACACAGTATATATACACACACACACACACACACACACACACACACAGTACAGTAGTGCACCGGTTACAGTACCGCCTTCCATTATCTGGAGTTGAGTACGTCCATCCAAGATAATGCCTCCGAGAACACCTCGGAGTACGTCCGAGGTGTTCTCGGTGTTGAGTACGTCGTAAGGTGTTCGAGGTGTTGAGTACGTCCATCCAAGATAATGCCTCCGAGAACACCTCGGAGGCATTATCTTGGATGGACGTACTCAACTCCAGATGGACGTACTTCTCTTCGAGAAGTACCTCCATCTGGAGTTGGAACTCAACAACTCCAGATGGACGTCATGGCAGATTACATGACGTCCAGAATCGCTGATTAGACTGAATCTACTCTCATCAGTAAAGAGTACCTTAAGTAAAGATTTCGTGGTTGTAACCTTTAGAAATAGTGTTGTTCCATGAGTTTTGCATACTAGTGTATTTCCATTAATTACGCATTTTACCCTTTGGGAAGATATTTATGGCAATTCGGTATATGAGGTGGAGTCTTTTTATTGGATTTCATTCACAAGATATACACTGAGTGCTCACTGAATTATGACCACCCCTATGGAAATTGAATGTGACCCGTTGACCACGTGAGGTACGAGAGTGCAGAGTTAGTCGACCTACGTAGCATAAATAAGGTGTCAGTGGTTCAGTAGGTAGTAAAATTCCGTGCGTGATGGGTAAAATGAAGGATTTATCGGACTTTGATAAAGAATAGATTGCGGGTGCTCGACGAGCTGGTGCCTCGATTTCCGAAACAGCTGAACTGGTAGGATGTTGGAGAGCCGCCGTAGTTAAAGTGTACCAGGACTATCGTCAAAATGAAACAACGACCCGACGGCAAACCTGCAAAGTTGATGTTAGAGGTGAGCGCCGGGTCCGACGACTCGTAAGGCACAGCACTGTTGAAGAGTTGACTACCCAATACAACATGGATCAACCCGGAACAATATCTAGGATGACCATGCGTCGCATGTATGGGCTATACCAGCAGACGATCCCTACGGCATCCTCTCCTAACCAAGGTTCATCAGCGTAAAAGACTAGCCTGGTGCAAAGAGCATGCAAGTTCGACGTTAGAAGACTGGAAGAAGGTGTGATGCTCGGATGATTCACGTTATTTACTCCACACCGTGGATGGTCGTTTACGGATTTGGTGTCAACAACATGAGGCTTATGATCCATCATGCATGGTATCAAAAGTGCAGGCCGGTTGAGGCGGTTGTATGGTGTGGGTCATGTTTCACTGGCAGGAACCTGGACCCCTGGTGTACGTAGAACAACGTATCAGTGGTCTTTGCTATCATCAACCGCTTGCTGACTGTGTACACCCTGCTATGTTACACTTTTTCCCGAATGGTTATGGTGTCTTTCAAGATGACAATGCGCTGAGCCATCGGACACTTGTTGTGCAGGAATGTTTTGAGGAACACAGTTCTGACTTGCAGCATATCGATTGGCCTCCGAACCCCGCGATATCAACCCCATTGAGCAGTTGTGGGACACTATGGAAAGTGTAGGCGTTTCGTTTACTCTCTGGCTAAAGCCTACTGCCAAAAAATAGCTAACTAAAGCCAATAATTCCTACCTTAATCAGTGTTTGATTTTGGGCCTCTGACTACTAACGGAAATTCCAAATACGTTTAGTAAACTGAGTAGAGAGATATAACTAACTTCCGACACTATTAGCGGGTAAAGAATTTTAATATAATAATCAATATATAAAATATACATACCTTCTTCTATAATCTTAAATCATTCTACAAAAAACAGTTAAATTTTCATAATAGTCACTCCTTATTTCCAAACATCCATAATTGGTCATTCCTATATGTATACAAGTTCATTCTATAATTACACCTATAGGTTTTCTCAGAATAATAATATCAATGAAATAACATTTAAATATACAGGGTGTTTCAAAAATGATAGTCAATAATTGAAAGGTGAAAAGTACAAACTAAAATAAGCAAAAAAGTCCCAGTGAACATCGAACCGCAAATGAACCGTTTTCGTGATAATCTTAATTTTCTGTTAAGATCTGGCATTGTCTTGGGAGCACTAGTTTAGCAAAAAGCTATAAATGCTTTGCTAAGGGTGGTTTTATTAAACATAAGATAATACATTTTTAATTTTTGGTTTCAACACCCCAGGATTTTACAGATGTTACATGATGTTCTTTCTAACACCCTTTCCTCAACATCAGGTGTTATGTTTCTGGGCCTACCTGCCCGTACTCCATGTGCGAATCACCCGTGTTCTCTAAGGCATGGATGTACCCTGATGAATGTGCGCCTGTTGGACTGCCTTCGGCGGGAAAATGCTTCGTGGTACAAACGTGAAGCCTCAAGTGCACTGTCGTTGGCTTTACTCTTCCGCTTTCTCTTCGTTGGCTTTACATGTCCGCTTACTCTTCGTTGCTGTAACCTCTTTCTATGTTGACAAGTACTTCTATGCCTGCTACGTCTCAGAACATTGAGAGAGGGGAAAGGGAGAGAATGAGCATAACATAACCTAACCTAAACAAAGAAGTCAGTGGTGGATCCCAACTCTGTACAGTTCACTTTATCAGTGGTGGCTCCCAACTAGAAATGTGCAATATCTCAAAAACGATTCACTTAAGGACCCACTTAAGGAGCAATGTTTACTAGGCTTTTTTTTTTTTGCATGTTGTAGTCTGTACAGTTCACCTTTAAATTATTCACCATCACTTTTGAAACACCCTGTATATATTAATCATTCTAAATTTACACAAGCCATTATTCACAATAAATCCAATCTCTTGTTATCAAACATGAAAATTATGGTCTAGGGACAGTCCTTATAATCACCATTACATGCATTCCTTCCTAGAGGCGCCTCCGTAGCCAGGTGGGAAGGAGCAGCAGCGCGTAGCACACGCTTCTTGATTAGACCGAGGTTCGAGCCCGTCACCACCAAATTCGGAGGATGCGGAAAGGTCAGGGAATGACCACCGCATATCCCGGAGCAATATGGCCTTAGTTGCTAATGCTCCAAAAAACAAACAAACCTTCCTAGAGTTCAAACCAATTCCATTAGAGTTACTACAACAAAAGTCAAGGATTCCTAGGAACACCGATTGTCTCTTAAGGGGTTCTTTTTAGCAAATTATTATTGCTCTTCTGGACAATACTTTAAAGGAACGTTATTGAGGAAATTTTCTATTTACAGTTTCTTCTTTTTTTTTTTTTTTTTTTTTGTCAGGACGGGCCAGTCTGCTAAGCACGGGGTTTCTTTCACTTCGAATTTTCTTAGACCTTGTATGCCTTTCCCTTCTTATCTCAAAATCTCCAACCCTTTCTCTGATTCCTTAGGCTTCCTAAATGCTCCTCATAAGTTTATGAAACCTTTTGGACCCGACGTTCATCCACATTCCGAAAAGTTGATCTTGCCTTACTCTCTAACTTAACTACAGTCCACGCCGCTAGCTAAGACCACGGCTCTAAAACTCTCCGCTGCTGCTCCTACACGCAACTACACTTCTCCATACCCCATTCGACTTCGACAACACCTTTCAAAAAACACCACTACAAATTCACCACGGGCTCCCCTTATTTTCCCGTTTCTACATTCCTTATATATTAAATAGTCTCCACTTTCCCCTCCCCTTTTTCTTGTTTAATCCTCTGTAATCCGGTCTGCCTTTGACCACCTTACGACCTTTACTAGTTTTTGCTTCCTACAATAGAAGTACATGTTTGCCCCTTCCATTTCGCTTATCCATTTGACCTTTACATAGAGAGAGAGAGAGAGAGAGAGAGAGAGAGAGAGAGAGAGAGAGAGAGAGAGAGAGAGAGAGAGAGAACTAATACAGCTCTAATTCTCAGAACTTTCTCCCTCTCGCGTTTCAATTGAAGTAGATTCCTTGTATAACTTCACTTACCATGCTTCCATAGTAAGCGAAAGCTTATAAAAGGCATATCAGGCGTCTGGATACACCAATCACATCCACACAGCTGGGTTTGCATACCTCCCGAACGCTTCCGACATCTTGTAGAATCAATGCCACGTCGGTAGCTGCTGTACTAAGAGCAAAAGGAGGACGTACGAAGTTTTAGGTAGGTGGTCATAGTTCAGTGATCACTCAGTGTATATCCCGTCTAAAAAATACATTTCCAACATTTCTGCAACCCTCAATGCAGCACAAAACACATTATTTGCAAAATTCACAAGTGATGCAGTTTTTCTGTCCGCCACTGTATGTAGCAACATCTATCGAATCCATCAAATAACCGCCCTTCGTGGCCAATTGGTGTTATGGTCCGACCGTTCTACCAAATCTAGAGCATCAGAAGAAGAAATCGCGGAGACTACACGATGCTTGGCTGAATGGAAGCTGACCCGAGACGTAGGTCAAAACGTGGTCGCGCTTTTTAGGCCATACTGAGAATAAGAAAATTAGATTCCACAATCGTATCCGACGGTGTTTCCACATCGCTCGAGAGCGAAAATTCTCCCCAAGCAAAATAAGCTATGCTGGCTGATCCCCACAATGATTACAGACAGTCAGAATCAAATGACTCTCCGGTTCTCCAGGCCCAACAATATTACTAAAGTGCGGTGACACTATAAGCTAGAACGTTAATCTATAATCTACACTGTTCTGCCACTTTATAGAACACTAGGTAGGTGTTCTGCCACACCTACCTAGTAGCATGCTGAGCCTCGTTTAGCCTTTAAAACAGCCTGAATTCGTCTAGGCATGGATTGAAGAAGATGCTGACGTTGTGCAGAAATAGAGTACCAAGCAGACATGAGTGTGCCATGCAGTTCCTTGAGATTCGACGGAGGTGGAGGCTTGCAGCGAACAGCCCTTTCCAGCTCATCCCAAAGATGTTCAATAGGATTGAAATGGGGGGGGGATGAGCGGGCCACTACAGCAAATAAAAGTCATTGTCATGTTCCTGGAACCATTCCATAGAGATTCGGGGTTTGTGCACCTGCGCATTATCCTGCTGGAAGTAACCATCTGCCTGAGGATAAACTGTCAACATGAGCGGATGCACTTGGTCAGCAACGATGTTTGGGCACGATGTGGCATTCAGTCATGAATCTATGGGTATCAATGGATCCAACGTGTGCCAAAAAAACGTTCCCCACACCATAAAACTGCCCTCACTACCTTGCACAGTAGTCGTCAGACATGACGAGTCCATGGATTCATGTTGTTTTCGCCAAGTTCTGATCCTTCCAAAGTAAAATTTCATCTTCTGCAAGATTTTGCACATAAAGCCTTTGACAGACGTGGGCAAATCATCAGTGGTGCCTCAATTTCAGGAACTACTCCTATTCCAGCTCTAACTGCAGTCCAGACCAGCATCTCTATCATTGGCATCTAGTGATACCACCACCATCATCACTACCACCATTTTTTTAGCTCAAGGAGCATCTTCACTACCATCTTCGACTTAGACAGTTGGTTAACAAATGTGTATGGCGCCGAGTAACATCACTGTGTCTTCTTGACTTCTATTTCCTGCTAACCTCAGGCTGGTCCTGAGGCGGGTCCTCATCTGTTGGCACCACCTTACACTGGTGCAAAATGATTTTTTTTTCATTTCCTTTTTTATTATTATTATTATTATTTTTTTAATTTCCTTTATTATTATTTATTTTTTTTTATTTTTTTCCCATTTTATTAACTTATTTTTATCTTTATTTTTACTGAATTTTATTTTTATTTTATTTTTTTTACTTATTTTTATCATTAATTTTTCTGATTTTTTTCTTTTTTCTTTTTAAATTTATTGTTAAATTTAATTTTATTCGCACATATTTTGAATGATTTCGACATTCAGTACGTGACACTAGAGGTTTGCTGCGGTTCGCGCTCAGTTGTGGCCCCGCCTCCTCGCGGCGTAGACGGATCAGTGTGGATCAGCACGCACCACAGTGGTGCTTGTTGCTTCCTGATAGCAAAGCGGCCAGAAACAACTAAACAAATAAAAACAAATAAATGAAAAAAATAACAAACACATACAGAACACACATACACACTCACAAACAGTTTATCTTTCCTATCACTTTCTCCCGTGCGGGATGAAAAACTTTTTTTTTTTCTTTCTCTCTCTCTCTCGCCTTCCTTTTCATCTATCTTCATCCAACCTGGGATATTTCTGTGTGGATTTGGTTTGGAAAAAAAAAAAAAAAGTATTTATTTTTATTTTACGAGACACACACCGGCCTTACCTTGACAGTCTGTAAAAACTGAACAGAGCAACGAGGCGGAGATGAACTTCTGTTCTAGGAGCCGCCCATACAAAACCACAAAAATAAAAAAAATAATAACAAACACATACACTGCACAAGCATATTACACACATTTCTGGCCTTTCTGCAGTGTTTTTGTAACATCAAAGTGTACCACGGCGAAGTTGAACTAGCGTTGTGGAGCCGCCTTACATAAGATACTATACAAGTCTCATCAACAAGCGATTTTCTTATACACAGGAGTGCCGTTGAGAGGATGTTTTCTGTTCTTTGCACCATTCTCGATACACCCTTATAACTGTGGTGCGTGAAACGTTCAGGGAAAATGTCGTTTCAGAGATGTTTTGTCCAGCACGTCTACCATGCCACGTTCGAAGTCCGTTAGATCGCTCCTTTACCACATTCTTTTCCTTGGTGATTTTAATGTTAACAACTCCAGCTGGCTTCCGTTTACTAGTCACACTGACCCAGCAGATCGAGATGCTGAGGCTTTTGCAATTACTAATGACCTAGCACAGATTGTTCATTTACATACACGAATACCGGACAATCCTAATCATACAGCCAATACGCTTGATCTTTTTCTCACAAACAACCCTTCTAAGTACACGGTCGAAGTGAGAGGTCCTTTAGGCACTTCAGATCAAAACTTGGTGATTGTCTCTTCTCCAACGGAACCTTTATCTCATGGCAGTTCCTAACCTCGTGTTGTTTGGCATTACTAGAATGCAAAATGGGATGACCTGCGAGACTTCTTTTCTTCTTTTCCATGGTCGGATTACTGTTTCAAAACTTCTGATGTCAACGTTTCCTCAGATCGTGTCAGTGAAATTATTCTTGCAAGAATGGAATCCTTTATCCCACACTCCACTTTAAAATCTCGTCCTTTATCTAAACCTTGGTTTTCCAATAAATGTGCTAAGGCTGTTCAAGAGAAGAACGTTGCATATCGTAATTGGCTTATTTCTAATTCTTCAGTTTCATTTTCTGCCTACACCAAAGCTCGCAACAATTGTAAAGCATTTATTAATCAGTCCAAACTAGAGTTTGAACAGGCTAAGAGTAGAAAATTTGCTTCTTGCCCTAATGGTAGCCGAGCATTCTGGTCTCTTGCCAAAGCTATTGGCCGCAACTTTTGCCCATCTCTGCTCCCACCTCTGTCCAAACCAGATGGTTCTGTTGTCACTTTAGCCAAGGATAAAGCTGACCTGCTAGCATCCCATTTTTCTTCCAGCTCATGTATTAATGATCTTGGTAAAACACCTCCCACCATTCCTAACACGCTCCATTCAATGCCTCCTGTGGTCTTCCGTCAAAAGGATATCTGAAGGATTTTGATGAATCTTGATGCTAAGAAAGCTCCAGGTCCTGATGGTATTTCTCCACTTGTTCTCAAAACCTTGAATGGGTTGAGCACGCTGAATTCTGATGGGATCCTTATACTCGTTCAGATTACGAACCTAAGGGGGCATAAATTCAAATTAAGAAAAGACAGATGTAGAATAGATGTGCGGAAATTTGCCTTTAGCCAGCGGGTGGTTAATTGCTGGAACAAACTTCCATCTGTCGTTGTGGAAGTTGATAGGTTGAATAAATTTAAGGAGGAACTGAACAGGCATTTGGAGGCAATGGTGTGATTTTTTTTTTTTTTTTTTTTTGGCTGATGCTGCATAAGCTCATACACTTGCTTTCCTGCATCACATGCCACTACTACTACTACTACTACTACCTGTGCTCCTGAATTTACTCCTATTCTTTGCGGCCTTTTTTCGCTTTCTTATTCCAAAGGTGTTTTTCCTTCTGCTTGGAAATTGTTTAGCTCAAATCCAGCCAGTTCCTAAAAAGGGTGACAAATCCCTCCCACCCAATTATCGTTCCATTGCAATTACTTCTACTCTTTCTAAAGTAATGGAGAAATCAATTAACCGCCAACTCTTAAACTACCTGGAAACTTTCCGTCTGATCAACGATCGCCAGTATGGATTGTGTCAATGTCGATCCACTGGTGATATTCTGTCTTATGTTACCCATTTATGGACTAATTCAATGGAAAGGTTCGCTGAAACACAAGTAGTTGCTCTTGACATCTCAAAGGCTTTTGATCGTGTTTGACATAAAGGTCTCCTAAACAAGCTTCCATCTTATGGTTTGGCAACGGCTTTTAGTAATTGGTTATCCAGTTTTCTCTCTTATCACTCACTGAGGGTGATGGTAGATGGCTCTCTGCCTTCTAACTTCTTCCCTAATGCCGGCGTCCCCCAAGGTTCAATTCTTTCCCCCCACTCTTTTCCTCTTGTATATTAATGGCCTTTCTTCCATTGACTGGAAATCCTATACATAGTTTTACCGATGATAGCAAAATGCATTCCACTTTCCATTTTGAGAAACCTTGTCCTGCCCAATCAGCTTCAACCTCTCGAAAATCTGCTACCAATTCCTTAAATGCCAATCTTCAGGTTATTCTCCAGTGGGACAAAGACAACTTAGTTGATTTCAACCCTGCTAAAACTCAGTCTTGTCTTATATCTCGCAAAAAGGATTCTTCTGCTCCTATGCTTATCTTTAGTGACACTCCAATTTCTAGGTAAAATGATATATCTCTTTTGGGGATTACCATGACTTCTAATAAAATAAAATAAATTTTCTGTTTATACTCCGAGACGACCAAACTGTCAGAGGAGTTAACAAGATAGACAGAATACAAGAAACAGCACCGTAATCTCTCTTGGCACAAGCACATTACAAATATTGCTTCCTCTGCATCTAAAAAACTTGGTTTTCTCTTTCGCTCTCGGTGTTACTTTTCTTCCAAACAGCTATTCACTCTGTACATATTGCAAATCCGCCCTGCCATGGAATATTGTTCCCGCCTCTGGGGTGGTGCCCCCAAAACCTCTCTCAGGCTTCTTGATTCCATTCAGAAGAGGGCAGTTAGGTTAATTAATGATTCATCTCTAACAGAGTCTCTCCACTCGCTTTCTCATAGATGTACTGTTTCTGCTGCATGCCTCTTTTACAGATACTTCCATGGGCACTGTTCTTCTGAATTGGCTTCTACAGGGTGTTTCAGTTAAACGTTTCAGAACTTCTAAGAGGGGTAGGGTACATCCTGACAACTCGAAATCATATACCAATGGGCAGAATCGAAAATTCCGAGCTTTAGTGCAGGGAATCTTAATTTCGCACAAGAACGCCAAGTTAGTAGGATGGATGATTACACGAACGCAGAGTTAGCCGATATGCATTTGGCGTACGGGGCTGCAAATTGTAGTGGGCCAGCCGCACAGCGTTTGTACGCGGAACGATATCCGACGAGGCGTATTCCCAGTCATAATTTCTTTGCAAGACTGCACCAGAGGTTAGCTGAGAGAGGTTCATTTGAAAGAGCTGACAGGGACAGGGTAAGAACAGCACGGACTCCAGCCGTCGAACAGAATGTGCTGCAGCATGTACAGGGGAATCCAAGAACGAGTACACGAAGTCTAGCAAACGCAGTCGAGGTTTCCCATTGCTGCGTCTGGAGGATTCTCCGAGAACAAGACATGCATCCGTTTCACGTGCAGCGTGTCCAGACACAGCAACCGGAGGATTATGCACCTCGTATTGCTTTCGCACAGTGGTACCTTGGAAAATGTGCTACAAATCCCCTTTTTCCTGCTGAAGTGTTGTTTTCCGATGAGGCATCCTTCACAAGGGAAGGAATTTTCAACACGCATAACGACCATATCTGGGCGGTCGAGAACCCGCATGCAATACGACGTCGTGCAGCACAGATTCGATTTTCGGTCAATGTATGGGCCGTTATTATGGGAGATCACCTCATAGGACCTTACCTGTTACCGTGTCGTCTAACCGGACCTATCTACTTGATCTTTCTGCAGCAAGTATTGCCACAACTTTTGAGAGATGAACAGATTTCTGCATCGACGCAACAGACAATGTGGTTCCAACACGATGGAGCCCCTGCCCATTATAGCGGAGATGTTCGTAACTACCTGGATGTCACATTTGGTCAACAGTGGATCGGACGTGGTGGTCCCGTGCGTTGGCCTGCTCGGTCACCCGACCTATCATGTCTTGATTTTTATTTCTGGGGTCATATGAAATCGCTAGTTTATGACACCCCTGTTGACAATGCTGAGGAGCTGGTTGCAAGAATCGCAGTAGCTGCCGAAGAAATTCGAAATTCGCCTGGAGTATTCCAGAATGTTCGGATGTCCATGCGTCGGAGATGTGAGGCGTGCATTGTAGCCCGTGGAAGAAACTTCGAACACTTACTTTAATCCATGTACCTTTTGCTTCTTTTCATGTATTATTAAAACGATTTCTCACTTACGGTCTCTTTTCTTTATGGTGCTTCTGTGTACAACACCGCTTCAGGAAAGCATTTCCGACCCCACATTGCTATATGATTTCGAGTTGTCAGGATGTACCCTACCCCTCTTAGAAGTTCTGAAACGTTTAACTGAAACACCCTGTATAGTTCCCTCTCTCTCTTTCAAAACAGTCCGAACACGTGCCGCCACCAGCCAACATCCATTTACTGTCCAACTTCAAACCCACAGAACCAACTTTTCATCTTCCTCATTTATTCATTCAACTGCCGTTTTCTGGAACAACCTTCCTTCACACGTATTTCCTGAAAATTAGTCTACAGAAGTTCAAATCCAATGTCAACAAATATCCTCTTTCATCTTCTCAACCTCCAACCCAAGCACGGTACTAAGTACTATAGGTTCTAATACCTCTCGTGTTTGGGGTTCAAATAAAAAAAAATAAATTCTTGCTACGGTTTGTACTCTTAACTAATACTAGAAAGGTTGTTCTTCTGCCTTTATATCCACAACTGTGGTCATGTGACTTGCAACGTTGTGGGACAAACCATTTGTGTGCACAGCAGGGCTGTACCTAATAAAGTGGCAGCACAGTGTATATCTGATTTATATAATAATTAGTTTCTCGGTGGTACTGAAGATAATCTGTGGCGGTTTCTCCACTTGAAATCAAGGTCGCTGGCACCCATCAGTATTGCACTACCTCCGGTGGGTGCGAGAATTGTGCATTTTGGCACAAACAGATAATGTAAATCCGCGCATAGCTTGTATTGTTGCACTGGTGAGGTTGTGATACCACACACGTGTTTATAGGCCTGTTTCGTGCAGGTTCAACGCCAGAACAGAATAACTAGGCGGAGATGGCTTTTGCCACTCTTGATTCTGGGATACAATATGCAAAGCAACAGGAGGCCACATATAATAGAGTATCTTATACAGGGTGTTTCAAAAGTGACAGTCAGTAATTTAAAGGTAAACTGTGCAGACTACAATATGCAAGAAAAAAAAGCCTAGTAAACATGGGTCCTTAAGTGAATCGTTTTCGAGATATTACACGTTTCTAGTTGGAATCCACCAGTGACAAGGTGAACTGAGCAGAGTTGGGATCCACCAGTGACTTGTTTGTTTAGGTTACGTTATGCTCATTCTCTCACTTTCCCCTCTCTCAATGCTCTGAGACGTGGCAGGCATACTAGTACTTGTCAAGGATAGTCAATATGGAAAGAGGTTAGAGCAACGAAGAGTATGAGGACATACACTTCATGTATGGTAAAGCCAACGGCAATGCACTTGAGGCTGCACGTTTGTACTAAGAAGCATTTCCCCGCCGAAGACAGCCCAACAGGTGCACATTCATCAGGGTACATCAACGCCTTTCGGAGAACATGGGCGCTTTGCACATGGAGTACGAACAGGTAGGCCCAGAAGCATAACACCTGTTGTTGAGGAAAGGGTTTTAGAATGAACAAAACTATTCTTTTTTTGGCCACCCGAATAATTAAATTCATCTGCTGTGCTGTGTCTTATGTCTGTTAATTGCGTATGTTCTATGGTCGATTTGTCTGTTTTGCTGGACGAAAAAATTTTGCTATCAACGCCTGAGACCGACTAACTCAGCCACGGAGTGAAAAAGGCCCACTAAAGTTCCTCGCATCATCGACGGGATTCGAACCCGGGCCTTTTCCGTCCGGTGTAGGGAGGACAGTAACGATACCACTGTGCTACCGCGAAGACTTTTAGAAAGAACAAAAAACAAAAAAAAAAAAAACAAGGAATTTCGACAAGAAGGGTTTCTCTGCAAGAGGGTGTACCGAATCACAGCAGTGTGTGGCGAATTTTACATCGCCAATTACTGTACCCCTACCATATCCAGCATGTACAAGGTCTACGCAATACAGACTACCCTCACAGAATGAACTTCTGCCAGTGGATGCAACAAGAGTGTGTCCTGAACCCCCAATTTTTAAACAACATTTTGTTCACTGACGAAGCTGGGTTTACTCGTGATGGTATTTTTAATTTTCATAACTGTCACGTTTGATCCGACGAAAATCCTAATGCAATTCACGAGTCACGACATCAGTAACGTTTCTCGTTGAATGTCTGGGCAGGACTACTAAGAGACCGTCTAATTGGACCACACTTGCTGCCAAACAGGCAAACAGGAGAGCTGTACTTCAGTTTCTGCAGAATGTTCTACCAGATCTCCTTGATTATGATAATGTTCCACTTCACCAACCCACGAACATGTTGTTTATGCATGATGGCGTACCGGCACATTTTGCTTGAGTTGCGACTCGGTATCTAACTAGAAGGTATGGTCAACGTTGCATAGGTAAAGGTGGGCCTGTAATGTGGCCTTTCAGATCACCAGACTTAAATCCTATGGACTTTTGTATCTGGGGTCATGTAAAATGTCAGAAGTTGTGTACACTTCTGACATCAGAAGTTGTGTACACTTCTGACATTAACACATTTGAGGAATTGCAGTCGGATTAAAGGAGCCTTTCAGCAAATTAGAAAGGACCTACGAATGCCTGAGAGGATTCTCAACTCAATGCAGAGAAGACTTACAAAGCTGCGTGCGGACGCAAGGACAGCATTTTCAACACATTTTGTAACATCTGTAAAATTCTGTGGTGTTGAAACCAAAAATTAAAAATGTATTATCTTATGTACATTAGTTAAACTATTTACGTAACCTGAGGCTTTCAACTAATCTAAATTACTAAATCTAAACTACTCCACACCATCAGGCATCTCTCATATTGTGGATTTATACTTCGCAACTGGGTTGTAATCATTACAACACCAGGGTACCTGCCCACCCACTGATGAGGATCGAATAAGCTCCGAAACGGTGCCCTATGGAGATGTTTATGATCCTCAGAGTATCCGAGAATAGGTAACAACAGTCTTCCCCACTGAGGAAGCGTTGCCTATTCAAGAAGTCTATGAGTTTTCGAGTGGTGTGGGTTGAAGGAGTTAGTTCCTTTCATTCTTCTACACCGTTTCGTTTCTTCTTCCTCTTCTACTATTACTTTCCCTCAACTTTTTTGCTTTTCTAAGTCTAATAGGGACAAGTGGATAGTAGAGTTATTATCCCACACATATACAATAAGCTCCGAAACTGTGCCGTATGGTGATGATATCCGCTGAGAATAAGTAACAATAGTCTTCTCCTATGCTGAAGCGTTACTTATTATAGGTAGTGCAATACCATGGCAACTCGTTGTGAAGGTATTCACAATATGATATATACTTAATGATGTCAATTTATAACTACTTATGTAGTTGGCTATGTTCATAAATGATGCAAATGCAGTAACTTTTACATTAATTATCTTATGTTTAATAAAACCACCCTTAACAAAGAATTCACAGATTTTTGTTAAACTAGTGCTCCCATAGTCAGTGGCGGATCTTAACAGAAAATGTTCATTATCTCGAAAACGATTCATTTGCAGCCCGATGTTCACTGGGACTTTTTTGCTTATTTTAGTTTGTACTTTTCCCTTTAAATTATTGGCCACCATTTTTGAAACCCCCTGTATATGTATAATGAGAATGTTAATATATATAAAATTGTATATAATTATACATATATTTGAACAACGTTTAAAAAAGTTGGAAACGGAATATTTCATAATAAAAATAAAGACGGTACAGCATACATCAGAGGCAGCAAAAAAGCATATTCCTCTACATGATGCTTGAAATATAACCATACAAATAAATTAGAATAAGGATTAAAATAAAAATAAAATAATGCCAGCAGTATGGCAAGACAAGAGCGAAAAAAGTCGAAATTAAACCTAAATTAAATCAAACCAAGCAGGGAGGGAAGAGAAGGGTAACAAGAGTAAAAATATTGCAGCAGAAACTCTCTAAAATAATTTAGAAAATCTAAATGTACGAATAATAATTCATATTGTAAATTTTGTATATATTTGTAACTAATTGTGTGTACAAATAAATGGAAAACAAGAAATGTAGAAGTCCCTCTGGTTTTCATTAAATATCCGGTTGTCTCTTTTCCCCCGAGAAATCTCCCTGTATCGGTCAAGTCTCTTGTTGAGTGCCAGGAGGTTCTGCTTGAGAGTGTCAAGGTATTCTTCGACCCTCTGATTATAGGTCTCGTATTTGATGCTTCTTACTTCTTCCAATACCCATACTGGGTATTGGAAGAAAGTCAGTCGGCCTGTCTTCTAACTTCTGCTCTAGCCTTCTTTCCCAGGTTGTTGGATCCTTTTCATTGCGTTCGGTTTTCAGTTGATCTCTGGTTTGTCTTCCGTTCACCCTGGTGGTTGCTAAACAGCTCAATAGGGATAGTATCTAGTGCTGCTACTTTGTTGTTGAGGTAATCCGTGACTTGCCATAGGATTCTGTTGGGTCTCTGCTTCGGTATGGTGTGAGTCTTTATTGGATCCATTCCCTCGAATTCTGGAAGTCCTTTCACTCTTATTCTATTTTGAATTTCGCGACTGCATCTCTGTTATTATTATAGCAGTAATATCAAACAAATGTAATAATCTTATATAAACTAAAATAATTAAATTAATTTTAGTTTATTCGGTTATTTAGTTAATTAAATTCCGTAATTTATTTATTTATAATATTAATTAGTTAATTTTTCAATTTTGCTTAGGTTATATAATTATTCATTGGATTAAAATTTTTATTTGTAGCGAGATAAACGTATTTCTTATAAATTACCAAAGAATTCAGAACATTCAAAAAGGAATATTTACCTGAGACGATACCTGCAGACTTCTGACTGTTTGTTATGATAATTTCTTCACTGCTCATAGAATGAGCCTGAGAAATAACAGCTAAACATCTGAGTCGCATCATCCTGTGCCAGAAATGAGGGGGTTCGGCGACAAATCTTAGGCCCAGATGAGATATAAAGAGGCCATCCGATACTTCTTTAGGTGCAGTGTGATGCAAGAATTCTGATGGTGCCTGAAATGAAAAATTCACATTAAAATGGACAAACACGTCAATTAAACTTCAGTTTCGAAGGAATAATGATAACCCATAGTTTTATTTATATTAATGAATATAATACAATAATATACCGAAATACCATTAATTTGTTTTATATAAATGGCGGTGTCCATTATAATATTCAATTTTATCTAAAACCTTAAACACGAGCATTTAATAACAGCATTTAAATTTTCATAAAGATAGTTGCTATATATTTTTTTTCCAAGTGTTTAGTGGCAGAAGGGAAAATATGGCCAATTTTTCTTTTCAACGTGTTTCTAATGCCATGCTTAAATGGGGGTGAAGTTGTTATTGTTGTTTAAGTTTAAAGGCGCAAGAGCTGCAACTTGTTTATGGTGGGCCATAAAGTTACACAGGTTCACATAGGTGAATTCGTTTAAAATATCTGTACGAGTCAATCAAGGTAGTGTTGTTCCCTTATTTTCAATGGGTTAATTTCCATAATACCTCTATATATACAGAATTTGCATGAAGATGTTCTGAAAACAATCTTGAAAGTGCTGTACTGCACTGCACTGGGTTGAGCCACGACCATATGGACTTCTGTGTTTAGACATTTACTTACTTACTTACTATCAGTTTATTAACACAAGGTTCACCCCCTGTATAGCAAGTGGGCCAGGAGGGAGTACAGAAATTTTAAAATATACATTATACACTTTTGTACAAATTTTCAGATCTTTACAATATAATTATTGTATAATAATAACTATTAAATAGATATATACATTTGCTTAATTGCATTCACTTTGAAATAACACATATCTTGATAATTGAAGAGTTAAATACATAGGCTGACTTCTTTATCAGCAACTAACATATCAGATTTATTTATATTAATTATATTATTGCATTTAATTGTTCATATCATCAAACTTCTAAAAAAAACTGCTCAATTTTCACAACAATCCTGGTGATTTAGTCCAGATTTGGTTTATAATTTGGCTTCTGTAGTTTTTATTGACTTCAAACTTTACCGGATCAATGAGAAGGTGTTGAAGTGTTCAATGGTGTTACATGGAAACATTCCTTTTAGGGAGTCCAAGTTTGATAGCTTCATCCTAAGTGGGGCATCAATATGGCGAGTTAGCAGCTTGGTAAGCGTTGACAGATTTTTTTTGAGGACAGTGAGCTTCTAGGAAGTCATGCCTAGATTGACTAGGAGAATAGATTTCGAGATGGCGAAGGGTTTCCCTCCCAGACGGTTCAGCCACCGCAGAATCCAATATTCCACTGACAGAAATTTATTACATCGAGAGGTAGATGCAGAGGACCATATTTCTGAGGCATATAGTGGTATGGGTGTGAGACATCTATTAATGTATTGTCCAATCAGTTTGGTGTTGTGACAGCCTGCGAGCTCCTGGCGGATAGCCCAGAAAGCAGCATAGGTCTTCTTCTTTGCCTTTAGGAAGTGTTCCTTGAAATTTAAGTCTTCATCCCACGTTAGTCCCAGGTCAGTACGAGATGAAACTTTGGGGACTGACTCACCAATAACTGTAACTCGAATGTCATTCTTGACTTTCCTCTTCGTGATTGTCATGTGGGCTGACTTGGCATTGTTGAGTTGGAGTCCAGCTGGCTGTGAAAAGTCAGTTAACTGTTGAATTTGCTTGGAGGTTTCATTATTAATTTTTTGTGACTGTTTGGGGTCTTTTGAATTGATAACGAATTTTTGATCATCAGCGAAGGAACTAAAATTTAGTTTTTTTGCGAGGAATGGTTCAAGTAGGACTGCAAAGAGGGTTGTCGACATCACCCCACCTTGAGGTACACCCTTCGTTTCATAGGTTATTTTCTGGTGAGTTCAGTTGGCTATAATTAAGTGTCTCCGCTGTAGTAAGGACTTTAGAATGCTGACAATTTCTTAGATACTTTGAAATATTATATTAAGATGCCTATAAGAGTAGGAATGGAGACAGCACCGAAGACATACTGTATATACTGGGACTCCGTAGTCTATAAAAGTTATATTAAACTCAGCTAAATCGAATTTTTTTTTTTTTTTTTTTCTGTTTATACTCCGAGACGACCAAATGGTCAGAGGAGTTCACAAGATAGACAGAATACAAGAAAAACATCGTATTCAGCAGTCACGGGCTTGAACCCCGGTCATTCAAAGCACGTGTACTTATGCACCCGCGCGCCTGACCACTAGGCTACGGCTCGAACAACACTTATATTAAACATGCTAGATGTATCACAACATATCAAGGAGGTGATATGCTGTGATATACAGCCTAGGAAAGGAATCTCACGTAGATATAAAATGGTAATGTGGAAACTTTATTTACAACCTTATAGTGAAATGAAAAAATAAAATAGTGAATAAAGTGAACACATGAACAACACTTTGCTTGGCATATGAAAGTATACGAGCTCTACATGTAGTGTCTCCTTTGGTTAATGGCCTTTGTGTTTTTCTTCTTCTGCTTTAGGGAAACTGCTAATTAAGTGGCGTCTTCAGAAATGGTTATTTCGTTGCAATAATGATCAGAGGATGTCACGATATAGTAAGACGGAATTTAATGCGATAATGTTTGTGTATTATTGATGTTTGTGTGTTAGTTAAAAATCTTTAATTGAAAATCGTAAAACAAACCACATGTAAAAATAAACGGCTGATGATAATAACATCAATTTTTCCTTATAACAAATGTAATATTAAATGAAAACGCTAGATGGAGCCACAAAGAGTAAACGCTACCAAATTTGATCGCACGATGCGATGCAGTGTCATGCAATATTTACTCCAGACCACTGCTGAGCATTAGCGGGGAGGGGGGTTCGCGTTGTCCTGTAAAACTGCCCTTATAAGAAATTCCGGCTTTGACGGAATATGCAATAACAGAAATCCCTTGAGTTAATGGCGGATTGAGACACATTTGTTCGGAGGGAAAATAATAATAATAAAAAAAAATACTTTTCTTTTTTTTTTTTTTTTTTTAGTTGGGCCATTTTGATTCATTTTACAGATGAACCAAAAACAAAATATTTTGTTTCACTGTTCTCAATCATAAAATATTGTAATAGTCATCCAAACGTTTCTTAATCCACCCTTAAAGGAGGGCTTTTAAGGAACTACTGAAATTCTTCCTTCCACATTTCAAAACACGCAGGTGTAAAAAAATAAAATTAAAAATCTACAGCAGTCCGCTCATTACGCAGTTGCTTAGATATAAACTTCAAGAATTGCTTGACAAAAGAAAGTCTCTAACACTTACTTAGAACTAGTGTGACGGGTAAGCTTATATATACTTTTTTTTTTTTTTTTTTTTGCGATTTAACCCATTCTTGCCGCACATAAGCACGGCCCTCAGTGCGCATGCTTTGTTTGTTTGTTATGTTATTTGGTTTTTAGGAGCATTAGCAGTTAAGGCCATATTGCTCCGGGAATATGCGGTGGTCATTCCCTGACCTTTCCGCATCCTCCGTATTTGGTAGTGACGGGCTCGAACCCCGGTCTAATCAAGAAGCGTGTGCTACACAGTGCTGCTCCTGCCCACCTGGCTACGGAGGCGCCATTGCTTTTGAATAATGCGTGTAGTAAGATTATTGCAAACAATGCACTGATTACATACAGTCGGAAGGTTGTCACTGTTGAATCGACTCAATGATTCTTTAGTTTATTTATTTATTTATTTAGGAAAGGGTAAAATTCCAAAAGATGCTAGTCGAAAACATCAAAACCAGGTCAATCCCCATCAGAAGAGGAATCTTTCAGAGAGATGTCCTGAGTTCGTGTGGATCACCAGAGAGTTGGGATCGCATCTTGTTTCATTGCTCCCTGTATGACGATCTCAGACTTCCTCTTCATGCACTTACTCATTTTCAACCAGGACAGGAGTCGTCTCTGCTTCAAAGCACGGAGTCATATTAGATTCCTCAGGCTTTTGCTCGAAGAAATACGCCTTCAGCGTATTTCTTCGAAGGCGTTCAGTGTCTACAGATCTCAACAGAATACAGCACAATGGTCCTGCTGATGCATAGCTGGTTAAATCTCCTTTAATAATATATAAACTTAAATCCTCCAGAAGTGAAACTTTTCCTTGGCCTGTAGATAAAATTAAGTGCTTTCTTTCTCGTTTTTTTTTTTTTTTTTTTTAGTACCATCACTTTTCTTCTTTATGTATTTATTTATTATTATAATTTCTTTTTTTTTTCTTTTTTTTAGTAGCATAGCTTTCTTTCTTGTATGCATTTATTTATTATTATAATTTCTTTTTAGGAGCACCACTAATTTCTTTTATTTGTTTATTTATTAAATTATTTTATTTTATTTTATTTTTTTTATATAATATATTTAAAAAAAGCAACACTTTTTTGTGTACTAATTAATTTGTCTTTTTTTTTTTTTAATAAATGTTTTATTTTATTCTTTTCTGCTTCATTTTTATTAAATTTCGGTTCCATATTAGCATGGGTGATCGTTTTTTTTTTTTTTTTTTCTCCCTCTGGAATGGGTCCCCAGAGGATCCTGGCCTACCTTCTGACAACAGCACGTGGGTCAGAGTCTCTCTTGAGACAGTACGTGCTTTACATGGACTGGCCCACCTTCCCGTGTTGTGGACGAGTACCCAGAATCATCTGTCCAGGTGACTGATGCTTCTGGGTAGCCAAGCGGCCAGAACAGAACACACACACACACAAACCGACGTCACACACATATCTGGCCCATTTGTAGTGCTACTATTCTTCACAGAGATACGAGGCGGAGTTGAACAAACGTTCTAGGACCAGCCCTTTACATATACACATGCCCAGCACTTAACCCGCTATCCACCATGCTCAACAGTAGCAAGTAAGATATAACCTCAAAGTGGGAAGGAAGAACCTGTACACCCTCACCCACCTGATGTACATCAAGCTCTATGCAGGAACCGAGAAGCACCTCCAACAACTATTCCAGATCACCGAGGAATTCAGCAATGATATTAGGATGGAATTTGGTCTAGATAAATGCAAGACCCACGGATTGCACCAGGGAAAATTAGTCAACCGAAACCTGCAGACTGGTAAAGAGACCGAAGCCATGGCAAAGGGAATTTCCTTGTGCTGTAACTGCATCAGCAGTTACAGCACAAGGAAATTCAGACCTGCCTGATCGAAAAATACTATCAGAGACTCAGAAGCTTGCCGAAAACAAAGCTGAACGGAGGGAACGCAGTTAAAGTCATAAACACCTATGCAGTCTAAGTGCTAACATACTCCTTCGGGGTCATAGATTGGACTAACACCGAGCTGTAGGATATCATGAGAAAGACAAGACAATGACGACCTAGAGCAGCCAACACCACCCGAAATCTGCCGTGGAGAGACTGACAATTTCCCGGAAAGAAGGAAGAAGGGGCCTTACAGACCTCATTGAGCAACAGAAGACAGCGACATAAGGAAGAGACAAGCTGTATACGCCATTCAACCTAAGCGAGGAGTCCCCCCGCCAACGAGGAGGCACAAACGAAGCTATAAAGAAGAAGGTCAGAGAAGACATTCCATGGCAGACACTACAATGATCTCCGTCAAGATCACATAGATAAAATTGCTTCCAATGTATGGCTCACTAGCTGGACGCTATTCCCCCAGACTAAAGGATTCATGCTCGCCATCCAAGACCAGGTAATTAACACCAGGAACTATAGAAAATACATCGGGAAGGAGACCAGAGGGTTCGATGACACACGTCGACGATGCCACCTGGCCTCAGAAACGATCCAACGCATCACTGTTGGATGCAAGCTGATCACCAAGACTGAGGACTGAGTACACTCATAGACACGACCCGGTAGCATGAAGGCCTGACCTAGCCGAGTGGTCAGGAGCGAGAGTGCATAGCACGCGTTCCTTGAGTGGACTGGGGTTCAAGCCCGTGACTACTAAATACGATAAATATTTGTATTGACGATTTATTGTAAACTCTACTGACTTGGTTGTCGTGCCGGAGTATAAACAGAAAATTTATTTATTTATAATACATCAGAAGCCAGCAACGAAATACCAGTTGATCGAAGATAGTGTACCATACTACAAGTACGAACCCCAGACATTACTAGAGACCACAAACCACAAGCTGTACTGGGACCACGCCATAATAACAGATAGGACAGTTTCGCAGAATGGACCGGACATAACTCTTGTGGACAAGAAGAAAAAGGCTACCTATCTGATTGACAAAGCGGTACCCAACACTGGAAACCTACAGAAAACCCATGGGGAAAAATCAAGAAGTATACGAACCTAAGACAGGAGATAAAAGAGATGTGGCGTATGCAACAAGTAACGTCCGTCCACATCATCGTGCCAACCACAGGTATGATGCCAAAGAACCTACATAACAGCCTAGCAGCAATAGGTCTCTCAGCGAACAGCTACAATAAACGCCAGAAAGTCTCAATGCTGAACATCTGTAGGATAGTCAGAGAGTTCCTCGACTAACAGTAACACCAGACATAACAACAACCATCCTGTGTACTCGGTAGCAATACTTTTCACGAAGTGGAACCCCCAATCAGCGAGAAGTAATATAAGAGCAGTAATAATAATAATAATAATTTATAACCTCCACCGGAATAATGCTAAGAGACCAGAAATATCTGATTCTAATCAAAAGAGATAACTATAAATAATGCCCTCACTCAATATGCACAAGTCGTCTTCACGAGACGGACTCTCCCGCATCCACGCCACAACAGCAATAACCATGAATAACTTACCAGTGCGAACTCTGGCCGAATTGTGTCTAAAAGTTACAACTCCACCCTCACCAGCTTCGAGAATTCACAGCCACCAAGTGCCAATGACAGCAAACGATACAAACCAACAACTGCCTTAGATAGAGCGAAAAAAACAAAAAACAAAAAAAAAAAATATGATAAGAGGATCATAGGAACCGGACCTGCCCCACGAAAGGTGCACACTCGATATGTGGAACCCCCCCCCCCCCGCAGATGGGAAGCAGTCTCATGAGTGACTTTCTAAACCCCTGGCTTTTTGGCCGTGAAGGGCATTAAAGATTATCTCTCTCTCTCTCTCTCTCTCTACTTAGCTGAATTCCAATGATCCGAATGAAACTGCAGACCTTTCTGCATATGCCAGCCATGATGGCATAGTGTACATAGTGTTTGTGGAAAGGGCGCCACCAGTGGTTTCCCACAACTGCGCCATAAATACTCTTGTGAAATATAAATTACTCTGTAAAAGCCAGAAAAAAGGATTGTGTGTTGTATTACTAATATTATTATCGTACGATGCGAGCAATGGAACCATCGAGAGTATGGAACCATCGTAATATCCAAGCTCGATGCTACATTACTCTGTAAAAGCCAGACAAACGTTTTGTGTGTTGTATATATCTGCGCGAGTAGCACAGTGGTATTATTATTATTATTATTATTATTATTATTATTATTATTATTAACAGCTACAAAACAGCAAACAACGTGCCTGAGGGTGCAGCTACAAAGAATTATTACATAGCTTCAAAGCAGAAGCTTGGAGTATACATTTCCCAAAGTAAAGAAAAAAAGTAAATGTACAGATAAAATAAAACTAAATAAATAAAAGTAGGACTCATCCGTCCTATTTAAGTGAACAGGCAGAGCACTGGTATTTCTTCACACACATTACACAATCAGAGTTTTAGAACTTAAAAGAAGTCTATTTTAAGTCAGGTACCGGATGAGGTTAGCAATTTCAGTTGCCTCTTGAAGTGTCCGGGGGTATCAAATATCTCAATATTTGCTTTGTTCATTGATCTTGCAGTCCTGTTGTAGAAGTTGTAGTATCCATAATTTGTTCTTGCATAGGATGGTTTCAGCAGTGGATGGTTTCTTAACGCTCTTGTCGGAGCGTTGAAATTTATTTGTGAGACGAGATGAGGGCAATTCAGGGTGCCATTTAACAGCTGGTTAAGAAGGAGTAAGTCGGCTTTATCTCTACTTTTTTCCAGCGTTTCGAGTCCAAAGAATACACACCACTCTTGGTAGGATTTCTCATAGTATTCAAGGTCACTTTTAAAGCAAACGTACTGGATTGCTCTCTTTTGAATATTTTCAATTTCTAATTTTTGGTAAGCAACATGTGGGGAACAGACCTGTGAGGCAAATTCTAGGGCTGGCCTAACATAGATTTTGTAAAGAAAGATGAAAAGTGCCAACTGATTGAAGTCTCGGTTAATTCTTTTCAGGAAACCTAGTTTTTTGCTAGCTGCCTTCACAATGTTAGAGACATGGACATCAAAGGTATCATCACCGTCCTTCCCACACTGGGTGGAAAATGCCCGGGTTCGAATCCCGTCGAAGACGCGAGGAACTTTAATGGGCTTTTTTCGCTCCGTAGCTGAGTTATTTAGTCTCAGGCGTATATAGCAATGTTTTCCCCCAGAGAAGACACGCAATTTACACACACAAAATACATATATGGGTATATATTAGAAATAATGTGTGGTCCTAATATAATAATTTGATTTTTTTTTTTTTGGCAGGTACTGCCACTTAATTAACTGAGCATTCAGTGGCAGGACCTATAAAAAAAACAAAAACACAGACAGTGGGGAATATGAAAGTCAAGTGGGAGGGAAACAGTTAGAAATATTGGGGCGTAGATGAAGGCGTCCTCAAAATTATTCGGTGAAGTAAACTCCAATAGGCGAGTGGGAGAAAAAGAATGGGAATCAAAAGATACCATACAAGATTCTGGTATTGATCGCCACTTGCCACACAAATCATGGCCAAGAGGCAAGGTCCTTTTCTGTGGTTTAGTCATGTCCAAGTAACTGTCACAATTGGGAGACCAAGTCCCCTCAGTGGATTAATCATGTCTAGGTATTTGTCATGGTCCAGAGGAAAGGTTCTTTCCTGTGGTTTAGTAACGTCCAATTAACTGTTTCAATTGAAGATGTGCAGGTCATGGTTGGGAGATCACGTTTCCGTGCAAATTCTGTGGTTCAGTCTTATCCAGGAATTTGTCATGGTTGAGGGGCAAGGTTCTTATCTGTGGTTTAGTCACACCCAAGTAACTGTTTCAGTTCAAGATGTGTTTCAGTTGAAGATGTGGAAGTCGCGATGAAGGGCACAGTTAGCAGACCAAGTCCCATCATTTAGTCAGTCATGTCCAGTTATTTGTCACACTTGTTGGGGGACAAAGGCCCCTCAGTGGTTCAGTCATGTCCAGGTATTTGTCACAATTGGACGTTCTCAGTATGTTTCTTGTTTACGGGTTTTAATCACATCAAGGTATTTAAACTCATCCAGGTTTTTGTCAGAATTGGTAGGTCTCAATATCAGCAGTTTGGAGTATATTATTCACTATTCAGTGATTACTCATCCGCATGTATTTTCCTAGGATGGTTGAGAGCATTGTTTCTTCGTCTTTCAAAGAAGTCCTGGGCAAAATTTGCAAATGCCGTATACTCTTCTATATTATCCAATAGGTGGAATTCCTGATTTATGGGTAAGTACATGATTTTGGTGATTAATATTAAAAAAAAAAAAAAAAACATTATTTTTAGGCCACCCGAATAATTAAATTGATCTGCCGTGCAGTGTGTCTTATGATTCATGTCTCACTAACTCTCATTTTATGGTTAAATACCTCAGACAACGAAGAATAAAAATCCAAAAATAATGGACGAATTCTGTCAGAATTCACCTTGGTAGCTGGTATTGTGATTTTTACCACTAAGTGAACTTGATAATATACAGAGTGTCTCAAAAATATTGGTACAAACGTTTAGGGGACGTACGTAACATCTAAAGGAATGTGAATCGCATAGGAACCCATAACCTGAAACGTCACCGTAAGTCAGTAGACGGTGCGGTAGTCGCCGCACGAAGAGCATGCATCGATATACGAACTGTGAGCTGGAAGACCTGCACCTAATGTATGTATTAGCAGAGGGCAATGGACGATCCGTTCAACGAATTTATGGAGAACGCTTCCCAGACAGACAGGTACCGGACCACCGTTTGTTTGCGTGTGTGCATCAAAATTTGTGCAATTATGGGTCATTTAGAGGTAAGAGGAGTAGTGCGGGCAGACCACGTTCGACGCGAACTCCCGCCATTGAACAAAGTGTGCTGAATGCCGTCCAAAATAATCCTACTACCAGCACACGTGCTGTTGCCTCTGCCTTAGGAGTGTCTCGTTGCAGTGTACAGCGTGTCTGGCACTACGATTCTTTACACCCCTTTCATCTCCAAAGGGTTCAGTTAGTGCTCCCCTAAGATCATCCTGCACGTGTGGCTTTTGCGCAGTGATTTCTCCAAGAATGTGTTCAAGACTTGAATTTTCCAGCCTATGTTTTGTTAACGGATGAGACTTATTTCACTCGGGAAGGCTTATTCAATCAGCACAATGCTCACGTGTGGGCACACGACAACCCACAAGGTGTGCGCGCCCATGCGGCACATAGTGGAATAGTGGCATAGTGTTTTGTGGAAGGCACCACCGGTGGTTTCCCACATCTGTACCACGGTACATTGTGAAGAATTTACAGAATCTCTGTAAAAGCCAGAAAAGGTGTGGTGTCTGGTTTGTGACAGAGTTGTGCTGTGATCTGTTGTTCTGTCTCTGGCTGCTTAGCCGCAAGGCCCCTAAGGGAACCCCACGTTGCCCGCCACGACCACTGGGAGGTGAGCCAGGCTGCCCATTATACTCTGGCTGGCCTCCGCCAGGGTTGCCTGAGCTTCCTGACGGAGACCAAAAAAAAAATAATAATAATAATAATAAATAAATAAAAATAAAGTAACAGATTAAAAATAATAATAATAAATAAATTAAAAAAATAAATAAAAATAATAAAAATAAAGTAAGTAAAAAAAGTAATAGATTAAAAAAAAAGAGAGAGAGAGAGAGAGAGAGAAAGAGAGAGAGAGAGGGGCATAGAAGAAGACAGGATTAGAGGGGGAATGAATTTGGGTGGGTTGACAGGGGAGAATAAATCCACCTTAATTTAGGCAAAGTATAGGAAAGAGTGTGGGTTTAAAAGTCACAGGGGACAGGTGCCCCTGTGACTTTTAAACCCACAATGGCATAGTGCCTGTAGATCCCGCACTGAGGTCAGTGCCAGCAATCCCGCACCTAGATCGGTGCCAGCAGTATATCCTACCCATTTCGGGTTTGCGATGACTTTAAAATACCACACTCCGAGGAGTGCCAGCATCCCGCACCTTGGATGGTGCCCGCAATAGATCCTACCCTATTAGGGTTTGCATGATTATGTCTGCGTTTTTTTCGGGGGAATGGAGAGTTATCCCACGCCGGTCCGGTTTAGTTCTTGGGCTCTGAGTTCTGCAATCTTAGCTCGTCCTCCATGCGGCACAATAGCGCTTCGCAATAAATGTGTGGGCAGGTATGGTCGGTGACTGCTTAGTCGGCCCATCCCGCATGCACTCCGCTAAATATCAGATCTTTCTTAAAGAAGTTCTACCAGGGTTACTTGACGATGTGCCAGTAAATGTGTGATGCAATATTTGGTTTCAACATGACGGGGCGCCTGCCCATTATGGAAGGTGTGCTCGTGACCATTTGAACAGGCGTTTTGGGCGTCGATGGATTGGCCGTGGTGGGCCCGTTGCTTAGCCCCCATGCTCACCTGATTTATCGAGCCTTGATTTCTTTCTGTGGAGGGGCCTCAAATCTATCGTGTATGAATCGCCTGTGGAGACGGAAATGGATCTCGTGGCGAGACTCGTCTGCGCTGCTGCTACTTTCAAAGAAACTCCAGGTGTATTCGACATGCATCGCGTCTCATGGTGGAACCTTCGAGCATTTCTTGTAACATCATGAAATGCATTCATCTCGTACTCCATTATTAATATTATGTCAAATAAATGTTTGCCACAATTTACTGTCTTGTGTCATTTCTGCTTCTTGTGCCTCTGCTACTACTTTCCCGTGACGTTTCCGGTTATGGGTTCCTATGCGATTCACATTCCTTTAGATGTTACCTAACTCCCCTAAACGTTTGTACCAATATTTTTGAGACACCCTGTATTTACACAGTGAAGGGTGTAATATTCTCTGTGGTATATTTTACCACAGAGAATATTATTGAATGCATTTTCAAGGAACGGGCTAATAACACTTTTGGTAACCCTTCTGAGCTGAATCAAATTGACACTACTGGTAATAGGAACAAAATTTTGGACCTCCTGAAAGATTTAAACAAGCAAAACTATTCGACACAAAAGGAACCAACAAGACCTCCTTTGAGTGAAATACAAATCACAAAAAAGAGAGCGTAATGAAAGTAATCAACGAGCTACCCAATAAGGCCACTGTTTTACCAGCTGAATTTCAAATGTTCATCCTTAAAATAAGTAGCCCATTTATAATAGATCAATTACTACACATCTATCAGGAAATCGTCAAATCAGGAGAGTTCCTGCAAACTTGGAAAAATTACATTGTAACCCCAATACCAAAGATTAAACACCCAAAATTGCTAAGGACTACAGACCAATTTCTGTTAGTTGTACCCTACAGAAAGTATTTGAAAATGCACTGCTTCCTACCATCAGCCAACACTGCTTCAGACATAGACCACCACATTTGCACTCAGTCATTTCAGGGAGATCAACAATAACAACTTACTGTAAACCCTTTTTCGCGTGCAGAAAGCACTAAATGAGAAAAAACAAATTGATATTATTTTTTTGGATATCTCTGCCACCTACGACATCTCATTTCCAGCCCTAATTGGGATTTTAATGAATTATTTTAATATAAGAGGAAATTTGTTAAACATAATAAGGAGCCCGCTCGAACAAAGAAAATTTACTGTCAAGCACCAAGAGCTACAATCTTGCTTTACCATCTCACGAGGAGTGCCACAGGGGGGAGTTCTTTCGGCTATCCTCTTCGCGGCCGCCCTGGAGCCGTTTCTTGCTCGGTACTGCAATTTTATAACGTATGCTGACGAGGTGAAATTCTTCATCACGTCCAAAGGCAGCAGAATCAGCAGAAGGTACCTGCCAGATTGCGAATAGCACAATCCGAGAATAGAATTTGAGCGCTACCTAGATTGCACTGGACTCCGTAGTAATGCACAGAAGTCTGCCCAAATGACCATAACTTACAAGCAGAATAAAAATTACATCTCGATCTCTGTGAACGGGTCTAGTGTGGCAAAAGTGCGAATTCACCTGGACTGGGTCATAAGTGGGATCACCGACTCACCTTTGCCCATATGACGACAAAAATATACTCTGCTTTATGGGCTCATTCATTTATGTACACACTAAAATATAATGTACAATCTCAAGAAACATATATAATAATTTATATACATTCTCATATATATTTATACTAGCATATATATTTTTTTTCAAAGTACAGTTGAGGAAAAACAGTACAAAACACATGCGAATTGTCCTGGTTTCAAGGGTGGCCCTTAGGTATAGCCCATCTCCACCTCGTGGATCTGTATTGAATGTAGGAACTCTGCAAGGGAGCAGAACACTTGGGCAGCTTCTGCCTAGTGCCCGTCACCAGGCACGAGTAGCCGGGCCTGGGTTTTTTTATCCTCTTACATGCCAAAGCGCACAAAATCCCTCACCCTCTGTGGACTCTTGTGCTGGATTATTATTATTATTATTATTATTATTATTATTATTATTATTATTATTATTATCTGTTTATTTCTCTTACGAGACACCCATAGACAGCACGTGGCTAGAGGGTGTGGTTACATTATATCAGTATTTACAAGCATATTTACATGAACTTATTTACAATATTTGGAGATGAAAAATGAGATGAAAGGATGAGCTCCTGAATATGGAAATACCTAATATAAGAACGCAGGCATACGCCGATGATCTTATACTGATGCTGCAGGCTAATAGCAGGACACAGCTGGAGACCCATGCAAATCAGGCCATTTCTGTTCTGCAAGGATGGGCAAATGGGAACCTACTGAACGTCTCACAGGAAAAAACACATTCAATACTCCTCAAGGGCTCCCTTGATCCCAGAAGGCCTCCCCAGATCAAGATAAATGGAACAACCATTAAACTCCAAACAGAAGTCAAGTATCTTGGCGTTATCCTAGATAGACACCTCAACTTCACACCGCATCTTAGTTACCTCAGAGTAAAATTCAGGAAATATTCCGGCCTATTCGCTAGAGTTACACGCAGAGACTGGGGTCTGAAGAAGAGGGCGCTCGCCATCCTCTACAAGGCATTCTTCATCCCGGAACTGGCTTATGCAGCGGGAGCTTGGTACGCTAAGGCAAGCACTGCTGTTAACAGAAGGAAATTGGAAACCATCCATCGAATAATTCTCCTCACAACAACCAGAGCATGCTGCACGGTGAGCACCCACGCTCTCCAGGTCCTTGCGGGATGTCTCCCTCTAGACTTGGAGATTATCGGCCGTGGGCTGCTACACCAACACGCCAAAGGAAGGGTAATCACACATTTGGGATTACACTACATGCTCGATCGAGAAATCGTCCAGAAGGCCATTGAACTTATTCCCACTACAATACTCAACCTGTTAAACCACTGTCTTCACCAAGGATTCTTCCCCTCATAATGGAGGACTGCAACTCTTAGACTTATATTGAAGAATGCAACCAAACCACATGATCTGCCACAATCTTACCGGCCCATTGCACTGCTGCCAGTCTTCAGCAAACTTCTCGAACGGATGATCTCCCATAGAATAGAAGCCCACTACAATGACGCTGGTCTCTCCTCACCTAAGCAGTACGGTTTCCGGAAAGGACGCTCCACGATTGATGCACTGGAAACAATCATTGAAGCTGCTACCAACTGCAACTCCAAATACTTTCTACTAATCTCCTTTGACTTTGCTGGCGCCTTCAATTCCCTCTGGTGGCCCAGCGTCCTGGGCAGGCTCCGAAGAGCGCATGTCCCAGAAAACGTATATAGGTGCATCAAGACCTATTTCCAGGACCGGCGAGTTGTCGTGTCTGCTCCCCACTGCAGTGTCTCCAGACCAGTCTTCAGGGGATGCCCTCAGGAATCTGTCCTGGGGCCTCTCCTCTGGAATCTGGTGCTGGATGATTTCCTGAACAATGTACAAACCCAGGCCTAGGCAGATGACCTGGTCATGCTCTTTTCTGCCAATAATAAAACCCAACTAGAAGCAATTGCCAACAAGGCCATCTCCACCCTTCAAGCTTGGGCAGAGCATAACAACCTAAAGATCTCCCCAGAGAAAACCAATTCGATCCTACTAAAAGGCATCCTTGATTTGAGAAGACCACCCCAAATCAAGGTCAATGGTGTTACGGTAAAACTAAAAACAGAGCTTAAATATCTAGGTTTGATCTTAGACAAAAACCTTTCCTTCACTCCTCATCTAGACCAACTGAGGATTAAGATCAGGAAGTATGCTGCCCAAGTCTCAAGAGTTGCCTGGAAGGACTGGGGCTCAAAGAAGAGAACGCTGTCACTCTTCTATAAGGCAGTTTTCATCCCGGTTATGACCTATGCTTCTGGAGTCTGGTACAAGAAGGCCAATACAGTAGTAAACAGATCGCGCCTAGGAACTATCCAGCGCTCTCTTCTCCTTCTGTCCTAATCCCATGTGCTGTCAAATCCCATGCGCACCAGGTCCTCACTGGATCTCTTCCACTGGACCTGGAGATTGTTCGTCATGGGTTGCTCTACCAAATAGCCAAAGGAAGAGCAGTTACCTGTGCAGGTTTCACCACTGACCCAGCAAATAATAGAAAAGCTGAAAAGAAGAGACTTAATGAACATCTAACAGAGACTTAATTCGACAACTAAAGGCGCTGTCACCAAAAGATTCCTCCCTGATGTCAGGGCCTCCTACCCCCTCACACCTATCTGGTTTTCATCAGGACTCTATGCTACCTACCTCCTCACTGGACATGGCTCCTTCCAGAAAAAAACTACATGACTTCAGAATTTCAGACTCACCCCGCTGCCACTGTGGAGAGGATCAGACGTGAGAGCACCTTGCCCACAGCTGTGAAATCTACGAGGACTAATAACGAAACTACACTTCAACTACCAAAATCAAGAACACCTCACCCTACAGAATGAAGAAATTTACCGAGCTCTGACTCAATTTGCAATGGACCTATTTACCAGGCAGAAAGCGCTACCACCACCTTAGTATCCGAATCAATAGGTCATAATAACCATGACTGCCAATTGTTGCTACGCATCATTGAGCCATGGATGCTAACGCCTTGGACCAACTTGCACAAGACTTGACCAGCAGTGCAATCAAAGACAGGGTCCACACATACCTTGACAAATTCCTCATCATTGATTCCTGGACCAACTTCTCTCGACCAGACGTGACACTTCTCATCAAAAAGAGGCCTAACATCGATCCCTGAACTTGACCATCAATCTTGGACTCCCCGTTTTGACCACCCCCGCTATTCGTTATCATGGACCACAGGACCAGCCTTCAGTCTGGATGCGACACAGGCTCACCAAATGGAGTCCCAATGACGACACCTGAACTAGACCTTACTGAACATGACCCATCCACCATAGCAGCACTCACACTGCTGGATTTCCAGCTAGTTGTCGGCTCCAACTGACTGGCCGTGCTAGCTGTACCTACCCTGAACTTGCGGGGTATATCTCTGTCTAATTTTTTTTTTTTTTTTTTTCGGCTTCTTTCTTCTGGTTCCTGCCATCCGTTCTTTTACTCCCCCCCCCCCCATTTTTCTCTTACATAATGAATGATATATATATATTTTTTTTTTTTTTTTGTGGGGAGGTGGTTTTCGTCCACCCGCCACCCCACTCTTCTCTCTTCTGAGGCACTGGGCATGCCACACTGTCATCAGGGTCCCTGTTGGCCCCTTTCTTCTGTTTCCTACCCTCCAGTCTTCTGCCTTCCTCCCTTTTTTCTTGCACAACGTTTTTTTTTTATTTATTATATATATATATATATATATATATATATAATTAGGTTTAAATAATGTTAGAAAAGGAATATTACATAATAAAAATAAAAAGGAGGGTACAGCACACATCAGGGGCAGCAAAACGCATAATCCTCTACATGATGCTTGAAATATAATCATATAAATTAGAATAAAGTTATATAATAAAATAAAATAATGCCAGCAGTACGGCAAGACAAGAGCGAAAAAACAAAATTAAACTTAAATTCAAAAAACAGGGAGGGAAGAGAAATGTAACAAGAGTAAAAATATTGCAGCGAAAACTCTAAATTAATTTAGAAAATCTAAATATACGAATAATCATTCTTTGAAATTTAAAAGCCAATTAAATGAAATTTAGTTGTAGTAGTTTAAATCTCTGTTTGGTGATATTTCACATAAATTTGGACCTGGTGCCCATCAGAGGGGGCACCGCTAAATTTCATTTAATTGGCTTTTAAATTTCAAAGAATGATTATTCGTATATTTAGATTTTCTAAATTAATTTAGAGTTTTCGCTGCAATATTTTTACTCTTGTTACATTTCTCTTCCCTCCCTGTTTTTTGAATTTAAGTTTAATTTTGTTTTTTCGCTCTTGTCTTGCCGTACTGCTGGCATTATTTTATTTTATTATATAACTTTATTCTAATTTATATGATTATATATATATATATATATACACACACACATGCCCCACAGGTCTAAATCAAAAAACATCAAAATTACTGCCCGACCTATTTGGCCCTAGAACAAGTTATCAGCGAACAACCCTACGCTCTATTAAAATTACAACCGTTGCTCAAGAAACAGCGATCATCTCATTCTCAAATCTGGTACTAGCCACTGAAATCCCAGGAAAATAGGTGGCAGGACCTGCCAGAGTACTCTATCTACAGTGGTACATCCGGTCAGCCTCCCCGTGGCATGGTGTGGTAACGTCGGGTCCCACTAGGGGCTCGGCGGCTAATAGACCGGAGGAACAAAGGGCGCAACATGCGCCCTTTGTTCCTCCATTCAAATCTCTGGTCCCGATACAATGTACACCCGCGGAGATGGGAGAAATCCCAGGAGCCGTTAGACACTAACATATTTTATACCTTATACACTACGGACCCAACATACTTTATACCTTATACACTACGGACCCAACTCTGACTAGACCACAGGAAAAAAGACGTCTTACAGACCACATGAGAACAGTGTGGCAAAATCGGTGGAATGACTCCACTAAAGGCCGCATAACTAGAAGCTTCATACCAGACATTGGACGTGTTTACCCTATTTCCCCGACCTGGTACTCTCCTGGACTTCATACCACTTACCTGCTGACAGGGCATGGCTCTTTCAGGAAGAAGCTACACGATTTTGGAATCTCGGACATAGTGCAGTGTAGATGCGGACAAGAAGAAACTTGGGAGCACCTGCTCTATGAATATAATATATATGAAGATCTCCGTGGCCTGCTGTTTACCAAACTACGCTCCACCCTTAGAAATCAGGAGGACATAGTGCTTCAGGAAGAAGAAAACTATAAGTCTTTCCACCCTGAAACAAACTTCAGACTTTGGACCAGCGATTAAAGCAATGTTTTTTTTTTTTTTTTTTTTTTTTTATAGGTCCTAGCCATTGAAATCTGAGGAAAGTAGGTGGCAGGACCTGACAGAATACTGATTCCTTACTGGTAACACCTGGCTAGCCTCCACGTGGCGCGGTATGGTCAACGTCGGGTCCCATCAGGGGCCCGATGGCCAATAAGCCAGATGAACAATGAGCACAACAGACTACACTATACACGATCCACACACTTTAAATCTCTGGCTTGACAGGGTCTGTCACTCGATACAGAGAACACCGCGGAGATGGGAGAAATCCCAGGAGCCACAAGACCCTCAACATACCAAATACCTACTGGCGCTCTTCTATAAGGCAGTTTTCATCGCTGCCATCACTTACGCCTCCGGGGTGTGGTTCGCAAAACGCAGACCGTCGTCAATTGCCGAAAGCTAGAAACCATCCAGCGCTCTATCCTCCTAACAATAACAAGAACTTGTCGCAAATTCTCAACCCATGCCCTGCACGTCCTAGCAGGTGTACTACCTTTAGACCTAGAAATTGTCCGCACAAGTCTCGCTCCACTGATCCACTCAACAACGGGCCTGCAGAAGAAAAGAGACATCACCCATTTAACACAGGTCTGGCAGACTAGGTGCACGGAGTCTACAAAGGGGACCATAACCCGAAAATTTCTTCCAGAAGTCCAAACAGTTTATCCCAAATGCCCGACATGGTTCTCCCCAGGCCGACAAACCACCTTCCTTCTCACAGGGCACGGATCCATTCATGCAAAACTGACTGATTTCCATATAACAGACAACCCTCTATGTAACTGTGGATCTCAGGAAACCTGGGACCACCTTATGTATCACTGCCCGCTTTATGAAGATCTTCGACGCATTCTCATTACACACCTTCCGCAGGATCAAGAAAACCATCTTCTGGAACACGAGCAGCACTACTGCGCCTTTTCCAAGTTTGCTCAAGACCTTTTTGGCAGGCAACGAACTTTACCTCGACCGTAAATCTCCGCGGAAATAGTGCCATACAACTCCCTCCTTGGTTCGTCCCAGGAGTGACACAACTACCAGCACAGCTCAGAGCTGCCATTAGGTCTTCCTAGCCACGCTCCCTTGCGTGGTCTTTTCCTCCATTCCCCGGGCGGGAGAGGGAAGTGACTACTGGTCTTCCCCCCCCACCCTCGCCGCCCATCTTTCCCATCTCGTGGGGCACGGGCGTCATCTTCTCTATGGACCCCTTATCTCTGTCTTTTATCCCCAGACTTCAATCTCCCCACCCATCTCTCTAACTTATAATTACTAGTGTCCGAATCATTTCTAAATTGCTTGAGCCATACATCCAAAAACATAACATCAATTCGTATAAATAGTACTCCTTTTGGCCGACCCCTATCTATAACGGGTTTTTTTTAATTATTTAATTTATTATTTATTTTTTTTTTAGGTTCTAGCCACTGAAATCTCAGGAAATTAGTAGGTGGCAGGACTTGCCAGAATAAATAACTATAATACTGGTACTTGGTCTGCCTCCACAGGGCGGAGTGTGTCAAGGCTGGGTCCCATTAGGGGCCCAGCGGCTAAATGACCAGAGGAACATTATGTATATCAGTTACCCTATTAAAGGTACACGACATTATACATGTACAAAATCCATACACTTTTAAACCTCTGGCATTGACAGTGTCCTGTTTCACACTCAAAATGTAGAGTATGCAAAGACGGAGGAAACCCCTGGTGCCGTTTGACACTAAACACACTATACACCCTACCCACTGGAGGCAGTGCAATACCAGTGGGTGCCAGCTGTCCCGCTCCCAGGCTGCCCAGGCCTGGGAGCCTGCAAAAAAATAATAATAATAATAAATATGTAAAATAAATAAATATAATAAAGAAAGAACAAGAACAAGGACGGTGCACTTCAAAAACCCATTGAAGTCACACAGCCGAGACAAACATTTTTAAAGAACCATGCAGTTTTCAGCAGCATTATGTAATGTTACCCTATTAACGAACGGCGCATGTGCGGTGACTGGGTCAATCTAGTTATTTTGTGCTCCTACATTTACTTAAAATTCAAGTATAATTAAATAACGAATTATAAAATATTTGGGATGTTCTGAAAAATAAAGATGTCATCTATACAACAGAGACAACTATTGGACCAGAATCTTTGAGGTAAATTTACTTTTGATAACTTTAGATTGACATAATTATATGCTTTAGCAGTAGTGATCGGTAGCACTTGGAACATGCCACTTAGAGTGAATGCCAATCTAAAGCAGCTAAGTGGTTAATCCCTGCCTCAAGCAACAAGGCACCAACCCTCTGCCTTTTGTTCTCTGAGAAGAGCAAGTAGTTAAAGCCGTTTACTGTATACTTGTTCGAGTTTCACAAGGTCAAGCTAAATGGGATGTCCACGCATACAATATGGAAATCTTACAGCGCGCTTACAAACTCACCCCACTTGTTCAGTATTCATATAATTTTCGAAAACATTTAAGTCAGCCTGCAAATTTAAAAAAAATCTCCTGCGATTCTCTAAAAGACTATAGTTGTGGAATCCCGAAAAATTGTATTACCCTTTTCTGGAATTTTGCGCTGAACTACAACCATGTCAGATACCGACGTTGAATATATGAACGGAGACCGCGCAGACGCTGGCAGACGCACTAGAAATGCTAATCTCCTTCATAATAATGATGGAGTTATGAGAGAACTTTTTTCTTTCTTTCTTTTTTTTTTGTAGTTATTGGCGCATCGGCTTCTGTGGCCATAGTGCACCTCCCAAGGTTTTTGCAGTACTTTGATCCAAGCCCGAGGCTCCCCCTTGTGGCATAGAAAAACACCTGATCATGGCAACTCGAAATGGGAGGAACTTGAAAACTTCATCGTTGCCTCCAGCCTACAAGTACTCAACCAGCCTGAAAATCTCCCCACATATAGTAACACCCTATGGGAAAGTACCATCGACATCACCCTGACCACGCCGATTATTTCTGAAAAGTTCAGCAAGTGGAAGGTTAATGAAGCATGGACCACTTCTTACCACAGAGCGATCGCCTATTCTCTTGGCCGCTCTGTGGATCGCGTTCCCCCAATATCAAGGGATGTAGTGCGATTCTGCACAAAGAAAGCTGACTGGCCACATTTTCAAGCCGAACTTGTAAGAAGACTTCATGAAGATTCTTCACAACTGAATCACATCACCTCTGAGGACTGTGCAGTTTCCCTCTCCAAGACCATCAAAGAGGCCTGTGCTATGGCAATCCCCAAGAGAAGGACCTTCAAAAACGCAGTCCCTTGGTGGAATGCTGAACTACAAGACATGAGGAAGAGAGAGTCCACCAAGCTCGTAAAACTTTTCAGGGAGCCTGTGCTCACCTCCCACCCTTGGAGGTCGAAGCTGCAAAAGACAGTTACCGATTATTAAGGAACAGTTACATTACCACGATTAGACGCTGCAAAAAAAGCCTCATGGCTGAATTTAGTCTCGATCACAGGAAATAACATCTGGGGAGTTGTCTATCGTATCGTTGTGAACAAACTCCCTAGAGGTGAAGTCCCCAGTACAACCGTAAAGCCTGATGGTTCTTACACCTTCACGTGGGAGAACTCTGTCCACAACATGCTAAATGCCCTCTTTCCAACAGATGATCTACAGCTAACTGAAGAGCAACTACAGATTGTTACCGCTAACGATTCTTACACAACCGAAAATACTGAAGAACCTTTTACAAATGACGATCTAAAAGCTGCACTGGGCAAAACTAAAGAAAATAAAACTCCTAACAATGACCTCCTCGAGGTGGATGTAATCAAGAAATTTGCAACCTACTTCCCTAACACCATGCTCGACACTTTCAACAGATGCCTAATGGAAGGCCACTTTCCTGCTATCTGGAAGGAGGCATGCCTAAACTCATCTTGAAGAACCCAGACAAACCACCTGAAGAGCCAACATCTTACAGGCCAATTGCTCTCTTGCCAGTCCTCGGCAAACTTCTGGAAAGGCTTGTACTCAGCAGATTGTAAAAATGCTACTCAAAAGAAAACCTCATTTCTCCACTTCAGTACGGTTTCAAACACTGAAGATGTTCTTCTTAAATTAATATCTACTGCTTCAAGCACTCAAGCCAAGTATGCGCTAGCCATCACAGTTGACTTTGCTGGAGCATTTCATCAGCTGTGGTGGCGAAGTATTCTCAGAAGACTCTTTTTTTTTTTTTTTTTGGTAGTAGTTATTGGCCCATCGGCTTCTGAGGCCATAATGCACCTCCCAAGGTTTTTGCAGTACTTTGATCCAAGCCCGAGGCTGGATTCGAACCCGCGACCTTTGGGTTGCTAGGTAGGCACTTTACCCACCCGGCTAGCCCAGTCGGCTCAGAAGACTCCGACAAGCCAAAGCACCACTCAACCTTTATAGCTGTGTCAAGGAGTACCTGAGACACCGCACTATCCATGTTAGTACCAGGTACAAATCTGTCACTAGCCAGGTCTCCCGAGGCTGTCCCCAGGGCTCGGTTCTGGGGCCTTTCTTTTGGTCCATCATCCAGGACAAGTTCCTTGGGATGAACTTGGGGATGATTCAACCCCTTGAGTTAGTTGACGATTTGATTTCTGTGGTGCATGGTGACACAAGAGCTGATCTAGAGGAGCGCGCAAATTGCGTACTAACTAAGCTCCAGGTTTGGGCAGCCATTCACCAACTAAAGATCTCGGGAGAGAAAACAAAATCTACATTGCTCAAGGGAACGCTCCAACTACGAAGATTATACTCAGAAATCAAGTATTTAGGAATCATCTTAGATATGAAGCTAAATTTTCATCCTCACTTGAAATATATGTCACAGAAAATAAAAAAAATACTAGACCATGGTCACTCGTTATAAGCCATGGAGACTGGAGCCTTAAGCTCCGGGCTCTCGTCCTCATCTATAATGCCATATTTGTCCCAATAGCTTGCTATGGAGCCTCAGTATGGTGTACTAGGGCCTGTCTCTACCGAAATCGCCGTAAACTAGACTCCATACAGCGTTCTATGCTCCTTGCCGTAACAAGGGCGTGCCGTAAAGTAAGCACCCCCAGCTCTACAGGTGCCAGCTGGATGTATACCCGTACACCTAGCGCATCGGCTTCTGTGGCCATAATGCACCTCCCAAGGTTTTTGCAGTACTTTGATCCAAGCCCGAGGCGGGATTCGAACCCTTTGGGTTGCAAGGCAGGCACTTTACCCACACGGCTAGCCCGGTCGGCAGAAGAGGATTGTATCAACGGTTGAAGAAGAGTATTCCTACCGAAACAGCAGGCATCACTACGAAGTGATGCCTTCTGTTTAACCTTGATAACAACCGCAAACTGGAAAGGAAGAGAACTCTGAAATTATGTACAGGACCTGGCAAGAGACATGGGACACCACCAACAAAGGATTAATGTCCAAAAAAGTTCATTCCATCTGTCAACCTCATCAGTCCAAAGCCTCCTCCTCCCTGGTAATCACCAGGCCTCCATACTACATTTCTATTGACATGCCACGGACCCTTTAAAGCGAAGCTAACGTCCCTAGGCATTGAAGAAGATCCACTGTGTCACTGCGGGGCTGAATAAACGTGGGATCACGTAATGTATGATTGCCATGAATATGACGAGTTCCGGCTAAGGTTCGCCACTAAAATCCAAGAAAATCCCCGGCATTGTGAGCATCTGATTATAATGGACGAGCAGCGCTACGACGCCTTTACCGCGTTTGCGCAGTCTGTCTTCACTGCTAGACGGGTTAGGCACCCAAACACCACCCATTGAAGATCAAAGTAAGAAACTTCCTGGATATGAGAGTCCTGTCAGGAGAAAAAAAAAAACATCCTTCCATCCTTCGTCCCAGGAGTGACAGACCCACCAGCACAGCTCAGCAGCTGCCATTAGGCCTCCCTAAGCACGCTCCCTTGCATGGTCCTTTGCCTCCACTCCCCAGCGGGAGGGCGAGATTACCCCTGGTGTCCTTCCCCCTCCCACCCCTCTGTTTCACTCTGGTGGGGCATGGGCTTGCTCCACTGATTTAGGGTCATCTTCTCTATGGACCCTGCATCTCTATCCTCCCCCCAGTCGTCAGTCTCCCTCCCCTTCTCTAACTTACAACTAGCGTCCGAATCAACTCCAAATTGCTTGAGCCCTACACCCAAAAACTTAACATCAAATCGCCCAACTAGTACTCCCATTGTTTTGACTGACCCCTATCTATAGCGTGTTTTTTTTTAAGGTCGTTGCCACTGAAATCTCAGAAAATTAGGTGGCAGGACCTTCCAGAGTGAATAACTATAATAGTGGTGTACCTGTTCTGCCTACACGGGGCGGAGTGGTCAACGTTGGGTCCCATTAGGGGCCCAGCGGCTAAATGACCAGATGAACAACGGTACACGACACTACACGTACAAAATCCATGTACTTTTAAACCTCTGGCATTGACAGTGTTCTGTTTCACACCCACAATGTATAGCACGCGGAGATGGGGAGAACCCCTGGTGCCGTTTGACACTAAACACTCTACACTTACCCTATTAACGTTAGCATTAACAAGGAAATAAACTATTAACATTGATTACACATTCCAGTAAGGTTTACCAGTCTCTCTGTTTGCCAGTAAATCTGTTCAGGAAATTTATAGTTTGATTTAATTTCTTCCCTATTAGGATTTGAGTTCATTCGGTGGGGCTATAGAAGTTTCTCATGTAAAGAGTTCACATAGTATTCCTGAGCTTTAGGCTATAGGAAATGAAACCTTAAAGGTTACCTTTAAAGCGATTTATACTATTATGTAAAATTATACATCAGGTGACTTGCCAGGAGAGGAAGTTCCCAGCATGCACTAAAGCACTCGCAGTAGCACTGAGCATTCTTGCAGAAGGTTTTCCTATAAGTGTAGTTAGAATTTTTCAGTCAGAAAGCAGAAATTGGAGTTTTTTGTGTTCAATAGGCTTGATGGCATTTTCGATTATTGCAGAGTCATCTTATGGGGTGAATACCTTATTTTATTATATTTTTTTAAAATAAGATTTCATAAGAGAGAAGAGTGCTGGGGTGCACAGAAGTATGGATGTTCTTAACTAATGGTTAAGAAATTATTTACAATTCTTCAAGGTTAGCTTCCTAATAACTTAGGCACGTTTATACACAAAGCTTCTTGGCGAGCCGTCCAGCATAACTTAGAGGAGAAAGGGGTCTACCTATCACTTTCTGTTGCGTTGATGACTATCTTCCGATATGTTCTTCCCAAAAGTAAGTTAATCTAGATCATTATGACTCAGTAGTAGAGTTTCTAGCCGCAAGTCTTTTCTTGAAAACTACAGCAGAGAACTCTTGAAATGTAGTGAAGACATCAGAATTTTCAATGAACAAATGTACATTATTTTCTGAGAAATTGTTTATTTTACTCAGCAGTACTGTCTTTCATTCAAATAATCATTACATTCAAAGAGAGATGCAACGCAGTGATAGAAAGGGTGCTTTATGGGCTACTAAACAAGAACTGATAGGAATTAGGGATCCGCGGTTAGCGACCAAGTAAATTTTAAAGTGTGACCTGCGAATTCCAATGAACGTCTCTCAAATCTGGTCCTCAGCTCCAGATTCACATAAGTCCGTCCTTGGAATGGAGTACTGGTTCTTGCGATGGCTTAATAGAGTTGCTGGCCTCCCTTTTACTCACTCAAGGCCATTATCTACTGAAACCTTAACATCACACCCTGGATGCAGCGGACATACACACTCTCGCACAAATTCTCACAGGCAGAGTGGATTCCCCGGTTCTGGATAATATTCTAGTCAAACCACGTGCCATTGCTAGACGTTGCGGAGGAGTAAATCATCCACTGCGTCCAATCCAGAACAATCTTAGTAGCCTGCAAAGATTCTTCCCATCAAATGCAGCAAAAATATTTAATTCTTTTCATATAGATGCCAAAAAACTCTGTGAGGGTGCAACATACCGGAAAGAGATCTTCCAGGATTCTTATAGACTTAACGAAATATTATAATCGGCTGCAAAGTGACAACAAACCAAAGAATTCTGAGTAAAAGTGAAACTTTCTGCTTTAAGAACAATAATAATTTGGTAAGCTATTGACCGGTAAAATATACCTTCCCTAACAGTTAAGTAAATACAGTGAAACTTCCCTTTAACGGACAGCCATGGGGAACGAAAATGTGTCCGTTAGAGAGAAGTGTCCGCTAACAAGAAGTCTGAGGGAGAAAAAAAAAAAAAAGAAAGAAAAATCGTTAAACGTTTAATGTAAAATTAAATTAAAATATATACAGATTTTGAACAATATTTTTGTAAATAATATACAATTACATACACAAGAGATAAAGAAAAATCGTTAAACGTTTAATGTAAAATTAAATTAAATTATATACAGATTTTGCACAATATTTTTGTAAATAATATACATACAATTGTGCTATGCATATCATGACTTTATCTTATGAAAAATACATACAGTAATCACTTATTTTCTTCTGCACCTTCTTCCGGCTGATAATTTTGTTTTCAACATTTGTTTGGAGTGAAGAAACCATCGAAAGTCCTTCAGTAAGATACTTCAGCGGCGAAAAACATTTTTAAACGATTGATTTGTATGAGCGCTTCTTCTATTTTCATCGGTGGTTCGTCGTTAATATGTTCTTCGACATAATGACCTCCTTCCATTTCTTCATCCTCATGAGGAACTTCTTGAAAAATATCGATTATAATGTCGTTGATATCTAGAGCACCATCTTCTGTAGTGAGGTTCGAGTCTATATCTTTGTAGCCAGGGTCACTTGTAGCTGAAGTATCGTACATTATCAATAGATGAAGTTCTTGTTCTTCTTGTTGCTCCACATTGCTGTTCACAACTTCAATTTTTGCGTTTGAGAAGCCAGACTTTACAAAACAGTTCACGACAGTTTGTTTTCTAATTGCTTTTACTGAAGAGGAAGTCCATTGAATCGCGTCTAGGATGCTGATTTTCTTTGCAAGGTCACTCGCACATGTTACATCGTTCATGTTTGCAATGAGATGTCTTAAAACACGTTTTCTGTAGTGAAGTTTAAAATTTTTTATTATCCCTTGATCCAAGGGCTGACACTCTGCAGATGTGTTTGGTGGCAGAAAAACGATTTGAATGTTGGACAATTCAATGTGCGGGTGAGATGCAGCATTATCCATGAAAAGAATAATTTTTCTGTTTTCACGAATCATGTTTTGGTTAAAGTGACTTATCCATTCGCTTATGATATCTCGTGTCATCCACGCTTTTTTATTAGACTTCCAGTCAACATTCAAAAGATTCAACTTTATGCCCTTGAAACAACGAGGATTTTGTGGTTTTCTTATAACAAGAGGTTGTTCAAAGTCTCCCAGCATATTTGTACACAATAGTACGGTCAAGCGTTCCTTAGAAATTTTTCCGCCCTGGCACTTTTAGTTTTTTAGACGCATTGTTTTTTCAGGAAGAGCTTTAAAAAACAACCTTGTTTCGTCACAGTTGTAAATATCCTTAGCTTCAAAATCACGACATCAATCTTCCAATTTGATGGTCCACTCTGTTACAACCCCAGTATCAACAGATCCACCTTCATCACTTACGGTTTTCCAAGAAATTTTATGCCGACTTTTGAACTTGCCTAGCCATCCCACAGAAGCTTTGAACTCATTTACTCCCATAAATTTCGCAACCTCCAAAGCCTTTTCCCTAATAATAGGCCTATTAATGGGAATTTTTTTAGCACGTTCGCGACAAAACCACTCATATGTAACATTGTCAATTTGAAGTCCAACAGTTTTCGGGAATGATTTTTGAACCCGATCATTTCCGTGTTGCCAAAATTGTTTGAGCAGTTCATTTTTTTTCTTTAGGATGTCGCTTACCTGCGTCTTCCCGATTTTGAATTTTACAGCGAGATTGCGAACACTATTTTTTTGCCGATCATATGCATTAATGAGTTCGACTTTATCTTTTAAAGTTAAATGTTTACGAGAAGACATTGTGCACTTCACAAGACACTGAACAAAACTGAAACTGAAGAGACGAAAGGCCGACCATATTCCCACCCCCCCTGCACACACCGAATTCATCAGAAGTTTTACACGTGCCTTAAAATTCTTGAAAAAGAGTTTAGAACCGCGACGTAAACCTTGATAAAATTCAGAGAATCGGAAATAGAAAATAAACACACGATTGAGGCAATACGTGGAAGAAACGTTCCTAGAAAAAGGGCCGTGAGCTCGCCCGCTGTCCGTTATGGGGAGATCAAATTAAGTGCTAATCTAAACGAAACAGTGCAGATTGCCTGTCCGCGTCCGTTACAGAGAATGTCCGCTAGACAGAAGCTGCAAACACGTTAAAACCAATGGAGGTGAGTTGGGGAATTTGAAAATGTCCGTTGTAGAGAGATCTCCGTTAACGAGAGGTGCCGTTAGGAGAAGTTTCACCGTATATAAGTTGTATATGGAATTACTGAATTGTAAATATATGATTTGTATAATGTATGTACAGAATCATTAATGTGTAAATACTGTTTTTTTTTTTTTTTTTTTTTGATTTGGTAGTTGTTGGCGCATCGGCTTCTGTGGCCATATTGCACCTCCCAAGGTTTTTGCAGTACTTTGATCCAAGCCCGAAGCGGGAATCGAACCCGCGACCTTTGGGTTGCCGGGCAGGTACTTTACCCACTCGGCTAGCCCGGTCGGCCTGTAAATACTGTATTAAATATAAAATGTGTATATAATATTACGGGACGAGACTACGTTTCAGTATATGTAACTCACTGCCCGTAGTATCTCGTACTCCGACACGTAATTAGCGCCCTCCTGGACCTTTGCCGACCCGGGGGGTTTTCTTTTGTGGAATAATAATACCATCCTGTGTACTTGGTAGCAATACCCGTCACGAGGTGGAACCCCCAATCAGGGAGAAATAATATAAGAGCAGTAGCAATAACAACAACAACAACGACGACACTGGACTACCAGCCTGATGGACTCGGGTTCGAGTACCGCCTTGGTGGAAGCGAACGCGGCTCCATCGCGCTGGGAGACCGGTATAATAATAGTAATAAAATTAGAATAATTATAATAAATAAATTAATAGTAATATAAAAATGAATAAAAAAATAAACATCATGAAAGTTGCTCCAATGGACCGACCTACCCGCAAAGTCGGAGTGGCGGCTGAGGAAGATTGTGGCGCCACCTGATGTCACTCCCAAGAACTACCACTGGACATAAGCCGGAGCTAAACAGGTCCACCTCCATAGATGGATGTCGCAGAGAAATATTAATTATACTGAATCGAGTGTGGCACAAAATAAACTCACTCGCGTTTTGTTTTAGGCAGAGGTGGTCAGTTCGAAAAATCAGAGACGGTCTCCCAAGGAAGACAGTGGAGCAAGTGGCGCTGTGGCCAGTATGGCTACCACAAGAGATGAGCAAGACCATCCAGCCCCATGAACTGGAAGTGCTAACTGCGCTAGTAACAATCCAGAAAGGGAGCAATGCCAACGCATGAAGTGGAGCATCGAAATGAATACGTACATCATGCAAGCATACTACGAAATAACGAAGCTGGAGACCGATATGACAACTTATAGGGAGAGAGTACATACCAAGTGGTTGGAACAATTCCCGGATATTCAGGTCACTGAACAGCGAATAGCGGACCAGAGAAGAAACATCGTCACGTAGAATCTGACAGCTCCTGCAATCTTGGAAAAAATCAAGCATGACGTGACCGATCAACTACAAAGGATAAAGAATACGAAACCATAAAGAATACTTGGACAGCTAGAGCATAATGGCGGAACAGAAGAAATGATGCAAGCGGCTGAGCAAAGGATGCAAGCAGGAATTAACCATAGATGCCACGGTTATGGAGCAAGCGAACAAGAAGCGCCGCAACATGTACACAGCCTACATCGATTACGGCAAGGCCTTCGACTCCGTGCCTGATAGCTGGCTAATAGAGGCGCAGAACATCTACAAAGTCAATCCGATAATGACAAACTTCCTAGGAGAAACGATGGTGAAGAGGAATACCACCATTAAGGTCGAAAACATCACAACCAGACCAATCCCCATGAGAAGAGGAATATTTCTGGGAGATGTCCTGAGCCCATTGTGGTTCTGTCTAGCACTTAACCCGCTATCCACCATGCTCAACAATAGTAAGTACGAATATAATCTCGGAGATGGAAGGAAGAACATGTACACCCTCACCCACCTGATGTACATCAAGCTCTATGCGGGAACCGAGAAACACCTACAACAATACTCCAGGTCACCGAAGAATTCAGCAATGATATTAGGATGGAATTTGGTCTAGATAAATGCAAGACCCACGGACTGCACCAGGGAAAATTAGTTAACCGACACTACCAGCTGTAGACAGGTAAAGAGATCGGAGCCACGGCAGAGGGAGAGGCCTACAAATACTTTGGAATGATGTAGGCTCAGCAGTTACAGCACAAGGAAATTCAGGCCTGCCTGACCGAAAAATACTATCAGAGACTCAGAAGCCTGCTGTAAGCAATGCTGAACGGAGGGAACACAGTTAAAGTCATAAACACCTATGCAGTCTCAGTGCTACAATACTCCTTCGGGGTCATAGATTGGACTAACACCGAGCTGTAGGATATCATGAGAAAGACAATGACAATGATGACCTAGAGCCGCCAACACCACCCGAAATCTTCCCTGAAGAGATTGACAATTTCCAGGAAAGAAGGAAGAAGGGGCCTTATACACCTCATCGAGCAACAGAAGAAGCGACAGTTAACCTGAAGGATTACTTCCAGAAACACACAGCAGCACTCCAGCAGGCCATAAGGAAGAGACAAGCTGTATACCCCACTCAACCTAAGCGAGGACTCCCCCCGCCAACGAGGAGGCACAAACGAAGCTATAAAGAAGATGGGCAGAGAAGACATTCCGTGGCAGACAACACAATGATCACATAGATAAAATTGCTTCCAATGCATGGCTCACTAAAGTGTAAAGTGTGTTTAGGATCAAACGGCACCAGGGGTTTCCTCCATCTCCGCGTAGTTTACATTGTGGTGTGATACAGTTCACTGTAAAAGCCAGAGATTTAAAAGTATATGGATCTTGAAATGTGTGATGTCGTGTACCGTTGTTCTTCTGGCCATTTAGCCCCCAGACCCCAGCTGAGGTCCAACGTTGCCCACACTTCGCACCGTGGAGAGAGACCAGGTATCCAGTAGTTGTAGTTTATTTTGCCAGGTCCTGCCACCTATTTTTCTGAGATTTCAGTGGCTAAGACCTTTAAAAAAAAAAAAAAGTACGATTGCGTGGGATGAACGCTAGATCGAAAGACAGAAATTTGGGCAAGCTTAATTTGGATGATATTAAATTTTGACCTGTGGGGAATACGTTGGCAGGCAGATAGAGAAGGAGAGGAGACTGAAGACTGGGGGGAGAAAGACAGGAGAAATGGGATCAATAGAGGAGTCGACCCCATTATAAGTCGGTGGGGGCATGCCCCTGCCCCACCAGGAGGAAATATGGGTTGGCGACGAGGAGAGGAGGCAGGAGAGACAGCCTCCTCATTACTGCCGAGGGAGGAGGAAAGAAAGATGGGTCAATCGGTGCCAGCAAGAGTTCTGGCACCGATTGCCCTTATGGCTGGCATATGCAGAATGTTCTGCGTTCTCATTGGGCTGGTTGGAATTCAGCTGAGTAGAAAGTCATTCATGAGGCTGCGTCCCCTCCGGGGGAGGTCCACATATCGGGTGTGCAACTTTCGTGGAATAGGGCAGGCTCGTGAGATCCTATTGCGATTTATTGTAAACTCTACTGACTTGGTTGTCGTGCCGGAGTATAAACAGAAAAATTTATTTATTCTATTGTCATGTCGGGTTTTTTTTTTTTTTTCTCTCTCTCTCTCTCTCTCTCTCTGAGACAGTTAGTTGTTGGTTTGTCATAAGGGGGGATGCGGAAGAGTCCGTCTTCTTGTTTGTTATGTTTGTTATTTGGTTTTTAGGAGCATTAGCAACTAAGGCCATATTGCTCCGGGATATGCGGTGGCCATTCCCTGACCTTTCCGTATTTGGTGGTGACGGGCTCGAACCCCGGTCTAATCAAGAAGCGTGTGCTACGCACTGCTGCTCCTTCCCACCTGTCTACGGAGGCGCCAATAAATAAATTTTCTGTTTATACTCCGGGACGACCAAACGGTCAGAGGAGTTCACAAGATAGAATACAATAAACAGCACCGTATTCAGTAGTCACGGGTTTGAACCCCGGTCACTCAAGGCACGTGTACTTATGTACCCGCGCGCCTGACCACTAGGCTACGGCGGCCTCTGTAACCATCTTCTTGTGAAGAGGTCTTGTGCATATTGAGTGAAGGCACTATAGGTATCTCTTTCAGTTAGTATCAGATATTCATGGTCTCGTAGCATTATTTGGGTGGTGGTTATAAATCGGCAGCGAAAATCCTCGTACAGTGGGCAGTCGTACATCAAGTGCCCCCATGTCTAGCGTAGACCGCAGTGGAATAGGGGGTGTCACTTAATCCGAATCCATGGAGTTTTTCTCTTATGGCGCCATGGCTGGTCAACAGGTAGGTGGCGAGATGTCCAGGAGAAAGCCAAGGTGGATAGTTTGGATACACCAGTTGGATATCGGGAATAAATTTTTTGGTGATTTCACCTTTGGTTGATGTCTGCCAGCGATAGTCTGCGGTGCTCCTGTCACGTGACTCAGTTCCCATTGGCTGACAGTTCCTAGGTTGAAGTAACGTTTCATAAATTATTTTAGTAATCAAACTGAAGCTAATCTAATGATGATATCTCGATTCTGACATTTTAAACGTCCTTGGTTGTGATACATGTCCCGAGGACTGTCTTCATGCAAATCCCCCTGTCAGCCCACAGGCAAACCCACCTAAGGCCTTGGCTAATCAGTCAAACACCGCCTTTTTCAGTGGCACTAAACAAATGCTCAAAAGCGTAACAGATGAAGTATTTGGGGAATTTCTTAAACCTGTTGCAATCCAGGCCGAAGAATACATGCATAATCTAGAAGAAAAATTTCCTCGAATTTTCGAGTGCTTGTCCACCCTTCTCATTAACAACCAAGAACTCCGCGCACAGAACGAAGAAATAAAACAGGAAATTTGCTCGATAAAAGGCCAGATCACTGACCTGAAAAGCTGCATGATGCTGTGGGGTAAGCCAAATTACCAAACAATACCGCGAGTGCCTCAAACCTTGGAGCCTGAACGCGAAGAGCATGGCGCTATACTCCATAGAAGCGGACAGGATGCCCAAGCTCATGCCCCCTTCTCGGTTATTAATGCTGAACCATTAGTGGGACATATACCAAAAGATGCCATATTAAATATCCCTCCCGTCACTCCCTATCGGCGAAACAGAGAAACTAGAGGACTAATCGAGCAACCACCGGTGATAAATAATCATGAGCAACAGCCCCTGTTAGAATATATGCAACAAGGATCTAAAACCCCTACCCGAGCCCCCCCATCTCCCTTACCACAAGATCTATCTTGCTCTTACTCTCCGGCCATGTGTGAGGCTAATAGAGTGTGCCCTGAAAAGTATCCCAGGCTGACATATGCGGAATTAACATCAAACGGGAATACAAGGAAAACCTTATCCCAGAAGACTTATGAGAGAGAGCAGGATCAGAGTGTGGCGAAGGCTACCAACCGAAGAGCAACTTTCATAACAAATATACGCAATAGCGAGATCCGGAATAATAACACTTATCCCTCTACGCAATCTCCGAACTATAATTTTAATGTAGATACAGCTCATACAAACCTCCCAACAGATGGCCAATTGGCAAGGAGGTTCAATATTACAGCCGTCAGAACCCGAGAGAAAGTCTTTGTTACTAGGCTTGCCCCGAACACGCAGGCGAATGACATAAAGGCCATGTTTGCTCAAGGATTCGGAGTCCACACAGAAGTAAGACAGCTGAAAACAAGGCATCCTTCTTATGCGTCATTTTTGCTCACATGCTCCCCTGATGACCTAAATCTAATCCTTGAAAACAACAACTGGCCAGTGGGTGCACTAGTTAAACGATATCGAGAAAAGAACACCGCATATGTGCAAAGAACCAGTAGTACGCATCAACCTACATAGCCACTAAAGCAACGGAATGCCCCTTCTGGAGAATGCCAGACCATTTGCTTTTTTATTCAGAACGTTAGAAGTGTTGTTAACAAACTGCACACATTGCAGACTTGCCTACTCCTTGAAGAATATGACTTTATGTGTATAGTGGAGACTTGGCTAAATTATAACAGGCAACTGGATCTGCTGGTACAATCCTCCAGTTACAGATTTATTGGGAACAACAGAATAGATAAGCGGGGTGGAGGAGTTGCGATCCTTTATCATGAAAGTTTACATCCTATAAGAATTAAACAAAGTCAGTCTGAACACTTTGAAGCCATATCCGCGTCTTTCACGAGGAAGGCGCAAGAAATCCAAGTCTGCCTTATCTATCTTCCGCCGGAACACAGTGCTGACACCAGGACCGAGCTTCTTGTGTGGATTTCAGAGAATCTGGGCACAGATATTCCCATGATTGTAACTGGCGACTTTAATATGCCTAGCCCAAGACACGATCAAGCTAAAGAATACCTTGATGCAACCCTCCAGACCTTAGGACTGACCCTACTTGATACGCTTCCGACTAGGGGAGAGCAGCATTTGGATTTATTATATCATAATCTGATAAACATCAAAAATGTCACCCCTCAAACTAAATTCCAGTCAGATCACAACCCAATATGTTGTGAAATTCCCCTATCCAATAGTGCAGGTGAGCAACGCATCGATGAGCAAATTCGTCAAACCAAGAAGATATACTCTCTTAAGTTCATTAGACCTGAGATTATTTTAAAACTTCTCAAGACCTACAACTGGAATGCTCTATACAGTAAACCGGTGGAAGAAGCTGCCAACTTGATAGAGAAAGAGCTCCTATTTATTGCTGACCTGGGTGCCTCAAAAGAGGTAAGCGTCACGGACAAAACTAAACCGTGGTTCAACGAAAATTTAAAACAGGCGTTTGTGGCCAAGCAAAAGGCTTATAGGAAATGGAGAAAATCAGGATTGAATGAAGACTTCACGGACTACAAGAATAAAAGAGCCATTTTCTTGAAAAAGAAACGACATTCACGCTACGAAGAGGTTATTAGAAAGCTTCGACATTCGAAAAGAATCGTGAGCAAAAAGGCCGCTAAATTTGAAATGGATGAAACCACATTCGGACACTGGGCTAAGGAGTGCTTTGAAAGGATGCCAGTTGAAGGTAAAGCAAAAAATGTACAAGGATATCAGCTGGAGAATATGGCACAACATATTTTAGTGAGAGGAGGTGTTTGTGAGAATGCTTTATCCACAGTCACGATTTCTAGAGAAGATCTCATTAAGGCCATCAATTCCTTGCCTACGAAATCTACGATTGGCCCCGACAGGTTTCCTATCTTTATTTTAAAAATATGCAGTGCCTATATTGTTGATGTGCTGTTGCACATTTTCCAAAACATCTTGAGAGATGGAATCCTCCCCGAGAGATGGAATCACTACTTTGTGCGACCGGTGCCAAAAAAGAAGAATCCTAAGGCCTCTTCAGACTTTCGGCCTATATCCATCAGTTGTTCTCTTTTAAAGCTTTTTGAGAAAGCCATCCTTCCTGCTGTAACCCAACAGTGTTTCGCGCACAGGCCACCCCACCTCCATACCGTAGTACCGAGACGATCCACTACTACTAATCTGTTGGAGACTCTCTTCAGAATGCAGCACGCATTAAATGAAAAAGCCCAAATTGACATCATATTCCTTGACATAAAGGCAGCTTTCGATAATGTGTCACTACCTGCACTTGAAAACATATTGAAAGTATATTTCCGCATTGAGGGCAAACTATTGCAGATCATCAAGACCATTTTGAAGCCAAGGCACCTCATTGTACAACACCAAGAATTCCGTGCAGAATACACCGTCACTTGGGGCATCCCTCAGGGAGGAGTTTTATCAGCTTTGCTGTTTGCTGTCGCCCTAGAGCCTTTTCTGGCGCGGAATCAGAATTTTATTTCCTACGCCGATGATATTAAGTATTTTGTTGTCTCTAACGAAGGATCTCAGGTGTCCGACGTCAATTTCAATGCCAACGCTAAGCTGTGTGAACTGGAGACATACCTACGCAAAATCGGTTTGTGGCTAAACTCAGACAAGTCAGCACAACTGACAATAACTAATAAGAAGATAAAAAATCAAATAAAATTATCTATTAATGGAGCACAGGTGAAGAAAGTCAACTCATACACCGACCTAGGAGTGACGTGGGACGAGGGCCTTACCTTCCAAAGGCACTTTCAGAACACGAGAACAAAAACTCTCGCTGCCATATGGGCTGTAAGACAGGAAATAACTGGGATTCGAAACCAGCAGCTACTGACCCAATATATCCAAAGATGTATCGTTCCTGTATCCTTATATGCTTCGACAATTTGGTCCTCTGCTCCAAATACTTATATCAGGAAATTTCTCAGCCTGGAATACTGGTTGCTCCGGTGGTTAAATAGGATCGCCGGGAAGCCCTTCACAATTTCGAAATCCATACTGTACGCAAACTTGAACACAGCTCCGTGGATTCAGATGATCACAATACGAAACATCTACACTCTAGCACAACTTCTCACTGGGAGTTTAGATGCCCCTCAAATTGAAAATCTTGTAGTTAGGCCCCGCCCTGGAGCCCGCCTCCACAACCCTCATAGTCTCCGAAGCGCTCTCCACCACACGGACGGATTAAAGCGGATGTTTCCTGACAATACTCTGGAGCTGCTTAGAGACCTCAAAATAGACCCGGACAGGTACTGCCACGAGAAAACTTACAGGAAGCTCATTGCAGAGGATCTGTACACAGAACTACAAATATGATAAAGAAAGTAATTGAAGAAAGACTTCAAGTGCCGAACTCATAAAAATCTCAAATGAACGATATATTGTGTTTCCAAAAGACTGTTATAGGACTGAGGGTATTCCTTTTGTTCAGAGAATAAAAATGAGGACCAATTCATAGTGTAAATGACGATGTCATTTTTCTATGTATGTACATTGTTTTGTAATTTTGTAATTTTTCTATGTACATATATTGTTTTGTAATTTTTCTGTGAATGCAGGATGTCTGTATGTAATTCTTCCTCTATGTGTATATATCTTATGTATTTGCTGATATTTCATCCTGTTACACTCTAATAAGTGATGTATGTATGCGCCACCCTCCTAGGAAATTTCTGTACAGGGGTGTTTGTTAAATAAACTGATAATAATAATAATAAAAAAAAATATGGAATAAATAGTTGATTTTTTATTAATATTGTATTATTGGCATCTATTAATAATGATTTTTTATCTTTAATCAGGTGCTAATTAATGCTAGTTTGTACTGACGCCCTACTCCCGTGACGACGTATTACAGTGACGTGTCTTCTAACAGAATACTGAATTAATTATGGTAGATTATGACGCCCCTTCTGAAAGTAACTGCAACTAATAAATACCAGAAGTAAATCTTTAGCCTAAAATAACTTATCTGGAAACCGACACTAAAATTGGTAGACTGCGCTACTTTATCGGATTTTCATCCAAACCAGCACAAACATAAAGTATGAGTTCTTGAGAAGAGTCCAGCTCCTCAGCTCCAGAGGATGTTCCTCAGGATGCGGGGGATGAGGCTGGGGCTTCGGGCCCCCTCCTCCCTAGGGCGCCAGTAAGAACTGCTTCCAGGAAGAAGAAAAAGAAAAGTAAAAAGAAAACCAAGTACCGGGAGTCTCGCTCTCGCCCTTTGCTTCTCTTTGATGATAACAGTAAGTCTCCTTGTGCCGAGCCCCCAAGATTCCGACCCAGACCTGCTGGTGTCATCAAAATTAGAATTTAGCATGTCGACACCAGTTGCCAATTCAAGTACTAAAAATCCAGCTTCAGATTCTTCACATCCACCTGCCTCCCCACCACTTCTGAAACTGGCCACTAAGGCTTCTCTGCATCTCCAGCAGCCTTCCAACTTGCTGCAGTTCAAGCGATATTTCCAACCCCAAAAGCAGCTTCCGCATTACTCTTAGCAAGCGATGCTACCCCAGTTCCGGCAGTAAATAGCAATACCACCTCTACTGCCCAACCAAGCTCTTCAGCTGCAGCTACTCCTGCTACTCTAACTGCTGCTTCTCTGGCACAATCGGCCCTTGATCAAACTATAGCGGCTGGAATTCAAACCTCCAGCAAGCTGGCAATTCCATCTACATTAGTCCCAACTCTGACTGTCACCACCGATAATACTTCATCTCTATCCCTGCATCAGGTAGTAGCAATGCTACACAAAAAACTCGTTGCGTTCTTTAACCAAGACTCCAATAGGATTACAAAGTCAGCTAGCAATACGGTACAAGAGCTTTGGAATAATTTGGAGACTATCTCCACAGCTCTCCTAATAGACAATGAGAAACAAAAAGCAGTTAATTCTGAACTCAAGTCCAAAATCCAGCTATTAGAAAAAGTGGTTGATACAGTCTCCAAGTTCTCACCAAATCTCTCAGAGAGTTCTGAACAAGACTTGAGCCATCCTTTGGAAATTCCACTGACACACACCTATGTTGTTGCAGTGAAAACACAGCCCTCCGGAACCAGCCCAGAACCAACCTCCAACCTAAGGATAAATAGATCAGAAATGCAGAGCCCGCAACATGTCCTACTACTGAGAGCCATTGAAGATTCTGAGTTAAAAACAAGTAGCGCGGTAAAGGACCTTGTTCAAAAAACCCTGAAGAATGAGTTTAAATCGATCCAAGTGAAGTCACTGCGCCCTATAAGAAACAGAGGAGTTATTATTGAAACTGCCTCAAAACAGGACCTGGAAAACATCTCTACAGCTAATTCATTTCAAACTGCTGGGGTTACAGCTGGTCCTCCAAAGATAAGTAACCCACCAGTGATCATCTATACTATCCCCAATTCAATGACCAACGACGAGTTGGCAGAAGACATGTACCACAAAAACCTGGTGGACTATGGAGTCACCGTGGATGAAATAAAGAAAGGAGTAACATTCAGATTCTCCACAAGTGCGAAAGGCAGCTCTACTGCCCACAGAGTTATAACACTAGACCCCTATCTTTACAAAAAAGTTATATCGCTCAACAGAATTTTTCTGGGCTGTAGTTTCCACAAGTTCAGGCCATTCACTGTGGTAACCAAGTGCTTCCTTTGCCTGGGCTATGGGCACACTTCTGTCCACTGCACCCACACTTCTCCAATGTGCGGACACGTTCATGCTGAATGTCCGGTACCGAGACGAACTTCCAAGCTGCATCAACTGAAAACGGAGAAAGAAAGACCATCAACACTCAGTTAAAGAGGTAAATTGCCCAAAGTATCAACGAGCTCTAGAAACGATACGGCAAAGGACCACTAATGGATAAGAACCTAATTTCTCAACAACAGCTCACCAGACCTGTCCCGGCAGCATCATCCTCAGCAGCCAGTAATAGCCAGAACTCCAGCCAAATTAAATAACGCATCATGCAGATAAACACTCATCGTTCCCGCACAGTTGCCGATGAAATAAGACAGGCAGCCGAGACTCACCAAATCGACATAATTGCAATACAGGAGCCATACACCATCAAAGTCCCAGCAGAAAACACACACAAGATAGTGGGCTATTCAATGCAGACAAGACTTATACAGCCAGCTAGCACTGACCCTAAGACCTGCATAGTTGTACTCAACAAGCAAATTGATGTCCTTATAATTCACGGGCTCTGCACAAAGTTTGCAACTTGCATCCAGGTTCGGTTCTTTCAATCACACTATATATCATCTCCCTCTACTGTCCGCCTTCCAGGGATATAGATGACTTCCTAAGATATATTGAGTTTGCCATTGACCTTCTTAACTCTAACAGTATACTAATAACAGCAGACGTTAATGCCAAATCCCCATTATGGTTCTCAACTTCCTTGGATGCACGTGGGCGACTTCTAGAGGAATTAATTCTGAACAGAAATTTAACCATCTGTAACCTACCCAGCAATCTTTCGACATATTGTAGCACCACTGGACAATCTAATATTGATGTCACACTTATGGACATGAGTCTGGGAATGGGTCACAATACCGGACGGGACGATAAGTGACCATCGGGTCATCAATTTTCACATTGGGACCAGGCGCCTGCCGACAACTACTAAGGAAAGAGTGACAGAATTAGTAAGGTTTTCCCTAAAAACAGTCGACTGGGATGCCTTCGACTTCTCCATCAATAGAGACTTTCCAACACATGACCCTCTCCCATATGAAAAAGCAACACCAGAAGAATACAGTGAAGTACAGAAGAATACAGTAATACAAACAGCAATTACCAGAGCCTCGTATAGAGCAACAAGGAAGAAAGTCCATGCAACAGACCTTGCGCATTGTGGAACAAGGAACTTATGACACTAAGGAGGGAAGCCCACCTCGCACGAAAGCAGTATCAGAACCGAAGAAACTGGCCAGCAGCAGACGTCGAAAGGCTACACAGGGAATACTTGAATAAAAAGAATACATACACCAAGGCAATAGCAACTAGCAAGCGAGAAACCTGGGCTACATTCGTCCTAGAATCTGGAAATTCAAACCCCTGGGGGTTACTGTATAATATCACACGGGGAAAAACCTTCACAACAGATATCTCTGGCACTGTTCTGGCTGATCAAAATGAAACCACCAACTGGACTGACTCTGTCAGTGCTATCATAAATAATCTCTTCCCGGACGACAACTCTCAGAATGACTTGCCGGAACACAAAAGTATCCGGAAGAAGAATGCCGAATATATAACACAGACCCAAGCTGAACCCTTCACCAGTCCGGAATTTAATCAGGTCCTCAAAAAAGTAAATACCAAAAAGTGCCCGGGACTGGATTTAATTGAATATGCCTTCATCATTAGATTTCACAAATTAAAGCCAGAACATCTTCAATTATTGTACAATAAATGCCTCCAAAAATCAAAGTTCCCCCAGCCCTGGAAGGTTGCACTTCTCCGCCTAATACCAAAACCAAATAAACCAATAACGAACCCTCGTTCGTACAGACCAATTGCCCTGCTGGCAAACCTGGGCAAGACCTTGGAAAGACTAATGGCCATCCGAATCACGAATCTCTTTCTTTCCACTGGTATGATTTCACAAGCCCAATATGGATTCACCCAGGGCAGATCATGTGAAGATGCCATCTCTGATTTGATCCTGCATCTGGAAACTTAGCAATCCAAATATGAACTCGCTCTGTTTATTGACTTCGAGGGGACCTTCGATAATGTATGGTGGGAAAGTGCACTGGAACGTCTTCGCACAGCAGAATGTCCAAACAATCTTTACTCTTTCAAAAGCTACTTCTCACAACGTGCAATAGTAGTTAAGTCAAAATATCGCCAAGTCCTTAAACCCATCCACCGTGGGTGTCCCCAGGGCTCTGTCCTGGGGTCTTTGGTGTCACTGTTGAAAAAAAGCCGTGAAGTAGGGTTGAATTTGAAAGTGTCTGCAATTCTGCCCAGACACGATAGGAGGGAGTATATGATGAGAGCCTTGTCGATCAATTCGGCCCTGGAAAGATTGTGCAAGGCTCAAGGGGTAGAATTTTTTCAGCCTGGAATGTACTTGTTAACAGGAGAGATTGCTTCTACAGGGATGGGATACACTTAAATAGAAAGGGTGCAAGAATATTTGCTGATGCTATCGAGGCAGTGTTAGGTGGGTCGGAAATTATACGGATCTCAAGAAGTGAGTGGGGACTATCAAAACGAACCCTTCTTCTTTATTATAAAGCTGTCTTTCTCCCAATAGTAACCTATGCTGCCGGGGTCTGGTTTCACAGAGTTCCCATCATTAAGATGAAAGAAAAGCTAAACTCTATACAAAGAGCTATGTTACTGGCGACCCATCGAATCTGCCGTACAGTCTCTACAGCAGCTCTCCAAGTTATAGCAGGCACCCTCCCTCTCGACCTTTACACAATCTACAAGAGGGCTCTGCTATCGAATTAAAAAAGTATTCCGGCAACGATCCTCGATATAGAACTCTCACTAACTACGGATATAAAGCAGGAGAAATCTCGATGTCTCAATAAACTCTTCAATGTATGGCAGACCAGATGGGATTCTTCTACTGTAGGGGTTGTAACTCGGAGTTTTCTTCCGGAGGTAACCTTTGCAACCACTAAAAATAACGCCCGATGGTTCTCCCTCAGCCTTGAATCTTCCTTTCTCATTACCGGACACGGTTCTCTAAAAGAGAAACTGCATACACTGGGACTCATCGACATTCCCTACTGCTTTTGCGGACAAAGTGAAAGTTGGAAACACCTGCTTGTGGAGTGTGTACATTACAACGACATCATCTTGTTGAACTTCATTGTCAATTAAATTGTACTTTTAATTGACAATGTCCAGATTATGAAACAGTCTCCAGAATAAGATCCAGGACTTCCCACCAGCAGATATGCATCAACTGATATGTACCCAGAACAACCTCAAAGCCTTCCAGACCTTTGCAGCTGAGGTATTTGCCTGGAGGAGGACACTGATCGCCAATCACCGATGTGGAAATGCCGATCATTAACAATTCCACTGCCAACTGAAAGTCACTCTTACTGACTGTTCTTTTTTTTTTTTTCCTAACCTCCGTTCTGTACTGTTTCCGGGTCCTACCCTAGAACTAGGAGCAGCCTTGGCTCACCTTTTCTTCTTTCTCACTCTGTGCAGGATAGATAACCACTCGCCCATATTTTTTTTAATTTTTTTTTTTTCATTCTCTCTCTGCTGGTACCCGACTTACAACTTCCTCTTCACTGTAGCCAGGGCGTGGGATTAAAATTATTTATTTATCCTTTAATTATTTTTATTTATTATTATTATTTTTTTTTTCCATTTACTTAGCTTCATTTTTTTTTTTTTTTTTTTCCTCTAAGCTGCGTTCTGCACTGTTTCCGGGTCAGTTAGTTATTTGGTTTTTAGGAGCATTAGCAACTAAGGCCATATTGCCCGGGGATATGCGGTGGTCATTTCCTGACCTTTCCGCATCCTCCGTATTTGGTGGTGACGGGCTCGAACCCCGGTCTAATCAAGAAGCGTGTGCTACGCACTGCTGCTCCTTCCCACGTAGCTACGGAGGCGCCTGTTTCCGGGTCCTGCCCTGGAACTAGGAGCAGCCTTGGTTCAACTTTTCTTCTTTCTCACTCTGTGCAGGATAGATGACCACTCTCCCATTTTTTTTTTTCTTTTTCTTATTCTCTCTCTCTGCTGGCACCCCGACGTACATCTTCCTCTTCACTGTGGGATTAAAATTATTTATTTATTCTGTAATTATTATTATTTTTTTTTTCATTTACTTAACTTCATTTTTTTTTTTTTTTTTTTTTTACTCGCGCTCTGTTCTGACACCTGGGATATTTGGGCTGTCATTGGTGCCAGACAGCTCTCTCTTTTTTTTTTTTTCTTTTAATCACAGAGAATTTATTTATTTATTTTATTATTATTTTTTTTTTATTTATTTAATATATTTTATTTTTCATCACGGGGAATTATTATAATTATTTATTTATTTATTATTATTTTTTTTAGTTATTATTTTTATTTTATTTTTTTTTTTTGCACCACGGGAAATATATTTTGTTTTTGTTTTTAGTTTATTTATTTATTTACTTTTTATTTATCATTTATTTTTTCCCCCTTTCTGGAGTGGGCCCCCAGAGAAATCTGGCCCACCTTTTGGCAACATCAGGTGGTTCAGAGTCTCGTATCGAGACAGTACGTGCTCCATTGGGACTGGCCCACCTTCCCGTGGTGTGGACGAGTACCCAGAATCATCTGTCCAGGTGACTGATGCTTCTGGGTAGCCAAGAGGCCAGAACAGAACAACAGAACACACATAATACACACAAACCTACGTCACACACATATCTGGCCCGTTTGTAGTGATACTGTTCTTCACAGAGATACGAGGCGGAGATGAACTCACGTTCTAGGAGCTGCCCTTTACAAAAACACATGTCCACATGGGCTAATATTAAAGCCTCCACACACAAGTAATGTTGCTTTGGGGTGGCATTGATTAATGATCCAGTTGGAGATCTCTTGTAAAGTGTACTTTACTGTGGGAGGCAGGATGTAGACTGTGCACACGTCAAGTCTGTGGCCTTGAATGCTGAGTGAGGCTCTTGCAGCTTGAAACAGTTCTGTTTTTAGAGTGGCTGAGTTAGTCAGTGAGAATTTTTGTGTATTGAAGAGAATGCCTACACCACCACCAGTCGTCTGTTCCCTGGAGGCAAAAATGCCCGAGATGCAAGCGGGTTGAGAGAATGCGAGGTCTTCTTCATTGGAGAACAGTCATGTCTCTGTGATACAAATGATGTCTGAAGTTTAATTCTCCAGACTTCTAGCATTTTGATAAAAGATTGTGCACATTAAAGAAGTTTGGATGTATGCCCTTGTTGGAGCTCTGATGGCCTTCATCAATCGCCTATGATTCGTTCTGGAGGTAGTTCTCACCTCAATCTTCATATGTCTTCCCTCAGGTGTTAGTGGTGGGTGGTCATGTCGCTGGCAAGCTTCTGTGAGAGTGTTTGAACCTTTAAGAAGGTCCTGTTCAGTATAACCGGAATGTTCCTCCACAAACTTAGCCTTAATGGCGGGTCTGAATCAGGTTTTTCTTTCATTATTTGTGGTTTCAATCCGTTGGGGATACAGCATCGTGGTAGAGGTACGCTTTGTAGTGTAGAAGTGTTTCACTAGTACCCCTGCAGACCAAGATGATGCAAGGCTGAGTAGTTGTAGTTAGATTCTGCTGTAGTGATTTTGAATGATGCATAGTATGGTTGTTTGGTCGTCAGCCTGGTAACTTCTGTGTCTATACCTGTCTTCATTCCAATAAGACCATATCTTTCAACACTTGTCTGTGTAGAAAGCCCGGAGACAAAAATTGATTTTTCATGTGAAGAGATTTTCAGCGGAATCGCAGGTAATTTCGTTGAGTTAGCAGTCCCGACTGTGGGCTTCATGTTGTAGTTTGGCTTTTCTGATGCAGTTACTTGGTTTTTTGTGTATTTCTGCTTCCCTTTGCACGAGGTAATCTTCTTAGGAAATTTTAGGTGTCCTGGTTTGGTTGTTTCTTCGATGTGGCGGCGAGATGAATAATTTCTGGATGATTTGCTGTGGTGCAGAAATTTCCGGGTGCGATTTGGTTGATAGAGATGCTCCGATGCCTCAGATAGTAGACTTTGCACGCCGGGAATTGGTTGCTCCTCTTCCTCCGGTGCGTGCGGCCTGACCCGTAAGCTGGGAGCATTCTTCCCAGGTGTCCAGATGGTTGAATGATTAGATTTAAGGACATATGCAAATGTAGTTTAAGGGTTTTAATCACATCAAGGTATTTAAACTCATCCAGGTGTTTGTCACTATTAGTAGATCTCAATATCAGCAGTTTGGTGTATATTATTCACTATTCAGTGATTACTCATCGGCATGTATGTTCCTAGAATGGTTGATAGGATTGTTTCTTCGTCTTGCAAAGAGCTCCTGGGCAAAATTTGCAAATGCCGTATCCTCTTCTATATTATCCAATAGGTGGAATTGCTGATTTATGGGTAAGTAAATTTTGATGATTGATATAAACTATTATTTTTAGGCTACCCGATTAATTAAATTCATCTGACGTGAAGTGTGTTTTATGGTTGATGTCTCACCAACTCTCATTTTATGGTTAAATACGTAAGACAACGAAGAATAAAAATCCCAAAAGAATGGACGACTTTTGTCAGAATTCACCTTGGTAGATGCTATTGTGATTTTCACCACGACGTGAACTTAATAATATATACAGTACAACTAATTATCACTATTCCCATCCAGATAATGAATTAGCAAGTACAGAACGTTGAGAGATAAAAAAAAAGGGCATAAAATCAAGAATATATTAGCAGTGATGATATAGTTTATGAAACATTAGCTATTCTGCATAGTGAATATAGTGATCTAGGGTGAATATAGTGATCAAAGGAATAAAACATGAAAAAAAAGTATAGAGCTTGGGGATAATAATACAATAATAAACAATAAATAAATAAAAGTAAAATATAATAAAATAACATTAATAATAGAAAAATTACATAAATCAAGAAATGTAAATACAGGCCAATCAGAGGATGTTATTATTTTCGACACGAGTAAGTTGGGTAGAGTCCTAGGAGTATCTCTCTCTCTGCTATATTTAGGGTGGTCATCAATTTTATTTAAGTCTGCATCGGGTTATAGGGCAAAAAGACTTATAACCCGATGGAATTTTATCCTTTCTTAAATAAATAAACTAAAGAATCATTGAGTCGATTCAACAGTGAAAACCTTCCGACTGTATGTAATCAGCGAATTGTTTGCAATAATCTTTCTACACGCATAACTCAAAAGCATGCGCACTGAGGGCTGTACTTATGTGGAGTAAGAATGAGTTAAATCTTCTCAAAAAAAAAAAAAAAAAAAAATATATATATATATATATATATATATATATATATATATATATATATATATATATATATATATATAAGCTTACCTGTCACACTAGTTCTGATATGTAATTCTTGCATTTATACTAAATGATATAAATTATAAAATTTTATTTATATATTAACTGATATAAATATAATTTATATTAATATTTGCATTTATATTAATACTAGAAGCTGATCTAACTGATACTAGAAAGGCTGTTCTGCTGCATTTATAACCACAACTGTGGACTTGCAACGTTGTGGGACAAGCCATTTTGTCCCACAACGTTGCACAGCAGGGGCTGTACCTAATAAAGTGGCAGCACAGTGTATATTATTGTATTATTTATATTCCTTTGGTATACTATTGACTACGTATTTGTAACTAGGAGATCAGTTTGATCTTAATCTCAAAAATAGGCCACGGATACGAATTATTATTTTGTTTGGATACCGAAGGCAAGTCTCTCAATTGTTGCAACTATGTATTTAGCCTTGATTGAACCAGTTTGATGTAGGTTACCAGAACCAAATTCAGACCTATTGAACGTATTCTGATAATTTTAATTTATTACTTAATTTAATTTTTAAGGGACCAATTTTTAAACATAATTCAATAGTACTTATTTTGATAACTTTATTATTTAAATAATAAATAGTTAATTTAAATAAACGAGCCGACAGACGGAAAAAAATGGAACTACTAACCTTGGACTTTAACCAGGGTACAACGAGCGATGTTCCCAAACCATGATCCATAGATCTCTCCTCCGTGTGCGCCGGATCATGGCACCCATGCTTCCAGCCACTCATCGCCAACGAAGCCTAAAGTTTGCATCTCAAGGGCGAAAAAAAAATTTTCCTTTTCCGATGAATCGCGTTTTCTGGCATGCCGTGTGGACAGTATATGGAGTGTATGGCGACAAACTGCGGAGAGGAATCACTCCGATATCCTGGTCCAACAGAAATAGCCATGTGGCATTTTGGTATGGGGACATTTTCCTCGTAATCTCTTGAAGCCCTAGTAGCCCTAGACCGCACTCTGAATGCTAAAAGCTACCTAGCCATTGTGGCTAATAGTAATAATAAAATTCTTCATTCATAGAAATGTAGGACACTATTCCCGCTAGAGGCAACCAGAGGAATCTTACAATTAACTAGACACATTACATTCAGTACATAAAAAACTACGTGGGTACACAACAAATACATAGAATACATAGACAGTGCAATATACACAGCTAATATTGCAATAAATAAATTTTATAGTTCTTATAATAGATTGATTATACAGAGCTTATATTGCATTACAGTATATAGGTTTTATACTTATTATATACAAGCTGCAACACATTGAGACAGTCTGGAAACTTTCACTGGGAGTTATTCCGCTGACAATTGCAGGAATGCTGAATGCACTTAACTATGGATTTGCGCTTTTCTCTTCTGTAGACAGAATCTCTGGACCACACATCCAAATCAATGTTTGAGGAGTTCAGCGGGCCGATGATGCTGTTCGGAAAGTGCCGCCTGAAGGTCAAGAGCTTCGGCAGGTTAGAACAGAGCACTGGACGGTTTCTGAGGGCTCTACCAGGCATTTTCCATCCTACGATTTCCCAGATATTAACGAAGTCGAGAGCAGCGATTAAGCGGCACTGTGAGCTTCCTCGCATATGCCCGGTGCTGGGCAGGGGTGTATCTCAGATTTATTCAGAGTTCTGATTTTGATGTTGTATAAGGTAGGTGAGCCTAATTGTTGGCCCACTTTAGAACACAGAATTTCAGACCCCAGAGTATCTAAAGACTGGACATAGGAGCAGCGAACCAAACTTCAATACCATAACTGATGATAGAACTAAAATAGTAGAGGAGAAATTTTCTTACAGTTTCCTTGTTGTGCGCTCTACAGAGATCAAGTTTCATACCCCAGAAAGTCCGTAATGCTCTGGAATGCAGTTGCTGGATTTGTTTCTTATACGTTAGGTTTTCGTCCATTACCACTCCTAGGAATTTTACGGAATCAGTGGCGACGAGAACATGCCCCGCAATGGAGGGCTGCAGAGAGGCTGCAGGATTGAGCTCTAGGTGAGAAGGTGATATATCTGGATTTTTCAGGCTTTATTTTAAGCCCAAAATAGGTAGCGTATTCACAGAAAGAGGAGAGATATTTGTTCAGGAAGACAGGCTTTGATAGTTCCTCTGCCTGGTCTGGTGAGGTGTTAGCCGGGCTTGAGAGGTAACAATACAATATCGTCGGCCTAGGCCATGAACACAGATATTTCATTTATTAGTGGAATAAATATCGCTGAGAAAAGCAGTGCCGACAACGATCCACCTTGGGGTATACCGATTTCCACCTGTTTTGTGATGCAGTTATTCCCTCGTTGGAAGGTAAGGCACCTCTTGGTCAGCAAATATCTGAGGAGCTTCGAAACATTACCAGTGAAACCGTAGTAGTTCTCCAGGAGGTACATAAGTGGCTTAACTTTGACTGAGTCAAAGGCCGCTTTCAGATCCAGAAAAACAGCATGCATAACATAGCCTTGCTCCCAGGCTTGAAGGGTTTTTAAATTCAGGGCCTGTATGCATGTTATCGACGATCTTTGTGAGAGCGCGTAATGTGTATGCTGAGGTCTTTGAGAAAGGATTTGATTGGCAACCACTTTAAACATGCATTTCTCCAGGTATTTGAGAAAAGGGGAGGAGATTCAATTAGACCTATAGTCAGCAGTAGAGTTCGGATTCTGCACCTTTGGAATTGGGATGACTCTATAATTTATCCAAGCATTTGGGACGACTCCCTGTTGTAAAATTCTGTTAAACAACTTCATCAGCTCATCGCTCATGAAGTAGGAGGCAACTTTAAGGCAAAATAAGGTGGGAATAGAGTCACTTCCCATTGATTTCTTATTGTACAGGGCGTTGATGGCCTTGATTAGCTCCTCTTCACCAAGCGTCACGTTCGTGAGATTAGTTACGTCGTAGTGGGCACTGTTCCAGGGGAGTCCGCAGCTGCACTGTTTGTTTTGACGAACCGGGTTACATGATCGCACCATTCGGCCAGGTCTAAGATTCTGCTGACCGTATGTGATTGGCCGATCAGGATCGCTGTCCACAAGCTATCCTCTTCTCCATGAACGAGTTGATAGCCTGCTTCTTGGATTTCTGGAAACTGTATCTGGCTATTGAGTACACTGAGTGTGATCTTTCTGTGGGTAATCTCTTGAATTGGGCATGTAGTCGTTGTTTTTCTTTAAACTGGTGCATAAGGGTGCTGGACCACCACGGCTTCGAGTGTGGGCAGATGACGCAAACTCTTGACATATCCACTTTAGCAATGAAAGATAACCATTTCTGAAGGCAAAACTCAGCTTCCTCTATGTCAATTTCACTGAGAGTTCGCCAGGGGTAGAACCTAAAGAGGTCCATTGTTGTTTCAATTTTTAGGTATTTTGGATCATATACAGCTTTCGTGATCTTTTCAATCGAGCTTGTTTGGTTTGGTTGGTTTTAACATTCTTTCAGCAGGATGAGAGAAGCTTCAATTGGCCTGTGGTCGGAGTGAAATGCCGAATTAGAGCTGATTACAGCTTCAACACTCCCATAGCTGGAAAAGATTCTCTGTAATGTGGCTTCTCCGTGAGAGGGAGGGACATAGATGCAATGGATGTTGAGACTCGACAGATTCGAAATTAACTGATCAAGGAGCTTTGATGCAGCTGGCAGTGGTAGGTTGAAGTTTCCGAGAATTGTTACTTTCTGGTTGCACTTGATAGAGGTCAGGAGCCAAGAAGAAAAATTAGTAATGCATTGGTCTGCAACGGGTGAGAGTAAGTAAACTGCACAAACTAGCAACTGTAGTCCATCGACTAGACAGCAGCCCAGTGCAGCCTCAAAATCGTTACCAGAGTATGCACAAGACTTCATCAGAGGGAACTGTTGCCTTTGGCAGATTAAGACTCGACAGATTCGAAATTAACTGATCAAGGAGCTTTGATGCAGCTGGCAGTGGTAGGTTGAAGTCTCCGAGAATTATTACTTTCTGGTTTCACTTCATAGAGGTCAGGAGCCAAGCAGAAAAATTAGTAATGCATTGGTCTGCAACGGGTGGGAGTAAGTAAACTGCACAAACTAGCAACGGTAGTCCATCGACTAGACAGCAGCCCAGTGCAGCCTCAAAATCGTTACCAGAGTATGCACAAGACTTGATCAGAGGGAACTGTTGCCTTTGGCAGATTAAGACTCCCCCTCCTTTCCTACCTTTCCCATTCGCCAGAATAGACTGATAACTGATGTTGGTGGTTAAAGGCGATATGTCCATGTCATCACGAAGCCAGGTTTCAATAAGGATAACGAAGTCGTAATCTGCACTTAGAAGCATGTCAGTCAGGGCACTGGGCTTGTTCTTCAGGCTCCTGATGTTCTGCATGAAGCATTTCACACGTTTATCATTGACAGGCTTGATCTGAATTAAGTTTCTACCGTTCCTTTTCCTCAGAATGATGGCTGATTGGAGGTGGATTTCTCTTGAGCAGAGTGTGGCACTAGGATCCGTCCTACTAGTAATGTGCACTTGTATCTGGTTATCAGACATGACGAGATGATTTCAGGATTTAGTCAGCACGGTGGCTGCTCTTCTTTCATCAGGTTAAAAGGTACAGTCTGGTTTGCTGCCTAGCTATGCAGAGAGATGAACTCTGCCCACCTCTGGTCTCGAGATCGCATGTACCCCTGGTTGCGCATTATAGTCGCCGAAAGATGGCATCACCAGGAGACCTGCAGGCCAGATATCTGTGTTTAGATACCTTTCTATATTAAGATCTTTGATCTTGATCCGGAAAGAGCTTGGATGCCTGGTGAGAACAGGATATGTCTAGCTGCTTCAGAAGAGTTTCAATTTGTTCCACCGTTGTTTCCGTTCCGGGAATAGTCGACTTATAAATATGCTGGATGGTTTAGATCTCCTTCCTCTACGTTGCACGATTTTAATGCTTAGTGCCTACGTTGCACGGTTTAATGCCTAGTTAAAGCCAATAACTGCTTCACGATTCTGATCTGCTCGGCTAACAAAGGTTTCTTTACTAAGACTGGCCTTGCCTTGCTTAGGAGGCACATTACTTCTGCTTAGTGCTGATTTCATCCCCCATGCTTTTGCGACTTCCCGGGCAGGGGATGAAGGCGAAAAGATTGCAGGTAACGGCTCTCTTGGGGGCCGCACGATGCGGGAGTCAGAAACCATTTGTTTCGAGTGTTGAACGATTTATATAGGTAAGGAGTCTGTATCCTGGATGGACTTATTGATGGATTCCAGCAGCAAGGACACAGAATGGTGCATAGAATGTCGTAGGTCTTCCAGCCTATGTATTGACTCTCTTGGGGTTGTATTCCCTTTGCAGAGCTTTCTCAGAATATTTTCAAATAAGGTAAACTTCTCGCCCATTTTACTACAATTCTGACGCATGAGCTCCTCATGCTGCTCTAGGACCTGATCAGTTTGTGCCTGAGCGTCTCGGCGTAGGAGAACTGTCGCGGAGTCGGACTGCTTGCATTAGGTGACCTGGAGTCAACTTTGCCGGAGTAGCCCGCTAGCGACGGAGGTGGGGAGGGGCAGACGCTATTCCTTGCTTCCTTTCTGTGGCGTTCACTTTGTGCCCCCGGCATGCAGCACATTGCCATGGTGATCGCCTCTAGACTGAAGCGCGAGCTAAGTTTTTAAAAGACAAAAGGTCTCACAAAAAACAAGCCTACAGGGTCCACTGCACTTGATCCAGAAATTTGTGGATTGTGTGCATTTTCTGCACGTTTCAGATTGCTTCTGCGCCATTTCGTCACGGGTATAGTAAGGCCTAACTGCGTGGGAAGAATAAAAGTTTAGAATACAGTACTTAGTTTATGACGTATGCTGAGAGACACTTTACCCTACGGAGAGATTATCACCCCTTCCTGACATTGACAGTGGTTGCAGACGGCAATGAGGTAAGCAAATTCTTCCAAGCTGTAGGAATGGCGAGCTTCCGCAACAGCAAGGTGCCTGATTCGATTTGACTAATAGAATAGTTGGAAGCGTTAGAAGGTACAGAACTTGAAGATTTTGATCTCTGGAGACATAAAAACACTTGACCGTTGCCCTCGTACTTGTGTAAAACTCTACTCATTAACTTATATTTAAAAACATAACCGATTATTAGGAGCACTTAAAAAATGACTATGCCAAGTTCGCGCACGCGCGCGCATATATCGTGATCATGAAAATCATGACCATGATAATCATGAACTTTTATGGTGATTGTCTTCCCGGATGGCACATTTGTGTTCCAGCAAGAAAGATAATGCGCCTTGCCACGTTACCCGTATTGTTCAAAAGTAGTTTGCCGAATACCAAAGTTACTTCTGAGTGGCACCTTGACCACAGAATTCGCCGGCTACGAATTCCACTGAACATCTCTGGGATTACGTGGTTCTACAGATGCAGAATTTGAATCAACCACCAGGAACTTCATGCTAGGTACTTACCGTCTTATGTGCCACCTAGGCTTAAGCCCATATTTCTGAAACACTGAACTCATATTATTCACTAACTTTAAATTTCCAGACAAACTGATTTAATTTTTAAATAAAAATAATAATAATAACACAATAACATGAACACAAAAGAGAGCTTAGTCTTTGGCCCCGCAAGAAGCAATGGTGCCTGGCACCATCCAGTGCTTAGGGTTACCATCACTACCACGAGAAGGTAGACCACTACTATCTAGAAAGCTCTCTATGGAGTCTTTTAAATATCTGGTCTACCTATTCTGAAAATGCTCTCAAGTGGGACTGACTCGTAAAAAATTTTTATACTTCGGCTCTACTAATTTCAAACATCTCTCTTGCAAGAGCTATTCTGAGGTCAACATAATTTATACAGTCAAACATGACATGGCGTTCGGTCTCCAAAGGCCGCAAGTGCATAACCAGGATTCAGACTGACCAAACTGGCTGAACCTGGACATCAGACAATGTCCAGTCAACAAGAAACTAGCACACAATCCGAACTGCAGCCAAGGACGCTGTCTACAATCTACGATTGAGAACAATTAGAGAAGAACATTAGAGAGAAAGATTATTAAAAATTATTAGAGAAAGATTATTAAAAATTATTAGAGAAAGATTATTAAAATTATTAGAGAAAGATTATTAAAAATTATTAGAGAAAAATGAAGATTATTAGAGAAGAAGACTGGAGAAAAACATGAGTCTCTTTACCGTTATCAGATGGGATCAGATTGATCACGGAGCGGAAAACCCCCATAAAATTTGAAAATGTTTTATTAATAAGCCCGGAGTGACAGATAACACATATCGACGATGCCACTTGGTCTAAGAAACGATTCAGCTCATAACCGCAGCTCATCACCACAGGACTCACACGTAATACACTTGTAGACACGACTTGTAGCCAACATCAGAAGCTGTCTAATCTTGATTTTAAGCATTCATACTTCGTGTAATAGTTGAAAGGAACGGTTGGTTTATAGCGATTCAGTGCAGCGGAACATAGCAATATTCTGCTTAAGGCAATACGGCACTTAAGCTCTGGACAAGGTCAAACGGTGACAAAGTTAGGGATTAAAACCTCCCCCATTTCCACCTGCATATTTCATAGGCTAGTCATCGAACGATAGAAGTGCCCTATCTTGTTGTACTAAAGACTACCTGCCTCGAAATTACTGAAATTCCGGCTCCCATTTGCATTTCAGAATGACAGATTTCAGCGCATCAGCCGTGCCGCTTACTTGCTGCATATGTCTGACCAATGATGACTTCATAATTAAATGCGTTACTTGTCACAAAAACTATTGCAATAAGCCGGATTGTACTTCTGTAGATATTAAGAGATTAAACAAAACTAGAAAACGCAAGTTTGAATGTGACGCTTGTAGGCAACAAACAGGGAAAAATAATGAAGAATTACCTAATGAAGTCATTTGTGAAGATTCATGCACAGAACAGATTAATGACCTTGAACAAGCAACAAGAGAAATCCTCTCTCAGACTGACCTTGGAAATGGCATCTTGGGCCATCCTGTAGGATCAATTTTTGAAACCTTGGGATGCGATATTTGCCCGGAAGACTGCGAGCACTCTGAAGGGGCTTTCGCTAGACAGAGGAGCAATCATAGCCCGGATGAAAGGCAGGAGGAGAACCGTAAAGAATATGTCTCGCGTACGGAATTAAAGGATATCCTTGCAGACTGCATCAGCCCCTTTTCGATGCAGGCTGTGGAATACGCTGAAAACCTCGCGAGCAATTTCATCCCTGTACATAAAATGCTACAGGAACTGCAGGAAGAGAATTTTCTTCTCAAAGAACAAAACAGTAAAATTTTGCACACCCTTAAACGACTGGAGGAAAAGCTAGGATGCTTTGAATCAGTCTTCGTTGCACAAGGTGGCTCAGCGGCCCCCGTAACCGACGAAACATGCTATGCGAGGCAGAGCTACCCAAAGAAAAGTAGAAGTGGTATGCATGGATTGTACAGGAGGACAGAAAGCATTCAAAATCAGAAACAGAAGACAAGAAAAGAATTGAATTCGGGGGAAAACGTATCAGAACGAATTGCAAAACTACAAGACAGCCAAATAATATGTGAATTTCAAGCCCAGCCGGGAACTGTCTGTTTGCAGCAGGACCTCGCAAGCAATAGCACAAAATCCAGTGAAACTTTAGGGGCAGCACAAGGAAATGGCTCCACACATTCCACTAGGAAAAGTCGAAACCAAAATAAAGAAGTCTCAGAAATATTAGGACAACAGGAATCAACTGAAATGATTGGGGCATCCATGTATTCCAAGAGTACGATCGCGAGAGTTACATCTTCCCCCTCAAATCATGTTCCTGCAAACCCACTCACTTATGCGCATATCACTATGCTACCTAAAAAGCATAACACTTTTGAGGGTAGAAAAACCCGCCCATCCCAAAATTTCATGCCTACTCTCGCCGAGGACGGCCGACGACGTAATCCAGTTCACAGAGAAAGTATTAATGTGTCTTTCTGTAACACACCAGAAACAAACAAACGGTTTTCTGAAATGTACAACATTACTTCCGTTGCAACCAGAGAGCAAATTTTTGTATCAAGGCTGGGACCCACAACACAGCCCAAAAATATTAAAGCCATGTGTGAGGGCGAACATGGGATAACTGTGGAAGTAAAGCAAGTGAAAACACGACACCCAGCTTACTCCTCCTTTATAATCTCTTGTCCACCAGATAAGGCAACTCGCCTACAAGACGTAAGCGCCTGGCCAGTAGGTACCTTAGTCAAGCCCTACAGAGACAGATGGGCCAGACCACTGGTTAAAAATGATGCAAGGAATCGGGCTCAATAGCAATCAAGAAAACTACCCCCAGCTGGGGATGCAGAACATCACATCCACCTGTTTGCACAAAACGTGAGGAGCATCTCAAATAAGCTCCACACCCTACAAACGATGATGATGTACGGGGACCTGGATTTCATTTGCCTAATCGAAACCTGGTTGGGAAATGGAAAACAGTTAGATCGGCTAACTGCGGCAGCAAACTGCAAATGTGTGGGAACCGGAAGAACAGATAGGCGAGGAGGGGGAGTTATAATTTGCTATCAAAATAAATACCAGTCTATAAGAGAACGAAAAACCAATTCAAATAATTTTGAAGGGATTTGCGTTACCTTTTCAAAAGAGCACGTGAAAATACAGATATGCATCATATACCTCCCACCTGAGCACACAAAGGAGACAAGAAACGAACTCTATGCTTGGCTTGCTGCAAATCTAAAGCCATCAGTCGACACAGTAATAGCGGGAGATTTTAATTTGCCTCTTCCGAAACACAGGGAGGCCAAGAAAGAGCTGGATGCGACATTGGGTGCATTGCACTTAACGCAGCTTCCGACACCAGTGACAAGGGGAATGCAGCAACTTGACCTGTTGTACCATAGTTCCTTAGACATAAGGCTAACGCAAAACTGCATAAAATTTAAGTCGGACCACAATCCCATTGAAATAGAAGCAGCACTGAAGATACACAAATACATGCAGGGTAACCACACGAACTGGGAAAAGCAAAGGAAGTATCTTTTCTCCGTGAAGTATATTAATGCAGAGGTCATTCTCAGTCACCTGACTAGTTACAACTGGAATGACCTGCAAGAAAAGCCAGTAGATGAAGCTTTAGAAATGATCACTAAAAAGCTATACCAAACAGCATTGGAAGGAGCAGCAAAAGAAATCAAAATATCTGAGAGAACAAAAGAATGGTTTAACCCACAACTGAAAGCAAGTTTCCTCAGGAAGCAAAAACTGTATAGAAAATGGCAAAGAACGGGTCATCCTGCCGATCACATTCGTTATAAGAAAGAAAGAGCACATTTCATCAAAGCAAAACGACAGGCACACTGCAGTGTTATTCATAACAAACTAAAACGAGCAAAAAGAATTACTAGCAATAGAAATAACACAGAGAATATGACAGAATGCATTTTCAAGGAATGGGCTAATAACACTTTTAGTAACCTGCATGGACTGAATCAAATTGAGAACACTGATAATGGTAACAAAATTTTGGAATTCCTGAAAGATTTAAACAAGCGAAACTATTCGGCAAGAGAGGAACCAACAAGACCTCCATTGAGTGAAATACTAATCACCAAAGAGAGCGTAATGAAAGCAATCAACGATCTGCCCAATAAGGCCACTGTTGGACCAGACAAATTTCCAATGTTCATCCTTAAGATAAGTAGCCCATTTATAATAGATCTATTACTGCACATCTATCAGAAAATCATCAGGACAGGAGCTTTCCCGCAAGCTTGGAAAAATTACATTGTAACCCCAATACCAAAGATTAAACACCCAAAATTGGCTAAGGATTACAGACCAATTTCTGTTAGTTGCACCCTACAGAAGGTATTCGAAAAAGCGCTTCTTCCCACCATCAATCAACACTGCTTCAGCCATAGACCACCACATTTGCACTCAGTTATTTCGGGTAGATCAACAATAACAAACTTACTGGAAACCCTTTTTCGCGTGCAGAAAGCACTAAATGAGAAAAAGCAAATTGATATTATTTTTTTGGATATCTCCGCAGCCTACGACAACGTCTCAATTCCAGCGCTCATTGCGATTTTAAAGAATTATTTTAATGTAAGAGGAAATCTGTTAACTATAATAAGCAGCCTGCTAGAACATAGGAAACTTATTGTTAAGCACCAAAAGCTACAATCTTGCTTTACCATCTCGCAAGGAGTGCCTCAAGGGGGAGTTCTTTCGGCTACTCTCTTCGCGGCCGTCCTGGAGCCGTTTCTTGCACGGTACTACAATTTTATAACATATGCTGACGATGTAAAATTCTTCATCACTTCCAAAGACCATGAATCAGCAGAAAGTATTTGCCAGATGGCAAATAGCACAATCCGAGAATTTGAGAGCTACCTGGATTGCATCGGGCTCCGTATTAATGCACAGAAGTCTGCCCAAATGACCATAAGTTACAAGCAGAATAAAAATGACATCTCAATCTCTGTGAACGGGTCTAGTGTGGAAAAAGTGCACTCTCACCTGGACCTGGGTCTTAAGTGGGATGACAGACTCACCTTTGCTCAACACTTCGCCCATATGAAGACAAAAATATTCGCCGCTTTATGGGCTACTAGGCAGGAACTGGTAGGAATTAGGGATCCTCAGCTAGCGACCAAGTACATTTTAATGTGTGTCCTGCCAATTGCAATGTATGCCTCGCAAATCTGGTCTTCAGCTCCAGATTCACATTATAAGTCCGTCCTTGGGATCGAGTACTGGTTCTTGCGATGGCTTAACAGAGTTGCTGGCCACCCTTTTACTATCTCAAGGGCCATTCTCTACTCAAACCTTAACATCACACCCTGGATGCAGCGGACAATTAACAGGAACATACACACTCTCGCACAAATGCTCACAGGCAGAGTGGATGCTCCAGTCCTGGATAATATTCTAGTTAAACCGCGTGCCACTGCTAGACGTTGCGGAGAACTAAATAATCCACTGCGTTCAGTCCTGAACAATCTTAGTAGCCTGCAAAGATTCTTCCCATCAAATGCAGCGAGAATATTTAACTCACTACAGATAGATGCCGAAAAACTGTGTGAGGATGCAACATACCGGAAAGAGATCTTCCAGGATTCGTACAGGCTTACTGAAATATGAATCGGCTGCAAAGTACTAAAGAATTGTGAATAAAAGTGAAGCTTTCTGCTTTAAGAACAATAATCTGTTGACTGTAAAAATATACCTTCTGTAACAGTTATGTTAATATGTAAGTTATATGTGCTGTATAATGTATGTACAGAATCATTAATGTGTAAATACTGTATATATTAAACATAAAATGTGTATATAATATTTCGGGACGAGACTACGTGTTCAGTATATGTAACCCACTGCACGTAGTATCTCGTACCCTGATATGTACTTAGCACCCTCCTGGCACTTTGCCGTCCCGGGGTGGTTTCCTTATGGAAATAAACAGATAATAATAAAAAAAAAAAAAAAAACAAGGAAATACCAGCTGATCATGGAAAGTATACGTATTATTCCAGCCCGTACAAGAGACCACAGGCTATAGTGGGATCGCGCTATACAAATTTGTATTAACGGACAAAATAATCCTGCACCCGACATAATCCTTGTCGACGAGAAGAAAAAGGCTACTTTTTTGATCTACATTGCAGCGTCAAACACTGGCAACCTATGGAAAACCCACGAGGAAAAGATCATGAAGTATCAGGAGATTAAAAAAATGTGGCATATGTAACAAGTAACGATCATCGTGACAACCACCAATATGGTGCCAAAAACCCTACACAAGAGTCTAGCATCAATAGATTCCCCCAAGAATACCCACAAGGAACTCCAAAAAGTCGCAATTCTAGGATAGTCAAAGAGTTTGTTGACCAACAGTAACACCGGACATAACCACCATGTGCACTTTGTACTAGTATCCGTCATTGGGTGGAACCGGCCATCAGGGAGAAATATTATAATAACAGCAACAGTAATAATTAATCTTAGAAGAAGGGGCTAAATGATAATAAAAGAAGGATAATCACATACCTCTTTTCCATTTATAAACCATTTTAATAATGCTGCTGGTCTAGATGGTCCTGCAGTGCACGAGACATCAACATTGTCTCCCGCTAGATAATGAAGTCGTGTGCCAGATATTTTGGGATTTTCTTTGGGAAATACTGTATGAAAGCAAACATCTGTGTTAAACTCACTAAAATAATTATAAACACAAAAAAGAAAATAAAATAAAAGTGAATAATAAGAGGAACGCTTACATTGAACTGCAGATAGCCGCGATCCTAAACACCTGTAGGATCGTAAGAGTTCTTCGACCAACAGTAGTAGTAGTAGTAGTAATAGTAATAACATAACCAACGACGCAATGCACTTCTAAAAGTACCGTCAAGGGTAGAGAAATTCCCATAAAGGAGAAAATTTTTATAATAATAATAAAAGGAAGGCAACTGCCATGCCCCCCCCACCTACGATGTTTTATTTGTGGGGGGGTGCGCACAACTGCGCTTCCCCGAGTACAAGTAGAATGGTCCTGGTGCACAGTGCTTAGTCTCAAGTGATCTTGGAGTGAATTTATAAGATAGATCATTACTATCGAACTATATTTTCTTTGTTCTGTTCTTGGAAAGAAACTTGGAAAAGGCTCCCACTTCCACGTAGTACTGGGTGGGCGACCAGGGGATTCTTGGCCGGTTAAGAGAATTCTGACTATGAACTGACAGTCAAAAGTGATAGTGCGGATAGGACGGAGGAAAAGAATGATTTTAGATTTCCGGGTCCTTGATAAAGGCTTAGTGTTTGAGTTTTGTTTGTGAGTTAATTAGCAAGGGACTCGTTCATCGAGCTGAATTGCAGTTAGTTGAGTTCGAGTTGTAAAGTTGTATTATATTGTTTCGAAGTTGAGTTTTAACTGTGAGTTTTATTGTATATATTTATTTCAATTAATTGTTTAATTTTGATTTATAATACTAATAAGGTTCTCTGTCATTATCTATGGCTGCACCCTATAGAAGAAAGGTACAGTTGGAAAAGCCAGAAGAAATCGAGGTTGAAGGGGATGGGAATGAGACCAGAGTGGTCTCTTCCCCCACCTAAATCAAAGACATTATCAGTGAAGCTTGAAAAGATGTAGGATGATCAACATAGAGAAGAAGAGAATTCCTCTGGTGTTGAGAATGATAGTGATGTGGATCTGCCGATTATCGCGGAGATACTTTCTCAAAGGACAGGCACAAAGAGGTTGAGAATAGAAAGTGATGATCTTGAAGAAGACATATTGGAGGCATTTCAAGATATAAAAAGGTGAGGAAACCCTACATGACTTTTGGTTCAAAGACAAAATAAAGTGGCACGTGCTGCTGCTGCTGCTATGCACGAGATATTAGGCACGTGGGACATTCTGGAGTCCAAAGCCATTGGTATATATATATTGAGAATCAGTTTCTCAAAGCGCAAATTAAAGACTGTACAGCAGTCGGATAGGCTCCTCCGTAGCCAGGTGGGCGGGAACAGTGCGTAGCACACACTTCTTGATTAGACTGGGGTTCGAGCCCGTGAGCCACCAAATACAGAGGATGCGGAAAGTTTAGGGAATTGACCATCGCATATACCCGGAGCAATATGGCCTTAGTTGCTAATGCTCCTAAAAACCAAATAACAACAACAGCAGTCGGATAGTTAAAAGAAACATTTGCCAAGGTTGTTAAGAAAGGCGAAGCAAAGATCAATTAAAAGAAAAAACAAACATACAGCTTTCATAAAGGCTGACAGCGAGGAATTAAAAACAAATGATGATGTAAAGAAAGAAATATTGAAATCTATACAACCAGAGTTAAATTGTGTAAAGGTAAAGACCATGATAACTATACGGGACGAAGGAGTAGTTGTGAAAATAATGAGTGAATACCCTGAAATAAAAGAAAAAGGAATGAGGGTTGAAGTGCCTAAAAGTGCAGGTGTGAAAATTATTGTGCATGATGTAGATAAAGAAATAGATAAAGTACAGATTTTGTTAAGGGACAGGAAGGGCACAGTTCTTGAAGGGTGTTGTGATTAGATCTCTAACTTCTTTGACAAATACAGATACTAAAAACTGGATATTATAGGTACCTATGAGTTTGAGAAAGGTTTTGGTGGATAAGGGGGGGGAGTCTACATATACTGGTCCTCATATAAGATAAAATATATTGTATTTATTACAAAGCTCTTAATGCCTGGCATACATCTAGGAATTGTAAAGCCATATTAACGTGTGGACACTGTTCAGGAGACGGTAACCTCTTTAAGGACTGCCCTCTCAAGCAGGAGAAATACCAAGGTGCGCAAATTGTACAAAGAAAGATAGGAGTGCTGACCATTCCGTTCGTAGAAAGGCCTATCCAAAACGTAAAAGATTTTTAGAACAAGCAAGAAACAGAATTCAGTATGGATATTCCGGAAAAATAGAATGGTACAGAGTTTAAAATTAGCACAGATTAATGGTAAGTGCTCTTATCAGGAAGCCTTGCAGCTTGCCGAAAGAGGGAGAAAAAAGGGTTGTGACTGCCTCCTACTACAGGAGTGACTGCCTCCTACTACAGGAGCCTTACATTATAGATCAGGTTGTGAAATGGATTTTAAAGTGGCGCAGTTTGAACAGGGATGCCAGTCCGCTGTAGTGATATGTAATCGATATTTAACATTTAGGCAAAGTTTATCTTTTTCACATGGTTTATGCATTGAAATTATAAGAAAAATTGGAAGATTACACGTTATTAGTCTATACCGCCAGTTAATGAACGATCTACAGTATACAGATAAGGTATTTGTAAAATAATAAGAGAAGTTTACCTCAATATAGTACGCAGAACACTTCCGTATGATAGTACGGAAGTGTTCTACTCAATTTAACACAATTATCATTTTTGCAATTTTTCGTTAAAATTCTTTTAATTAATTTTCTTATGTTTAATTGCGTTAAACTGATTTTTAATTATTTGTTACTCTAATGTAAGTTTTTCGATTTTTTCGTTTTAATTTCTGGAGAGTATCATACGGAAGTGTTCTACGTGCTATATATTGAGGTAAACTTCTCTTATTTTACAAATATTGATATCAACGTAGAACGGATTAAGCATTACAGCTCTGGTTCATGCTATCTAATAGATAAGGTATGTGAAGTGTTGAAGTGTAGATATATAGTAATAGGTGTGGAGACTAATGCAAAGTCAACATTATGGGGGAAATGATGAAACAGATCAAAGAGGAGTTATTTATGAAGAATGTTTCATTGCTAATAGATTAGAAATAATACATTGTCCAAATCAGCCGAATATATTTAGTACAATAATGGGATAATCACCCATTTATTGTTTGTAAGAATAAGAGGCTGGAAAGTAATTGAAAATTGGACAACTAGTGACCACTAAGTAATATGGTCTTTCTTCTCTAACATATTCCATATCTTGTGGATTATGTCAGAAAGGAAAGACATGATATGCTTGTGAGGAGGTCTATGAACTGGCAGAGACTTAAAGAAATAATAAGATCCCAGTTTTAGAAAAAAAAAAAAAAAAAAAGGAAAAAAATTGGTGGAACAGCAGCCTGGCTGAGGACAGCGAATTTTGTTACTCGTGTCCTTCAAAGAGCTCCTCGTGGTTCGATGAAACGAGGTAAGAAATTCAAAAGTACCTTGGTGGCATGAAGAATTGAGTATCTAAAGAAGAGATGTAAATGTGTATGGGGAGACTCCAGAGAGCCAGACGTTTTGGATGTGAGGACTCTTAAGCTTATGTAAGGCAATATAAAGAAAGGAGAAGGAATGAATAAAAGCGATAAGAAAGAGTAAAAAAAATCATGGCGGGATTTTGAAAATATAGAAGGAAATAAGGATCCATGAGGCCTGCTCTATACGTTAATTATGGGAAAATTTAGGTTGAAGAGTTGGCGAAGTTATCAGTCCGGTCTGGTAAACTGGAGACTCTTACATAGGAAAATTTAATAATGGAAATATGAAGTAATTTATTTCCATGTGATAATGTCCAAGGGGAAACTGAAATACAGGCATATATAAGGGAAGAAAATGATGAAGATGAATTGAAACTTAATGAGATTAAGGAAGTGGTAAAACAATTTAAAAATAAAAAGGCTTGTTTGTTTGTTTGTTATTTGGGAGCATTAGCAACTAATGCCATATTGCTCCGGGGATATGCGGTGGTCATTCCCTGACCTTTCCGCATCTGGGGGTGACGGGCTCAAACCCCGGTTTAATCAAGAGGCGTGTGCTACGCACTGCTGCTCCTTCCCACCTGGCTACGGAAACACCTAATAAAAAGGCTCCTGGATTGGACGAAATATTTATAGAAGTTGCAAACAAGTTGTGTATGAGTGGCCAAAATTGCTATTAGAGTTACAGAACTCATGCATAAGGGAAGGAGTATCTCCTGACTGCTAGAAAACAGCTTTATTAAAAATAAAGATGCCCAGGATTCGGACGTACTGTAAATGCCTATTGCCGACCTTATGTAAGTTTCTTGAGAGAATGGTCATAAAAAGAGTTAATAATAGGTATTAACTGAATAGGCAAGGCTCTGGTAGACAATATGGCTTCAAGAAACGGAAGCTTGCTAAAAATGTCATTCATAGATTGGTATATAACATCCAGTATAGTATGAAGAAGTAGGCCTTGAGCATATTTGTGGAATTTAAAGGAGCCTCTGATTCCTTGTGGTGGGAGAGTATATCTCGAAGACTGAGAGAAATAAATAAATAAATCTTTATTGTGAAGTAGAGTTACAGCACAATATCGCATCACGGCGACGAGCGCCAGAGGTTCACATATAGCAGTTAGGGAAAAGATAAGTACGGCGTACATATACAAAAGGCTACAAAATACAGCGAACACATACAAAAGGCTACAAAATACCGATCATAAATGCAAAAGAAATACAAATACAGCATATAAACACAGAGCTAGACACAAATACAAAAATAAATACAACTTGGCAATATATCAGGGTTCAAGGGCTTTGATAAAGTTGTGTCTGTCCTTCTTATTACTTATTATGCTGTCGATGTCGGCTTCCACACGGTTGAGGGCAGCGAGCATCTGCTTGAGAAGAAATCTCTCAGTGAGTACAAGCCTGTTGTGGTGAGCCACGAGTGCTGGTACCGACATTAGGCTTGGCTGTGGAACCTCCATGAGCAAGCGTTCCAAATATTTGAAGATGATATCTGGCCTGTGATGAGTTTGGCTGTGAACACCAGCCTCTGTTCCACGATCAGGAACTTCATCTTCGGGATGTCGAGTGCTTGTGCCATCATGGTGGTTGTGGTAGCGGGAGATAGCCGAAGCTTGTTATTGGCCCATTTCAAACTGCCCTGGTCATCTCCCTGAAGAGAGATCTTTCAGGGAGATGACCTGAACCCACTGTGTCCTCTATCCACTATACTCAAGAACAACAAATATGGATATAATCTCAACGAAGGAAGGAAAATCTGTACATCCTCTCCCACCTAATGAATATGGATGACATCAAGCTCTATAAGGCAACTGAGAAGCAACTGCGGCAACTACTCCGATTCACCGATGAATTCCGCTATGACATCAGGATGGAAATTTGTCTAGACAAATGCAAGACCCACAGGGGAAATGAATCTGTCGAAACTACTAGCGACAGACTGGTAAAGAGATTGAAGCTAGGACAGGAGAAGAGACGTATAAATACTCGGAGATGACGTAGGCTCAGCAGTTAGAGCACATGGAAATCAAAGCTTCCCTGACCGAAAAATACCATCACAGATCAGAAACCTGCTTAAAGCAAATCTGAACAGAATGAACACAGTTAAAGCCATGAACAACTATGCAGTCACAGTGTAACGTACTACTTCGGAACCATAGAGTGGACTAACACAGAGATGGAAGATATTATGGGGAAGACAAGCAAAACGATGACAAGACCTGGCAACGCCATCCAAAGTCAGCTGTGAAGAGACTAACAATAGCTCCGTGAGGATAGACCTCATCGATAGACCTCATCTGATAGACCTCATCGAGCAACAGAAGACAGATGTCAGCCAACAGACGCCAACCTGAAGGATTACTTTCCAAAAACACAGCAGTACTCTTCCAGGCCATAAGGAAAATAGACAAGCAGGACACTCCACCCAAACTAAGCAAATAGTCCCTTCCCGAAGAATTCATGCCCTCCATCCAAGACCAGTTAATCAAAACCATGAACAATAGAAAATACATCACCAAGGATCTCAGCGTGTTAGATGACACATATCGATGGTGCCACCTGGCCTCAAACAATCCAACAAGTCATTGTAGGATTGATTGATTTCGATTTTATTGGCGCATTAGCAGCTAGGGCTATAATGCGCCAAGACCAGTCATTGTAGGATGCAGGTTGATCACCAATAGACACTTCTAGGTCGCAAAGATAATAGAGTCGCCATCAGAAGTTAGCGGGAAAATACGAGTTGATCAAAGAAAGTGTACCATATTACAAATATGAACCCTAAGCCGTACTAAAGAACCCAACACACAACTTTTGAAACAAAACTGCTTTTGTTTCAAAAAACTATGCACAGAAAACGTGCCCCAGGCAGTTTTCACATGGGTTTGAGTCCGCGGATTCACAAAAATGCGACACCAAATGATTCATCGCCCCCACCTCTCCGTAACAGGTACGAGCAACGCGGCGCCGTACATAGCAGCGACGAATGACGCAATTTGTGCCCCTACAGCGCGACGACGGTGTAACTCGCACGCGTGTCGTGTTTACGTTTTAAATTGCTATATCTCAGCTTCTAGCATTCGATTAAAAAAATTTTAAAAACCAAAATATTTCTTTCGCCATTCTCTACCGTATTTCATAAAAAATTTCGATGGAAAAAAAAATTGATAATTCAACATTGTAAGTGAGCATTGTAAGGCGTAGAGCACGTATATATGCAATGAGACCACAGAAACCACCTCCATTAAGTACAAAGGAGAGAATCTGTAAAAACTTTGTAATAAACTTGTAAAACAATTGTAAAATATTAAACCACTGTAACACTGAAACAAACGTTTCAAAAGAAGTTTCGCTTAACTTCTACTATGAGTGCTTGGTGCATACACAATTTTTCTACTCGGAACTCTGGTTTTACGTACAGAAAAGAGAAAATCGACCACAGAACACACGCAATTTACCGACCGTATGTATACACGGAGCAATATTGCTTTAATCGCTGATGCTCCTAAAACTCTTTTACAACAAGGAACTCCAGAAATTTGCAATCCTGAACAGCTGTAATCCTACAGATGTTCAAGATCGCAGAAAGTTCTTCTGAGAGAGTTGAAGAGTTTGTTTGTTTGTTTGTTATTTGGTTTTTAGGAGCATTAGCAACTAAGGCCATATTGCTCCGGGATATGCGGTGATCATTCCCTGGTTTTTTCGCATCCTCCGTATTTGGTGGTGACAGGCTCGAAGAGTTGAAGAGTCTAGGAAAACAGACATAATAACCACCCTGTGCACTTGGTACAGTACCCATCATGGGATGGGAACCCCATTAGGGAGAAAAATATAGAACAATAATAATAATAATTAATCTTAGGAGCTAAATGGTAAAACCGGAATAAAAAAAAAAAAAAAAAAATCACATACCTCTTTTCCATTTAAGAAGAAGAAGCCGAAAAGTGGAAGATAGAAGATGAAGAGTGCAAGAAGACACTAGCAGAATTCGGGGGAATGGACCCTACAAAGACAGACACCATACCATATCAGAGCAGGGATCCAACAGAATCCTGTGGCAAGTCACAGACCACTCAGCCATTGAATAATACCAAATTACTTGAAAAACAACGAAGTAGCACTAAGTACCAACCACACATCCCTTTGCTGTGCCGTTGTAGCAGCCATCACGATGAATGGAAGAGAAACTAGAGATCAACAGAAAACTAAACGCAAAAAAAGGAACCATTAGCTTGGGAAAGAAGGCTATAGCAGAATACAGAACTGCTAAGAATGAAGATAGGCTGAATGACCCAGTCCAAAGGAGTAACAGAAGTAAGAGGCTGATCGGGAAAATGAAGGCCACCCTGAAGGAAAACAACATCCACAGCAAACACGAGACCTATACTCAGAGGATCGAAAAATGCCTGACACCCTCACGCAGTACCGCCTTGCACTCATTAATACATGCAGAGTGATTAGAGAGAAAGAGTCAATTGGATATTTCACGAAAACCAGAAAGCTTTCTACAGAATGATTGGACTAGATGAGGAGGGCAGAAAAGGCACTAGAGGAGCCTGAAGAGAAAAGGTACTAGGGGAGTTATGGGGTAATATATCGAGTAGCAAAGTTATCCATCATGATCAGGCCCCCTGGATATACCTAGGACGGAACGAAACGAAGGATATACAAGAGATGACAGATTGGGAAAAGATAACATACAGAACCACTAGTACATGAAGTTCAGTTACATACACACACATAGTGAAGTAGTTTCTCCAGATGATAGTTTTTCCACTCAAAGGTAGTTCACCCTGACAATCCCAGAGTCTCTAATTCAAAGAATCACCTATCTGAATGCTACGAACGAAGACACGACAAACTCAGCGAAGCAGAGACCAATCACCTGTCTTTCGACTATGTTCAACATTGTGCCAGCTGTATAACTAAGAAGATATCAGACATCTTGGAGAACCAAAACATTATGGCCAAGCAGAGGAAGGGATTTGTTTTTTTTTTTATGTATTATACTAGCTATTCCCTGCCAAAACTGGCATCCCGCCATGTCATAAACAGCATACTCAGAGACATAGATATGTGAATCCACTTATACAATATACATAAATACATATATTAAACACACAGATCCAGTTAGTCCCGTTCAGTTAATGATGCTCAGGAACTACCACCCCATTAGTCAGGAGGCTCACTAAAACGCGGTCATTCCGTCAATTATAACAAAAAATTATGTGTATGCCGAGCACGCGTAGCGGAAGTTAAGTGAAACTTCTGTAGGCGAACATTTATCACTTGACAGAGGATTCCGTATTGACCCAATGCCGCAGGCTACGAATCTGCATGAATG